>NC_064632.1:576417034-576734457 GCF_023864275.1 Schistocerca cancellata
TTTGCAGAAAAGTATCCCTGACCATTGAGGTTATTTACACTTATATATTTGTTCATTAGTACAGCTAAAGATCTCCACAGTGCTTTGTGACTTGATAAAAATAATGTGTGGTGTCACCGCCAGACACCACACTTGCTAGGTGGTAGCTTTAAATCGCCCACGGTCCATTAGTACATGTCGGACCCGCGTGTCGCCACTGTCAGTAATTGCAGACCGAGCGCCACCACACGGCAGGTCTAGAGAGACGTACTAGGACTCGTCCCCAGTTGTACGACGACTTTGCTAGCGACTACACTGACGAAGCCTTTCTCTCATTTGCCGAGAGATAGTTCGAATAGCCTTCAGCTAAGTCCATGGCTACGACCTAGCAAGGCGCCATTAACCATATCTAGAGAGAGTCTCACTTGTATCATCAAGAATGCTGTATACAAATGATGGATTAAAGTTAAGTATTAAAGAAGCTACGTACTTTTCTTTATAGCATTCATTACGTATCCTGTTTCAGACATCACGCCAGCCGGCGTGTGTAACGCGTGCATTTCGGCTACTTCCGAGTGGCGTGGCTGTCTTGATACGCCAAAAGATAATGTTTTGCTTCGCTGTAGGTTCCTTGCCTTTGTTACATTCTAGACTCCATGTTTGCTCCCATCAGTATTGACTAAGTGCGATGGTGTGTGTGATGTAACACGACAGGGAAAGGTTTCACGTTTATATGTTCGTTCATCTTTCCAGTCAAAGACCTCTGCAAAACTAATGTTTTGTTTTTTTCTCTGCTATATAACGCCAACGTTACTCCAAAGTTGTAACACAACATATTTGTGTCGTATAATCCAAATATATCCACTTGATGATGGAGCTTTAAAGATCCAAAACGTGTCGAAAAAATAAACGAATAGTGACTAGTAACAGTAAGCTTGTTGTTTCATTTTCTATCACTAACAGTCGTGGTAATGCCTAATCAAGAATGAGCGATTTAAAATTGAAAGTCTGATCTAATGAAAGTTTGGCTGATTGAGTTGGAATTCCGAAAAGCTGCGATCATGGAGTTCCCTACATAAATAGACATGACAAAAGTAGTACTGTAATTTTAATAATATTGGCACTTAATTTTGAAAGCGGAGCATAAAGTAACACCTAGAACTCAAATGATTATCCAATGTACTAGGTGTTACTTTATGCTTCTTCTAATTTTTTTTAACATTTTCTGACCCACGCCTTTGAAACATCCAGGGTTAGCAGCTTTCCGCCTCAGAAGTTTCAATTTCTGAGACATGTCCACGTTTGTTTCTCCGTGCCGAACAAGGTAAGTCACGAACGCTCGCATTCTCTCTACAGACGTCATGAAAACCATGTTATGTCTGTTTTAAAGTTGATGAGCAAACCCCACAGACAGTGACCCGTCAGTGCCCAAACTAGCAGCAAACGGCTTAGCCTTTTCCTCATGCGTACGATGTCCAGCAAGAATGCTTCGTCCTTTGCACTCAGTAACACATTTCCAAAAAGCGTTCTTCATCACATATGCTCTCACCTTGCCGGGTTTCCGCAGTGCAATCGTTCTGCTTCAGGACTGTCGATATATGATGTAAATGATAACGTACCACAGTAGTGTAGCTGAAGTCCAGACGAAAAAATTGTTGCAGGTTACTTGTGGCCTATCAAGCCAGGAAAAAGCCTCAAATGGGCTACGAAATCCACGTTACCTATAGTGCATGCAAGCCGAGCGAGATTTTAGCTAAAATCGCCGTCGAATACTAAAAACCCCTTGTTCTTACACTTACAAAATGTATAATAATTGTTTGTGTAAATTTTACCTCAAAATATTTTGAATTTTAGCAGCATAAAATTACGATTAAATCGTTCCGCTCGTCTAGCCTAACTACAAACTTGTCTGCAGTTGTGGTCTAGTAGTTACCAATACTGCCTCTAGATCGCGATCGAGCGAGGCGGCGCAATGGTTAGTGCACTAGACTCGTATTCGGGAGGATGGCGGTTTAAACCCGCTTCCGGCCATCCTAATATTGATTTTCCATGATTTCCCTAAATCATTCCAGGCAAATGCGGGGATGGTCTCTTTGAAAGGGCCCGACCGAATTCCTACCCTGTCCATGATACAATCCGAGATTTTGCCCCGTCTGTAATGACCTCGATGTCGACTGCAAGTTAAACCCTATCCTCCTCCTTCTAGATAGCGGGGCCCCGGGTTCGATTCCCGGTCGCTTCCCGCACGGGGACTGTATATTTGTGTTGTCCTCATCATTTCATCCCACCTTCATCGGTTTTCTCTGCGCCACTGAGCGGCATTGTAAATATGTATTGTATACTCTGCCAGAAAAAAAAAAATGCAGCACATTCAAGGACTGTATTCAGAGGCAGCAGGGTATAATGTGTGCAGTCTGAGGGGTTGTAGGATCAGTGATTTCTTTGTCACTGTCTACGGCGATGAGATGGTGGTTAGGACGCCAGCCTGTGCGCCATCTTTCTTGACTCTACAACCACTAACTATGCAGAGATTCGAGGTGAACAGCGTTTGAAACATTCTTATTAGGGAACAACCATGCACTGCCATCGAGTACATAGTCCTGTTCAACAATTTCAGCCATTTGAACAGGGTCGCATTATGGGCCTGCGGGAATTGCAACAAAATTCTATCGCAGGATGCCATTCGCCACCTATATGATCGTTTCCATGCGAAAATACACACCCGAGTTGACGCCAGAGGGGGATACACTGTATACTGATGTGTATGTTTGGTCACTCTTTATCATAGACTCCCATAGCGATGATTTACTGTCTGCGATGGAGACGACATTGAAAATAACTGAAGATATTCAAGTCCACTGTGCCTTTGGGTTGTCACATCCAAAGACTACGACAGACGGGCTTAGAGACTTTCACGTATGACGTTACCTGAATGACACCATTCCAGGACGTTGGATTGGAAGAGGCGGAACAGAAGATGAACTTCATCGCAGGAAGCTTTCCAAGTCTCCAGAGCTCACACCTAGTGACTTCCATCTATGGAGTTGCGTAAAAGACCGCATTTTTTTTATCCCCCCTATTACATTTACCGTTCTCCATGGATCCCTTGGTGAGCTATAATCCTTGTGAACTTATTCATCGATGAAGTAGAAGGAGTTGGCCAGCAGGAAGTTCTTTAATTCACTCTGAAATCGATCTTTATCACTTACAAGATCTTTGATATACTCTGGTAAGTTATTGAATATATGAATACAGAAGTATTTGACTCCTTTTTGTAGTAATATCAAGCTTTTATAGTCCTTACACAGGTTGTTTTCGGTTCTGGTATTATAATCATGTTTTGCACTGTTTTGTGTAAAAAGAGACATGTTGGAAATGACAAAGGAGATCAAAGAGCATATGTACCGAGAAGTAGTAGTTAGAATACCAAGTTTCTTAAAGAGGTCTCTGGATGATGATCTAGGACTGACACCAGATATAATTCTGATGACTCATTTCTGAATTTTGATAATGTTCTCTTTGTGATATGAGTTTCCCCAAAAGATGATGCCATAACTCATTAGTGAATGGAAGTAGGCCGAATAAACTAACTTCTTCATTTTTAAACCACCTATTTCTGCGGTCATGCGTACTGCACATGTAGCTGAACTAAGGCGTTTCATTAAGTCTAGAGAGTGAGTTTTTCAATTTAGGTTCTGGTCAATTTGTAGCCCTCAATATTTGACACTGTCTACAGCTTTAATTTCATTGTTTGGATACATTATACTCACAGGGTCAAGTTTTCTTTGTGAAGTGCCAAACTGTATGTACCGCGTCTTGTCAAGATGCCTGACTCTCTTGGAAGTCTGCGTCATCGCATTGCTGAAGCTGTGAATTCGCTAACGAGAGATCATCTGCTCCCTGTGTGGCAGGAAATGAGCCACCGTTTTGATGTCTGTCACGTAGCACATGGTGCTCAAACTAAATGCTTAACAACGCGATCTTCTCTCTTTCCAGGAACGCTGGAAATGTGTTTTTATATTTTGAGGCTCGGAAGCAATAAATGTTTGAAATCTGTTCCTTCTTTTTGAACAGTCCCGTATCAGGTTGTTGAAAGATCCACCATTGGCCCAGATTGGAGTGGTTTCCTTAATTACAGTGGAATCTTTCGAAATTTTTTCTCCAACCACCTATAGAACGGTTTCGAAATCGTTAGGTCACATTCTTAACAAAATTCTGAAATCCATATCATAGTCTATATTCACTTTTTGTGAAGACGCATAGCAACAGTACTGCATCTCGAAAGTAGTTCTACTCTAGTTCACCTACACTTTTTTTTCCTTTTGTGATAATATTAAATTAGGAGTGCGTAGAGTAAACAGACGAAGATCAGTTTCTTGGGACATCAGGTTCTCATTTCTGTAGTGCGACAGACTCCGAAGTTGTGGTCGCGCGACTTCATACAGCGATACATTGTATCGCGACTGTCCATATGGGATGTCGCACGTCTTCGTTGTTACGTGTGTGTAGTTGCCTTGAGACTGACGCTTTTTCCATTTGAACTCCCGAACTCGCTAAGGACCCCTTACAGCGCTACCTTCTCATTGTCTCCCGGATACTGGAACCATAGAGAGCTCCCTTCTGGCATCTTGAAGTTCGTGTCAGACTATGATGCTTGCAGCAATCGATAGCTCGATACAGAATATATCTTTGCAGAGTATCTGCGGTTTAAGAATAAGTGCAAGAAACTCAGTGTTGAAAGTTGTGTATATGACAGGCAACTTTCATTGTGTCCGTCACCCAGACAGCAAAGACCGTCTACTGGTTTTAGCGTCTCCTTTCCTAATCTATCTCCCTCAACATCGCCTGATATAATCAACCTATACTCAATTATAATCCTCTTCATTCTATTCAGGGAGATACGAGCTTTTACTTACAAACTGTGTAAGTAGGCTGTTTAGGTTTTTATGTTGGTAACGCCACGTAGCGCTCTATATGAAAATCACTGACTGTGCTGTGGCTGGTTTGCATTGTTGGAATATTTGCTATTGTAGTGTTGGGCAGTTGGATGTGAACAGCGCGTAGCGTTGCGCAGTTGGAGGTGAGCCGCCAGCAGTGGTGGATGTAGGGAGAGAGATGGCAGAATTTTGAGAGCGGACGATCTGGACGTGTGTCCGCCAGAAAACGAAATTTGTAAGACTGGATGTCACGAAGTGATATATATATTATAACTTTTAAACACTATTAAGGTAAATACATTGTTTGTTCTCTATCAAAATCTTTCATTTGCTAACTATGCATATCAGTAGTTAGTGCCTTCAGTAGTTTGAATCTTTTATTTAGCTCGCAGTAGTGGCGCTCGCTGTATTGCAGTAGTTCGAGTAACGAAGATTTTTCTGACGTAAGTGATTCATGAAAGGTATAGATTGTTGTTAGTCAGGGCCATTCTTTTGTAGGGATTATTGAAAGCGAGATTGCGTTGCGCTAAAAATATTGTGTGTCAGTTTATTGATGATCATAATAAGTAAAGAGAGAAATGTCTGAGTACGTTCAGTTTTGCTTAGCTGTTTGAAAATCAAATAACGTAAGAGGTTTACCAGCACAGTCATTCATAATTTTTCTAAGGGGACGTTTCAACTGGTGCCCACTGCCAACATATCAATAGGAATGCATACATTATTAAACTTAGAAAGAATACCCTAACTGTACCCACAGGTGCACATACAGCTTCTAAACGCGTAAAATGAATATCAAATATGGTGTAAACGTCAACCTATGCCCTGCAGCGGTATTTATACCAGCAGAGCAGAATCGCAACGCTGGAACATGATCTGCTCACGGTTGACGACACACTGGCTACTCGTACATTATGTGACGGTAACTGGAGGCTACGGGGCAGCTGTGATATCGTCCGCACCGCAGCACTCGTGTTTAACACACAAACTACATATCGCCCTGCTCGCTTCTCCGTATCGATTTGCTCGATGGCACCATCGGCTCTCGCTGCGATGTTGTCTACGTAGTGCTTGCAGATTTGTTCAGCAGTGTCTGTGTTCGCCAAGCTGCGGGCAAGATCTTGCAGATGACTCGAGTCGAAGATATACTATTGAATTAAAGATATATTTTCTAGCTAAAAGAAATCTTACACCCTCGGATGTTCGTTGCAAGGACTTCAGTCATGTAACCAGTAGCTTAGAGTGCCCCCCCCCCCCCCCCCATGCCCCTCTCACAGTGGTCAATTCCAGGGAAGTCTAGCCAATAACTATTTGTGCCAAACTTACAGACACCACCCAGTAATCTAACGGTTAATGTTTTAGAATGATCAGTTTTTCAGTTAATTAAAATTTGAGGCCTATGTTAAATTTAAATTGATGTCCTCCTGAAGAGAAACATTTTGGTGGGAAAAGTTGAGACTTTCATGCATTTATTTATTGGGTAGTTTTCATCCTCCAATATGGCAAATCAGGCCCCAAATTGATGTGGTTAGACTGCTGGAAGTCCAAGGGAACAGATAAAAGCCGGTGAAAGAAACTCTGTCACGAGGACAACCTGTGTCAGAAATAGTCTTCTGTTTCTCTATTTAAAAAATAAAAATAAATGTCTGGTGTAGGAGTATCACGAGGAACCTCTTGATTGCGAGATCGTAAGAGTCCAGTCACGTTTACGGCATTCGACGACCCAAGTGGCAACAATGGGCGGGACTAACGGCATCTAATGGTGAGAACAGCATGAGGCTTTGGAGCGCAGTTGAACTGCTTAGTCGACGAGTAACTCTCTACAGTGCTAGTGGTTTTGGTACAAAGCAGAGCCATGGCAACTTAACAAAGCAAACATTGCATCATATTTGCAACAACAGTTGCTGAAGTTGACATCTCGTCAGAAAGGAACTCAAGGAAAGTGAAAAAGCTATGATATTGCAGTGGCTCTGTTATTCCGAATTACGATGCAAAGTTACCTTGGAGATGCATGCGTATCCAGAGGATCGGGAACGGTGGTGACTACAGCCATCGTGAAATACATGCAATTTATTCGCAGTTGCAATAATGGACAACCATCAGCTGTATAATGGAACGACGACAGTGAAAATGTGTGCCTGACCGTGACTCGAAACCGGCTTTCCCGGCACGAGACCCGGCTGGACCCAAACTGCCATATGTCGTCAACCGTGTGTCTATAACCTGTACATACATGGTTGACGTCATTAAGGATGTTTGGGGCTGCCTCTGAGTCATGCACGGATAGGCTAATGGTAAGCCGACCCCTCGTGATAACTGGGAGAGCCGGCTTCGAGTCACGGTCAGGCACACATTTTCACTGTCGTCATTCCATTATACAGCTGATAGTTGTTCTAGTATGATAAAAAAATAAGATAAATATATTTCAATTTTAATCTGACAATTATGTATATATTGTGTTTCATACTAGAATGTCGTGTTCCCAGTTTGGCACAGCTTTGCCACAGGAAACACGAAAGCGGTCGAAGACGTCCGTCTTCTGGTCGGCTCCTGATCGTTGTCAGAAGGAGGCTAGTTTTTGATTACGCAAAGGTTTAAATTATTTGGAAAAGGACAACCCGGATTTCTTTACGTAATCAGTATGAGTTTTATAATTACCTAAGGGACCTTTAATAATGAAAAGTAAAAAAAAATGCATTTTCAAATGAAAACATTAATAAATGGGGCAGCTATGAGTTGTACAGAAGACAAGGAGTGGCCTTCTGTCTACGACCAGGATGCCGCAGTATTCTCTGCTGTAGGAAAGGCTGTTTGACATTTACAAAAATAAAATGAGGTGGAGGTAAGAAAAATAAAGGAAAAGAATCATCATCATCATCATCATCATCATTTAAGACTGATTATGCCTTTCAGCGTTCAGTCTGGAGCATAGCCCCCCTTATACAGTTCCTCCATGATCCCCTATAAAGTGCTAACATTGGTGCCTCTTCTGATGTTAAACCTATTACTTCAAAATCATTCTTAACCGAATCCAGGTACCTTCTCCTCGGTCTGCGCCGACTCCTCCTACCCTCTACTGCTGAATCCATGAGTCTCTTGGGTAACCTTGCTTCCCCCATGCGTGTAACATAACCCCACCATCTAAGCCTGTTCGCCCTGACCACTACATCTATAGAGTTCATTCCCAGTTTTTCTTTGATTTCCTCATTGTGGACACCCTCCTGCCATTGTTCCCATCTGCTAGTACCTGCAATCATCCTAGCTACTTTCATATCCGTAACCTCAACCTTCTTGATAAGGTAATCTGAATCCACCCAGCTTTCGCTCCCATACAACAAAGTTGGTCGAAAGATTGAACGGTGCACAGATAACTTAGTCTTGGTACTGACTTCCTTCTTGCAGAAGGGAGTAGATCGTAGCTGAGCGCTCACTGCATTAGCTTTGCTACACCTCGCTTCCAGTTCTTTCACTGTTTTGCCATCCTGTGAGAACATGCATCCTAAGTACTTGAAACCGTCCACCTGTTCTAACTTTGTTCCTCCTATTTGGCACTCAATCCGTTTATATTTCTTTCCCACTGACATTACTTTCGTTTTGGAGATGCTAATCTTCATACCATAGTCCTTACATTTCTGATCTAGCTCTGAAATATTACTTTGCAAACTTTCAATCGAATCTGCCATCACAACTAAGTCATCCGCATATGCAAGACTGCTTATTTTGTGTTCACATATCTTAATCTCACCCAGCCAGCCTATTGTTTTCAACATATGATCCATAAATAATATGAACAACAGTGGAGACAAGTTGCAGCCTTGTCTTACCCCTGAAACTACTCTGAACCATGAACTCAATTTACCGTCAACTCTAACTGCTGCCTGACTATCCATGTAAAGACCTTTAATTGCTTGCAAAAGTTTGCCTCCTATTCCATAATCTTGTAGAACAGACAATAACTTCCTCCTAGGAACCCGGTCATATGCCTTTTCTAGATCTATAAAGCATAGATACAATTCCCTGTTCCACTCATAACACTTCCCCATTATTTGCCGTAAGCTAAAGATCTGGTCCTGACAACCTCTAAGAGGCCTAAACCCACACTGATTTTCATCCAATTGGTCCTCAACTAATACTCGCACTTTCCTTTCAACAATACCTGAGAAGATTTTACCCACAACGCCGATTAAAGAGATACCTCTGTAGTTGTTACAATCTTTTCTGCTTCCATGTTTAAAGATTGGTGTGATTACTGCTTTTGTCCAGTCTGATGGAACCTGTCCGAATCCCGGGCCATTTCAATTATCCTGTGTAGCCATTTAACACCTGACAGTCCACTGTATTTGATGAATTCCGACTTAATTTCATCCACCCCAGCCGCTTTATTGCACTGCAATCTACTGACCATTTTCTCCACTTCCTCAGATGTGATCCTATTTCCATCATCATTCCTATGCCATTGTACATCGAAATCTGAAACATTACTGATCGCAGAAAAGAATAGAATAAGAAATCTGGTAAATATTAAAATATTCAAACAATTCTCACAATCAATTAGGGCTTATTTATAAACAGTAAAACTTACATAAGTAATTTTCTAACTATATGGTGCGACCAGATTTCAGCCTGTCCTGTGTTACCTTTTGGTTCACGTTTTTGTCACAAATTACAGTCATTACTTTTCTCTTTCCTTCGAGACAATTCTTGCACCGCTCAACACCTTCATAACAATAACTAGCCGGTTTACAGCATTGAACATCAATTACTTGAATTTTATTAATTAATAACTGTGATGTGCACGCCGGCAAGACCGCTCACTTTTATGGCTTAAAGACGACCTTCTTTACGCCTTCACATTACAAGCATAAGTACGATAATCTCTGAAGATTTACAAAGGTTTTTACTATCATGCGTGATGTTGCGAGGGAAATAGGGAATATTTACACCACAGCAAGCAAGAGTGGGAAAATGGGCGTAAGAGAACTACAACTAAGGTGTGAGCACTGTCTGTGGCCAACAGCTGATCAAAATTACTTGCTTTTGCTTGATTCCTGCTCCGCGTATATAAATGATGCTACTTTAGAGTAAACTAACCCTCCTGAAAATGTGTGACATTGCAATTCATACCATCTGGAGCCACAGGAGTGAATTTCCAACCTTCCTTCACAGTTTCAGCCGGCCAATGTGGCCGAGCGGTTCTAGGCGCTTCAGTCTGGAACCGCGCGACCGCTACGGTCGCAGGTTCGAATCCTGCCTCGGGCATGGATGTGTGCGATGTCCTTAGGATAGTTAGGTTTAAGTAGTTCTAAGTTCTAGGGGACTGATGACCTCAGATGTTAAGTCCCATAGTGCTCAGAGCCATATGAACCATTTTTCCACAGTTTCAAATTGTGACAAGTAATGAATCCTGTCGATAAGTTAGCGATGATTTTCTGATTTAAAAATAAAAGTAAAAGAGTAATAAATATGGTACCTCTTTCACTTGATGGAATAGATTGATAACATTTAAAACTGGAAATCTTTAAATTGTGCCTGATTAATCACATGAAGAGTGAAAACTGTAAAAGAACAGTCGTTGGCTATAAAATAAGAGGCATAGCACTGTACCTGATTTGAAATAACGTTCAGTAGTATTCACTATTCCACTAACCTCTCTTTGCCTCGTACAGATCTATGCACCGAGCGAGGTGGCGCAGTGGTTAGACACTGGACTCGCATTCGGGAGGACGACGGTTCAATCCCGCGTCCGGCCATCCTGATTTAGGTTTTCCGTGATTTCCCTAAATCGATCCAGGCAAATGCCGGGATGGTACCTTTGAAAGGGCACTGCCGACATCCTTCCCTAATCCGATGAGACCGATGACCTCGCTGTTTGGTCTCTTCCCCCCAAACAAATAACAACAGATCTATGCGTTGTAGACTGTGGGTAAGGGAAAGAAGGAGGAAAGGTTAGGGCTTAGCGTCCCGTCGACATCAAGGTTATTAGAGGTGGAGCATGAGCTTGGATTGCTTCAAGGATGGGGAAAGAAATCAGTGCGTGCCCTTTCATAGCAAATATCCCGGAATTTGCCTGGACGCATACAGGGAAATCACTGAAAACCTAAATCAGGGTCTCCAGAAGCCTGCCGAAAGTGAGTGCAGTGGATGGGTAAGGGGGAGGTGAAAGGTGGGAAGTGTAATGGCATGAGCGTCGTAGAAAACGAAATGTTGTTTGGCTGCAGGAAAGGGAGCAGCTTTTGGCGATGGTATTAAATTTAAAAAAGAATAAAGCACAGAATGCAATTTAATCGCCAAAAACGTGCAGTCCTAAAGTATCGACTGCACACTGACCAGCGCAGCGCCGAGAAACGGCATCAAGAAGGCGCTGACCAGCGCGCCAGCGGAAAGAGCGGGCAGCGCCACACCTCCAGGAAGACAGAGTTCAGCAACCCCTGCCAGCGCTGATATAACCAGCCGCCCAACGCTGTTTGCCTCACCACTTATGGCTGTCCTATCCACCTCACTCCTACCCTCAAATACCTTGGCCTCACACTCGACCGCCACCTCACCTGGACTCCCCATCTCCTTACCATCCAAAACAAAGCTCACAACCGCCTCCGCCTCCTGAAACACCTGTCCGACCGGACGTGGGGTCTGCATCCTTCCACCCTCCTTCACAGCTACAAATCCATGATCCGCCCCATCCTTTGTTATGCCAGCATCACTTGGATTTCCCTCCCCGGTTCTATAAAGCCCTCCAAATCCTCGAACGCCATGCACTCCGCCTCGCCTTCCGCATCCACCTTCCGTCCCCCATGCACATCCTCTACGACCTCATCCCCTTCCCCCACCTTCTCCTTTTCCTTGAACACATCCGCACACTATATATTGTCCGCCGCCTTGATCCCCCTCACCCCCTGGTGTCTCCCTTCCTCTCCACTCCCAGCCAGTTGCCGTGCCTTTACCGTTGTGTCCCTCCCTCTCTCCATCTCCACACCCTCCATCTCCTTTCCCAACAAAACTTCCACCATCTACCCCTCCCGGATGATGAGCTTTGCTCTGACATTTACCCTTCCTACCAACTCTAACCCCCTCTTCCTGCCTCCTCCTCAGGGCTCCCTCTCCTCCCCCTCCCTTCTTCTGAGCGGCTTTCCCCTCCTACTCCCGCTCCATCTCTTGTGCCTCCTTTCAATGTCTCTGCGCTCCCTCCTGCCCTGTCTTCCCTTTTCCTCTCCCACCCCATGTGTCTCCTGCCTCTTCATGAACCCACGGTTGCCCCTCCTCTCTTCATCCTGCCGCTTCCCCAGCTGCCCCATGCTCTCCCCTCCTTTTCCATCCTCTCTGACCTTTCCCTCAGTAGGTCCCACCTGGTAGTTTTATTCTTCGTCGTGTGTGCTCCAAGTGGGTTTTAAGTGTGTTGTTTTGGAGTGTTTTTAATACTGTGGCCAACTTTTAACCTGTGCATGCGCATTCAGTGTCTTCTCTGTGTTTTAAGAATCGCCAACTGTGTTTTTTAACTTTCTGGTGACTTTTTTAACTGTTTCCATGAAAGTCTACATGTCAGTGTATTTTTACCTCCATTTTCTCCCCTTACTCTGTTTTATGTTCCCCTTTTTTATCTCCTTATGTATGTATCATATTATTCTTGTTTTAGTTGTCGTGTCACTCAGCTGAAGAGCGGCGGATTGCGCCGCTGACAGCCCTCCCCTGCCCATATGGGGCAGGGGAATGAAATCACAATAAAGAAAAAAAAAAGTTCGTTGCCTCGAGTTCAGTCACTGACTTCGAGAGCATCAGCACTGACAAGGGAACCTCCCCATCGCACCCCCCTCAGATTTAGTTATAAGTTGGCACAGTGGATAGGCCTTGAAAAACTGAAAACAGATCAATCGAGAAAACAGGAAGAAGCTGTGTGGAACTATGAAAAAATAAGCAAAATATACAAACTGAGTAGTCCATGCGCAAGATAGGCCACATCAACGATATTGTGAACTCAGGAGTGCCATGGTCCTGTGGTTAGCGTGAGCAGCTGTGTAACGACAGGTCCTTGGTTCCAGTCTTCCCTCGAGTGAAAAGTTTACTTTTTCATTTTCACACAATTATTATCTGTCCGGCCAATGGATTTGACGGTCTACACACGGAAAAATTTGAAAATGTTAAAAACATATGTTTTGACAGAGCACAAGGAAAACTGTGCGACTGTGAATCTGTTGCATTCATTTGTTGCAATTTATGTGACAAACTCTTATGTTTTCATCACTTTTTGGTAGTGATTATCACATCCACAAGGAAATCTAAATCAGGCAAGGTAGAAGAATCTTTCTACCCACTCGCCAAGTGTACAAGTTAGGTGGGTCGACAACATATTCCTGCCATGTGACGCACATGCTGTCATCAGTGTCGTATAGAATATATCAGACGTGTTTTCCTGTGGAGGAACCGGCTGACCTATGACCTTGCGATCAAATGTTTTCGGTTCCCATTGGAGAGGCACGTACTTTCGTCTACTAATCGCATGGTTTGGCGGTGCGGTAGCAAAACACAGACACTAAACTTATTACAGTGAACAGAGACGTCAATAAACGAACAGACAGATCATAACTTTGCGAAAATAATGGCAGTTAAATTTTCACTTGGGGGAAGACTTGAACCAAGGCCCTCTCGTTCTGCAGCAGCTCACGCTAACCACGGTACCACGGCGCTCCTGAGCTCACTTTATTCTTGATGTTGCATATCTTGCGCATGGACTACTCAGTTTGTATATTTTGCTTATTTTTTTCATAGTTACACACAACTTCTTCCTGTTTTCTCGATTGATCTGTGTTCAGTTTTTCAAGGCCTATCCACTGCGTCAACTTACAACTAAATCTGAGGGGGTTGCGATGGAGAGATTCCCTTGTGAGTAATAAGAACACGTTATTTAGTCTGCGTTCTGCGAGTAGTGATAGAGTGATAATATAATTGCATGTAGGAGGCACAACTTAAGTAATGGTCCTCTTCTTTGTAGAACTAAAGTGTTATATTACATTGAAGAGGCAAAGAAACTGGTACGCCAGCCTAATATCATGTAGGCCCCCACGAGCATGCAAAACTGCAGGAACACAATGTGGCATGGACTCAACTAATATCGGAAGCAGTGCTGGAGGGAACTCACATCATGAATCCTGCAGGGCTACCTGGAAATCCTTAAGATTACGAGAGGGTGGAGATCTCTTCTGAACAACACGTTGCAAGGCAGCCCAGATATGCTCAATAGTGCTCATGTCTGGGTAGTTTGATGTACAGCGGAAGTGTTTAACCACAGAAGAGTTGTAAGATGGCAAGAACTATGCCCCTTACATGTAGTCATTAAAGATCACCTAACTCACGTTGAGCGAACAGTAGGGCTTAACAAAAATGACTCACAAGGCACAATGCATCTTGTAGAGGGTATAGTACGGACGTATTGGAATAATTAATGTCGGGTGATGGTTTTAAAGTAATTCACATGACATGAAAATCTTTGTGGAAACGCGTTAATTTACTGGAGGCTAGTTTATCCCAGGGAAGTATAGAGCCTCCAGCTGCCTCCAGCAGCCTTAAGATGAGTGAAAGTGAGTGGGTGGTTGACCCCATGTTGGTGTACCGGGAAGCAGATGGAGAACTTGTACGCCTGTTGATAAATGTCCGTTTCAGTGAAACATGTGAGTAAGCCGTGCAAAGCTTCGGTGGAGCAGTCAACAAAGGCCAAAAGATGCGTGTTCATGACTATAGCAACTTCACACTGAATTCACGGTCTGCAGAGTCTGAAGTAAATAGGTGAAGAGCGACAGAATGAAATACGCCGGCCTCCGATGGGAATGTAGTACCAAGGAATTGGAAGTACTCTCCTGGGAGTCAGAATTCCGGAAAAATTGGTGTTTAGTGCATACGCTAACCTTGATGGGTGGCCTGGGAGGAGCTAAATAGCAGAAGTTGAGAGGAAGGGAAATTCTGTGGTAATTTGTTCACTTCCCAGAGCAGGCATTGGTCAGCACTGGGAAGCGACGCATAATTAAAGTGACTTGCGCTGCAATTGGCGTAAGTAATTTTGCTGGAGGGGAAACCGAGGTGAAGAGCGGACTGGGAGAAGTCCCCGTAGAGGTCTTCCGTTCCCAGCTTGCCTAGAGTGCGGACGTGGCGTTCTTTACTCAGCTTTCCTGAGAGAGAGTGAGCATCTCTGCAGTTTAGGACTTAGCAAACGGAACGATTGAGCTATGTACTGAGCCAGATAGCTAGAAGTGAATAGACGAGCGCCGCCTTGCAGCACCACGAGGTCGGCCAACGTCCGCACAACGACGCCGCGGCGCCACACCGAATTCCGTGATATTGCGCCCGCTCCAGGCACTGATTAATTCGTTGGATCACGTCGGCAAAGTTTCCACGAGGGTTTCATGGGCCTTGTATTGTAGAATTCTTCTCGCACTTCGCATTACGGTTGGGTCAGTCAATAGGAATTACTTTTGATTTATCGCGCTTTACTCCACGCAAACACAATTTATTACCACTGCCTGATAGGAGAGTCATGTAATGTGATGATTGAAGGTTGAGAGTTAAAATAAATCTGTGCTAACCGACTGCATCTGTTTTCAATCAAGTAGTTGAAATCCAAAGTCACTTTCTTAAATAATTTTATGTTCAACATTTGCGTCTGGTGTTCAATAGCTGAATATAACATCAAAGTGCACCCCTTTTTAATTTAAAGGGATCAATTCTGAATCAATTGATGTCAACACGCCACTGCAGTTCAATCAGGAGTCACTCGGCCTTATTACTTTCTTTGCGTTATCCGACATTGCGGCAGTTTTGCACTCTCTGTTGATCTGTTAGTCAATTACCTGGGGTGAACACACACCAAAACCAGATAAGTGACGGGTGGGGTGTTACAGAGTGTTCCTCGAGCCACTCCGTAGCAATTGCAGATGTGTGGGGTGTCGCATTGTCCTGCTGGAATTGCCCAGTTTCGTCGGAATGCACAATCAACACGAATGGATGCAGGTGATCAGACAGGATGCTTACGTACGTGTCACCTGTCAGAGTCGTATCTAGACGTATCAGGGGTCCCATATCACTACAGCTGTACACGCCCCAAACACACCAACTTGAACCAACTTGAACAGTCCCTTGCTGACATGCAGGGTGCATGGTTTTATGAGGTTGTCTCCATTCGCTCGATACAATTTGAAACGCACGCTTCCTACCACGCAACATATTTCCAGTCACCAACAGTCCAGTGTCGGCGTTGCCGGACGCAGGCGAGGCGTAAAGCTTTGTGTCGTGCAGTCATCAAAGGTACATGAGTGGGCCTTGGGCTCCGAAAGCCCATATCGATGACGTTTCGTTGAATAGCTCCCACGCTGACACTTGTTCATGGCCCGGTAGTGAATTCTGCAGCAATTTGCTGTCACGCTGAACGATTCTCTTCAGTCGTCGCTGGTCCCGTTCTTGCAGGATTTTTGTCCGGCCGTAGCGATGTCGGAGATATGATGTTTTACCGGCTTCCAGATATTCACGGTACACTCGTGAAATGGTCGTACAGGAAAATCCCCACTTCATCGCTGCCTAGGAGGTGCTGTGTCCTGTCGATCGTAGACCGAGTGTAGCACCACGTTCAAACTCACTTAAAGCACGATAACCTGCCATTGTAGCAGCAGTGACCGATCTAACAACTGCGCCAGACACTTGTTGTTGACGTTGCCGACAGCAGCGTCGTATTCTACCTGTTTATATACCTCTCTATTTGAGTACCTGTGCCTATACCAGTTTCTTCGGCGCTTCAGTGCAAATAGCATGTGCTATGTACGGATCATTTAGGATTCCAGCTACCGGCCATCGCAACTTCTCTCCTTCTTCCTTGTTTGTGCCAACACAACAGAGAGAGTCAATGATGCCATGTAAGTCACCGGTCAGTTCAAGTGTTAGGGTGCCTGTAGCATTTGAGTATGCAATATTGGTGCTGTATTGTGCTTGTGCGTGCTGATTCTGTAACGTGCAGAAAGCAGCGGGCTGACATCTGCTTTTTATTGTTCAAGCACAACTTGCTCCAAAGTATACTTTCAACTTTGTCCCGTGTTGTACAACGGATACACCCAACCCTCTCCATACAGCATGTGCAACAGCTACATAAGAAGGACCTAATAAAAACACCAATGTCGCTGCCGCGTTCCCAATGCAGAATAAATATAGCGAAATCAGTGTAACACTGGTTTGTATTACGACAGTCACGGCCAGAATAATAGAAATTATTGATTTGGATATAAGAACTGCTAGTTATATTTGCTGAAAAGTATACCCGTCATTTGGCTGTACAACAGGTTTTATTTCACGATCTACAATTCGGCCTTAGGCCATTATCAAGTGTTACAACTGCAACAGATTAAAGCACAATAAAAGTACAAGTATCAGACAAAGTATCAGGAAAATAGCAGGGCAAGCTTTTTTCTGATACTTTATCTGATACTTGTACGTTTATTGTGCTTTATCGTGAAATAAAACCTGTTGCATAGTCAAATGGCGGTTGTATCGTTCACAAGGTTTTATATGACTGTAGCTTCACAGAAAAGTAAAATCATTAATTGTTAGTTAAATATTACACTAATTATTTATACTGAAACAGCTAGGCCACAAACTGTGGAAACCTACGCTAATGGAGAGACTTAACTACAATATAGCACCATCGTTGTGCGCCACAGTTCTCAGAACTGTGCACCAGCCTACGAACGTCGGCATCTGCTGTTGTGGGTTGGCAGGAGACCAACACCGTAATATTAGAGGAAGCCGAAAGGCACGCGTTTTAGCTCACGCAGGCTGGCGTGAGGTCTAGAACAGGACAAGGAAATTAGACTGTAGAATAAACTGGCGTAGCTGATGGAATACTTAACTTCAATCCATAAATGGTGAACATCGCTCTTGACGGTACATGTTTTACAGCATCAATAGTAACTGCTAATGGCGCCTTGCTAGGTCGTAGCAAATGACGTAGCTGAAGGCTATGCTAACTATCGTCTCGGCAAATGAGAGCGTATTTTGTCAGTGAACCATCGCTAGCAAAGTCGGCTGTACAACTGGGGCGAGTGCTAGGAAGTCTCTCTACACCTGCCGTGTGGCGACGCTCGGTCTGCAATCACTGATAGTGGCGACACGCGGGTCCCACGTATACTAACGGACCGCGGCCGATTTAAAGGCTACCACCTAGCAAGTGTGGTGTCTGGCGGTGACACCACATCTGCCATTCACGGGGTCCCCCGAACATGTTTCATTACCGAGCGGTGTCGTTTCCAAAATGGCTCGCACAGTGAGTATTTCCGCCACCCAGTTAGGGGATGGTGCCTTCTTCCTCGTTACTTTAGTTTTTAACATCGTTTTACAGTAAATATGTCTTCGAAAAGGCAATTAATATCCCCAGATGCTGGGACACAGACCCTCTTTGCTTATATTGAATTCCTTCACAAAAGAAGACGAAGTAAATATTCCAGAATTCCAGTCAAGAACAACTGCTAACATAGGTAACTTAGAAGACGATAGCCTCGGTGTAACGGAGCAGCTTAAAATACATACGAAAGCGAAGGCTCTGTCAAGATTGTATACCAGTCAGATTCTTTCAATAGTGTACTGATACAATAGCTCCATACTTAGCAATCACGAACAACCGTACAGCCGGTCGCTTGCAGAAAAATCCGTACCCAAAGACCGGAAAGTTGCACAAGCCACATAAATACCCAAGAACGGAAAAAGGAGTAATCCACTGAACAGACCCGTATGACTAACGTCGATTTGCAATACGATTTTGGGACATATACAGTGCTCAAACATTATGAACCACCTCGAAGAAAACGATTTATTTACAGACAGCCAAGACGGATTCAGAAAATATCGTTGTTGTGAAACACCACTAACTCTTTATTCTCAAGAAGTAATGAATCCTATCGACTTGGGACATAAAATTAATTCCATTTCTTTAGAGTTCCGGAAGGCTATTGACACTGTTCGTCACAAGCTTCTACAAATCAAACTGCGTATTTATGGAGTATCGTCTCAAACTCCGCCATTGCCGGTCCTAAGCCCGGGGCCCCATTTCGCAAGTCATGGGGAAGGAGGAGGGGGAGGATTAACAACTTCGTAAAAAAAAAAAGAAAAAAAGAAAACCTGGGTCCATCTGGCTTCGGATGGTAGCACCCAGCCCAGTTAGGGCCCCTACCTTGGGTTACAGGCAAAGCCCGGCCAAAGGTCTCGAAGGCGGAAGAGGAACGTCGCTTCCCAGCGGCAGAGAGAGCGGAAGAGCCACTGGAACGTATCACGTAGCGGCCGTACTCCATGTTAGGGGCGGCTACCAAAGGCGTCTGTGTCCCCATGTCAGGGGCGGTCTGAACACATCTTCTGGGGCTAACAACTTCAGTCGTATAACTGGACGGACATGAGCCGTCCCATCAAAATAATTTTTTAGCTCATGGAATGGATCACTCTATGGAATCGAGATTACCCCAGGGGGACAATCCCCCGTTGACCAAGGTCGACGCAAGCAGGCATTCGGATTCTGGGGGACCCACCAAAAAGTACATAAGGGAAGAGTCGGAGCTCCCAAGAACCTCAAAGAAGATTAAAACTAAAAAGACTTTCAGAATTGGAACCATAAATGTACAGACAATGATTAAGACTTGTAAACTTAAATAGGTAATAGATGAGGTGAAAGAGAGAAGCATTAGAATATTACCGATGCAAGAAACAAGATACACTGACGAAGATACAGTGGAGTCAGAAGGCTTCATAATACTGAAGGGGAAACCAGGAGTTAAAGTGAGAAAGGAAAGACATGGACCTAGATGCTTTGATACAGGGTTCATAGTAGACAAGAGATACGAGGATGGCATAACTGAAATGAAAAGCAAGTCAGAAACGATATCAACACTGGCATTTAAAGCAGGGAACAAAACGTATACAATAATAAATGGACATGCACCTACAAATGACAAGAACAGGAAAGACAAGAAAGTTGCAGACAGTTTCTGGGAGGAGCTAGATTATATACTGAAAAACATACCATATAGACATGTAAAGATACTCGTAGTAGATTATAATGCACAGATTGTAAGAGAGAAGCAACATAAAGGAGTAGTGGCGAGCACCCTGCACACCAGTGGACAAACAAAAATGGAGAAAGACTAACTGAACTGTGTCGAGAACACAAAATGAGACTGATGACAACACACTTCAGGGCCAAACCGTGTAACAAAAAGACATGGGCAAACCTATGCACCGACTTGGGGAATTCCAAATTGACCACACAGCAATCAGCTGGAGAAACGCTGAAGAGATCATGAACACAAAGGTCAAGAAGAACACATGAATAGAATTTGATCACTATCTTACAGAAGTTAAGTGCCTTTAGATTCCATCAGAGACAGACTGCCACAGACGAATAGAAGAACAGAAAACATAAAGGTAGACAGAGACCAATTAAGATACAATCGATCCAGATATGAGGAAGGAATTGAATCATTCAATGCATGGGACGACATGAAGCGAAATATGGTGAAACAGGCTGAACTATGGGGAAAGGAAGAAAAGAAACGGAAGCACTGGTGGTGGAACAAGGAATGTGAGGAAGCGGTAGAGACTCGCAGGAAAGCCTGGAGAGACTGGAGCAGCAAGAAGGACCCGGAAAACTGGGAAGTTTTCAGAGGAGCAAGAAAGGAAGAGGCCCGAACAATAAGATGGACCAGAAGACAGAAGATGAAACAGGAACTGGATGAGATTGAGACCAGCTTCAGGAAAAACAACAGCAGACACTTTTTCGGGAAATTCAAAAAGAGTCTGATTGGATAGAAGGGCAGAGAACTGTTCATAAGAGATAAGAAAGGGGAGCTGGCCGTTAGTGCGGCGAGAACTGTCGGATTTTTGCAGAGTACTTTCACGACCTGCTGAACTGTGAACCACCTGAAGACGAGCTGGAACTGGGAACCGACACAGAAGAGAGAGAGAGAGCCACGCCCTCCAACCAGGAATGAAGTCGCACATGCCATAAGTGATCTAAAGAATAATAAGGCAACTGGAGAAAATGGTATAGTAGCCGAGATGATAAAGTGTGGAGGCAACAAAGCAATAGACAACATGACCAACATAATTCACCAGATCTGGAGAACAAAGAAGTTGCCAAAAGGATGGAAGAATGCAATTGTAGTACCAATACATAAGAAGGGGGACAAGAGAGATGCAAACAACTACAGAGGAATATCGCTACTAGAAGTCGGATACAAGGTGCTGTCAAAACTATTGCTCAAGAGAGTAGAAGAACAGGTAGAACATACAGTTGGCGACTACCAATCGGGATTCAGGAAGGGAAGAGGTTGTATAGAACAGATATTTATCCTGAAGCAACTGATAGAACATAGGGCCTTAAAAAACAAAAAGACAGTATTAACCTTCGTGCACTTCACAAAGGCATATGACTCCATCGACAGACAGACTCTTGCTAGGATTCTGAGGAACAGAGGACTTGATGGAACTACACAAGAGCTCATAAAAGAAATTCTGACAGACACAAAAGAAATGGTGAGATTCAGAGGAGCACTGTCAGAAAAATTTGAAATCAAGACTGGTGTTAAACAGGGAGATGGATTGTCACCATTGTTGTTCAATATAGCACTGGACGAAGTGATCAGGCAGTGGAGAGCAATAAACGAGGAAATGGGAATACTAAAGAACCATGTGGGGGGCAAAAAGGACAACAGGGCTCAAGTGGACTGCCTAGCCTTTGCAGACGAAATAGCAATAGTAAGTGAGACGGAAGAAGACGCAAAGACACAAATCGGCAACTTAAGTAACGTAGCCAGAAAGGTTGGACTGAGGATCGCCTATAACAAGACAAAGACATTAAATACCGCTGTAGACTGTGGAACACTGAAAGGCAGTGTGCAAATGGTGGAAAAATTTAAATACCTGGGAGAATTTATAACAGGAAGGAACAGGAGCAAGGAAGGAATAACAGAGAGGATAAAGAATATGAGGCCAGCCTTCTCCATGACGAGAGACATATACAATAAAAAGAATATACGATGACACTAGGAACAAATGGGGCAGAACAACTAGAGAAAGAAGAGAGAAAAATACTAGGTCCCAAAAGAGATGGAGAGAGGTGGATGCGAAGACCTAGGGAAGAATTGTACCGGAACATGAGAACAATATCCGGGGAAATCAGACTCAAAAGGGCAAGGTTTGCTGGACATGTAGTTAGGATGAGTATGGACAGAACGACGAAGAGAGTGTGGGAAACAACTGGGAGGACAAGGTGAAGGACAAGAATCAAGTGGGTTGCTGAACTTCGGAAGGACTGGTTGGAATTGGGGATCAAGGTCGAAGGAAAGGAAAATTGGAGGAACAAATATAGACCAACCAATATGCCGGATATCAATGACAGAGAAGAATACAGGAAAAGATTAGAATGTCACCAGTGGAGCCGACAGGAGAAACGGAAACTGAAGATCTCGGAAGAAGAAAGGGAGAGAAGAAGAGAAAGAATGAAGAGGTTCTGGGAGAAGAAGAGGAAAATGCGCTCCACGAAGGGGCTTCCTGTGGTCCTACAGAGGCCGTAACGCAAGGAGAAGAAGAAGGAGTATCGTGTCAGTGGTGTGACTGGATTCGTGATTTGCTATCGGAAAGGTCACAAATCGTAATAACTGACGGAAAGTCATCAAGTAAAACAGGAGTAATATCTGGGTTTGCCCGATTAACTGTTATAGGTCATCTGATGCTCCTGATCTACATAAACGATTTAGGAGACAATCCGAGTAGCCGTCTTAGTTTGTTTGTCGATGACGCTGTCATTTACCGCATTGTAAACTCATCAGATGAAAAAGAAGAATTGCAAAATAATTTAGGCTAGATACCTGTATGGCGTAAAAAGTGACAATTGACTCTAAATAACGACAAGTGTTAAGAATCTGCTAAATTTCAGTTACACGATAAATCATACAAATCTAAATGCTGCAAACTCAAATGAGTAGCCGGCCGCGGTGGTCGTGCGGTTCTAGGGGCTCCAGTCCGGAGCCGCGCTGCTGCTACGGTCGCAGGTTCGAATCCTGCCTCGGGCATGGATGTGTGTGATGTCCTTAGGCTAGTTAGGTTTAATTAGTTCTAAGTTCTAGGGGACTGATGACCACAGCAGTTGAGTCCCATAGTGCTCAGAGCCATTTGACCCATCAAATGAGTACTTAGGGATTACAGTTACGAATAACTTAAATTTGAACAATCGCATAAATAATGTTGTGGAAAAAGCAGACCAAAGACTGCGATTAGAAAGTGCAACGGGTCTACTAAAGAGAGTTCTTACACTACACTTGTCAGCCCTCTTGCGGAGTATTGCTGTGTGAGATCGACATCAATAGGATTGACGGCGGACATCGGAAAAGTTCAAAGAAGAGCAGCTCGTTTTGTATTATAGAGAAATGAGGGAGAGGGTGGCTAGGAGGACCTTCTCGTGAAATTTGAACTACGAACTTCCTCCTCAGAGAGAGAACATATTTTGTTAGCTCCCACCTACATAGGGAGAAATGATCACCTCGATAAAATAGCAATCAGAGCTCACACCGAAAGATATAAGTGTTCGTTTTTCCCGCTTACTGTTAGAGCGTGGAATCGTGGGGAAGTAGTTTAAAGGTGGTCCAATGAACCCTCCGCCGGGCCCTTAATTGTGATTTGCAGTGTAATCATGTACATGTAGATGTAGATTACTTTTTCGAGCTCCGTGCCCGCTTCGTTCGCCATCTGTCTGCCCGACTGTGAAGACCCCTTTCGCTCAGAACCGGGTAAAGATCTCAAGTGGAAATTTATGTCACATACTAGGGACTACGCTCCCTGTGGAATAATTCTAGCTCCTAACTCAATGAAATCAAAAGATATGGCATTTATGTCACAAATTTTGATACTCCCAAACTCACTCATCAAAACATATAGGGTGTTTCCCATTGACCTATAACCAGGAAACTTGGCAAGAAGCAAAGTTTCACAGCACATGTAAAGTAAACAACTGAAAATTGATAACCTGTAATTATGCAAATTTTTTTGCGATTTGTTTCCGTCTTTGTATCTGTTTAGGCCCCTTTTTCTCAGGACTGGGAAGAATTATCAAGTTGAAATTTATGTCAAATATGTCAGTATGGAAAAATTTAAGCCTCCAAGGTCATGCAGTCAAAAAATGCAGCCATTTACGGCACATATTTTGATAGTCGCAAACTCACTCTTCATAACCTATAGATGAACTATCTATACACATAATTAAATTTGTGCAGAATTCTTGGTGGGAATTCTACTCCCGTCTGTCTGGTCTCTACAGCCCAAAACACATACATAATTTAAAAGCAGGGGTGTGATTCGCTGACGCAGTTCGTTGGCCGACTCCAGCATGCCTCAGGCGTCCAAGATTGGATGGACCGTTGTCTTGCCCACCCCATGCAGTCAACAGAATTTCAGCATGGCACTAGCCCGTAGGTGGAATTCACCGTGTCGCATCCCAACCCATCCTTTCGCAAGGAGCTATTGTCTCTCTCGAAATCCCCACCAAGCCTTGGAGGACCGCTTTCCACTGTGGCAAAAGCCATGGCGCCTATTTTCGTTCCAACCGTAGCACCATCAGCTAAACTCGCTGTTTCCTCACTTATTTGCTCCATTCTGTTACACCTGGCAGGGCGTCTCGGTACTGAGGGTCACCCGAAGGAGTCGCTGTGTCGTTAGAACTACATTCCGCAAATCTTCCTGCGTCGAAGTTTACTCTATAAAAACTGGTGTGTAAATTTAATTCCAAATACACTCCTGGAAATGGAAAAAAGAACACATTGACACCGGTGTGTCAGACCCACCATATTTGCACCGGACACTGCGAGAGGGCTGTACAAGCAATGATCACACGCACGGCACAGCGGACACACCAGGAACCGCGGTGTTGGCCGTCGAATGGCGCTAGCTGCGCAGCATTTGTGCACCGCCGCCGTCAGTGTCAGCCAGTTTGCCGTGGCATACGGAGCTCCATCGCAGTCTTTAACACTGGTAGCATGCCGCGACAGCGTGGACGTGAACCGTATGTGCAGTTGACGGACTTTGAGCGAGGGCGTATAGTGGGCATGCGGGAGGCCGGGTGGACGTACCGCCGAATTGCTCAACACGTGGGGCGTGAGGTCTCCACAGTACATCGATGTTGTCGCCAGTGGTCGGCGGAAGGTGCACGTGCCCGTCAACCTGGGACCGGACCGCAGCGACGCACGGATGCACGCCAAGACCGTAGGATCCTACGCAGTGCCGTAGGGGACCGCACCGCCACTTCCCAGCAAATTAGGGACACTGTTGCTCCTGGGGTATCGGCGAGGACCATTCGCAACCGTCTCCATGAAGCTGGGCTACGGTCCCGCACACCGTTAGGCCGTCTTCCGCTCACGCCCCAACATCGTGCAGCCCGCCTCCAGTGGTGTCGCGACAGGCGTGAATGGAGGGACGAACGGAGACGTGTCGTCTTCAGCGATGAGAGTCGCTTCTGCCTTGGTACCAATGATGGTCGTATGCGTGTTTGGCGCCGTGCAGGTGAGCGCCACAATCAGGACTGCATACGACCGAGGCACACAGGGCCAACACCCGGCATCATGGTGTGGGGAGCGATCTCCTACACTGGCCGTACACCACTGGTGATCGTCGAGGGGACACTGAATAGTGCACGGTACATCCAAACCGTCATCGAACCCATCGTTCTACCATTCCTAGACCGGCAAGGGAACTTGCCGTTCCAACAGGACAATGCACGTCCGCATGTATCCCGTGCCACCCAACGTGCTCTAGAAGGTGTAAGTCAATTACCCTGGCCAGCAAGATCTCCGGATCTGTCCCCCATTGAGCATGTTTGGGACTGGATGAAGCGTCGCCTCACGCGGTCTGCACGTCCAGCACGAACGCTGGTCCAACTGAGGCGCCAGGTGGAAATGGCATGGCAAGCCGTTCCACAGGACTACATCCAGCATTTCTACGATCGTCTCCATGGGAGAATAGCAGCTTGCATTGCTGCGAAAGGTGGATATACATTGTACTAGTGCCGACATTGTGCATGCTCTGTTGCCTGTGTCTATGTGCCTGTGGTTCTGTCAGTGTAATCATGTGATGTATCTGACCCCAGGAATGTGTCAATAAAGTTTCCCCTTCCTGGGACAATGAATTCACGGTGTTCTTATTTCAATTTCCAGGAGTGTATATCGCTGCATATATGATTGGCTGCTTAACGTTTCTGTCGGTATTAAATTACATTTACTTTATTCCAGGAGGATAGTGAGAATTGGACCAAAAACCTATGATATTTCTATATGGAGATAACCATTCCACGATACGTATTGGCAACGTTAACGTCGGCTTACAACAGCACAGTGCAGACTAGTTCCGGGCACAGTAAACACAAGACACGAAATGTATAGCGTACTGAGCTCTCAGTATCAATATTGGCCACTCTCCCCTTGTCTATAAGCTCTCTAGTTTCCACTAATGTAGCTGTAGTTTCATCATTCACAAAATAAAATTTAATTCAATCAATAAGCACGACGCTTACTCCAGTACAGCTAAAGGAGCGCCAAGCTGAATCAGGATGACTTAACAACGACTCTCCAGTCACGAGACATGAACTGCCGCCGTGTGCTCGCCCCATCACTCGGCACTCTGATACACTTCTCAAAATTACCGTAGGAGAGGAGTGCCACAGTGACAACTGAAAATCTCCCTCTCTTTTCCTGCATGCAGAATTTTCTTCTCCATCACTTGTTTATTCTTGTCAACGAAGTAAAATTTGGCCGTGTACTGGCACTCGACTTATGATCGGCAAAACTATGTCCAGGCATTTGAATGCAGCTCGCTTCACACGCTGTTTACAGTAGCACAGCGGTAACTCCGTTCTCTGTTTCCACTTTGAGGACAGCCTCTGAGTCTTGGTGAAATCTCTCGGAAGCTCGCGTCGCTCACACTGCTTTGAAAGACGCTTCTGAAGTACTCTTGCTCAATAGGTATCAAAAGCATCTAACTTGCGTGGGAGTTCCTGGAAGCAAACCGCCCACAGTTCTTGCGTAGTTTAACAAACTTCTAAGACTTGCAGTTGGCCTGTCTCCCACATTCCAACTGTGGAACAAGAGCCGAAATGCCAGAGCTCCTAGGCATTGCTCTTATATTCAGGTAGGTTACAAGAATCCAACGTAGAATATGTATATGTGACAAACCAGTATCGCCGCGTTACCCTCTTGTCCGTCCAGATTGAAAGTGAAAATCTCACTGAAAAAGTAGCTTCTCGTGGAGCCGGGAGGAGAGGAGAAGTTGCTTCTCATGCTCGCACAGCTGACGCTTGCTACTGGGCCAAGCGTGCCGTGTACTTGCTTAAAGCTGCGTGCAATGCATTACACATCGTCTCTACGAATCTGAAGGAATGCTGTTAAATATTAATCGATCTTTCCCATACTTTGGACACTAGATTCTATGGATAACAGAACCACACTGCTAAAATTTCAAATCAATAGCTTTAATACTTTCAGAGATACAAATGTTTACCTAAAACACATAATAACCTCGCTAGCATTGTGAGTTAGGGACTATAATGTGTTCATATATAGCATCAACTGAAACTACAACCAAGAGGGCAGGATCATACAGTCTAATTTTCTTGAATTTTCTTTGGTTCCATTGCCAAAGATTTCTGACGTAATTAACAGTAAATTGGAAAATTATTATTTCATCGTGTTTTGGTTGTGTGACTGTTTTCGAGAGACTGAGAGAGTGAATGGGGGACATACGTAAAGTGAGAATCTGAAATTTTATTAAAACTATGTAAAAGTAAGCGTGAGAATGTTGTTGCGTTATCGGTGATTTTGTGACGTATGTCCTAGCGAGCTTGATATTGTAAAGGGCAGCAAGAAGGGGCGATGGGTATAAATTTATTAGTAATTTATTCTTTGGAAAGGAATCGTATTTTGTTTTCCTTAAATTTTATTTAGTTTCGGAATTACGAGATTTCTAGACTAAATTAGTTGTGACAATCTGATTGGCTAACATTAGTAATACCGCGAGTATAGACGTGCTCGAGATGATACCATTGGCTGCTTAACATACTAGCTAATAGGAATTCAGCGTTTCCGCGATTTTGAAAAGGGCTTTGTGCCTCATATCTATGAGTCGATATATTCTCTAAGGAGCCGTGTTCAGGTAAACACATATGTTAAGTCGTGCTGATCAGATTTGTACCAAAATGAAGAAATCCGTGCATTTGATCGGTTCTCGTGTAGATGATGAAAGGCGACTACAGTGTTGAGTATTCTGAGAAAGTTTGGGCGGCCGCAGTGGCCGAGCTGTTGTAGGCGCTATAATCGGGAACCGCGCGACTGCTACGATCGCAGGTTCGAATCCTGCCTCGGCCATGGATGAGTGTGATGTCCTTAGGTTAGTTAGGTTTAAGTAGTTCTAAGTTCTAGGGCACTGATGACCTCAGAAGTTTAGTCCCATAGTGGTCAGAGCCATTTGAACCATTTGAGAAATTTTGAGTTTTGTGAGTGATTTAGATTAGGAGAATTCGGGTGTGAACATTTATAGTCGTACATAAACTCCGCGTGGCGTGTTTCCTGCAAATTTCGAGACATTATGGGGAGCACTTCTGTCCAAGAAGACTACCGAACTATTGACTGTGTTAAATATCAAGTAGTCGTGGCCCATGGACTGTTTAGGACGGTTAAAATATCTGGTCGGAATAAATATCATCTGGCCATTTATGGTTGTGAAATTGTTACAGAGACAGTCAGGAACATTGCGTAATTAGTGTCGGGATATTAAATAAGGACTTGACAGCCATTTTCTGTGTTTTAAAGACAATAAACGAGCGTACAGCAAATTTTACACATTTTTCAAACGAGTCATGCAAGAATCCCGAACGTTCAATAGTTAACTATCAGATGCAGCCCATAGACTGGAGTTATGTCGCCTTTGCGTGGTAGGTATTTAGCTTATTTTCGTCAACGCTGCTTTTATCAACTGGACCAGTATTTACCAAGGCAGAGTAAAGGGGCAGACAACCTGAAGCCTATCCAGGTAAGTGGACTGTTTGTTTAAAGGGTAGTGAAAGAGTAACGCGCCACGACGCACTGTATATCTTCAATCGTCAGTGCTTGGTAGCACTGCAAAAGGGGAGAATTCTTTCTCACATTTAATGTAAAAACTAGACACGAATAATGTGTACTTCTAACAGTCTTCCAGTAAGTTGGTTCAAATGGTTCTGAGCACTATGGGACTTAACATCTATGGTCATCACTCCCCTAGAACTTAGAACTACTTAAACCTAATTAACCTAAGAACAGCACACAACACCCAGCCATCACGAGGCAGAGAAAATCCCTGCCCCCGCCGGGAATCGAACCCGGGAACCCGGGCGTGGGAAGCGAGAACGCTACCGCACGACCACGAGATGCGGGCTTCCAGTAAGTAACTTAATAAGAAAATAAGGGGTGTTCGGATATTCCCGTTACAAACTCCTAGAACTTGTAGAGGGAAGTGAATACATAACATTTTGAATAGAAGACCCATGTCTGGAAACGAATCGTTTTCGTTCTATGACGGTTTCAGTTCGGATGTTTAACTCATCCACTTCCGCTTCACGAACTGAATTGGGTATGACGCGGTACAATTATTAGGTAACAGTTTCGAAAGGAAACATAACGACCCATCAGTTTATCACTTACGCATATTTGTTTGTATTAACACTTAAACGTTAAGTGTTTACATTATTCGAAAACAAAGAAAGAACCAGCATACTGTACATACAGAACAGTACTAATTCATTATAACATCGTCTCGATGAGGCGACCACTAACGTAGTTACAGACGTAGGACCGACAAAGCTTGTTGCGGTGCACAATTTCCAATCCACCTTGCGTCTCTTCAGTTTCTAGTGCAGCGGCCAAAACTCGTGCCAACACATACTCTCTACAAGGGTTTTGTAAACTATGTTTTGCATGCGACTTGAAATTACACTACTGCCCATTAAAATTGCTACACCAAGAAGAAATGCACATGATAAACGGGTTTCTTTGGACAAATGCATTATCCTAGAACTGACATGTGATTACATTTTCATGGAATTTGGGTGCATAGATCCTGAGAAATCAGTACCCAGAACAAAACCTTCTGGCCGTAATAACGGCCTTGATACGCCTGGGCATTGAGTGAAACAGAGCTTGGATGGCGTGTACAGGTACACCTGCCCATGCAGCTTCAACACGATACCACAGTTCATCAAGAGTAGTGACTGGCGTATTGTGACGAGCCAGTTGCTCGGCCACCATTGACCAGACGTTTTCAATTGGTGAGAGATCTGGAGATTGTGCAGGCCATGGCCGCAGTCGAACATTTTCTGTATCCAGAAAGGCCCGTACAGGACCTGCAACATGCGGTCGTGCATTATCCTGCTGAAATGTAGGGTATCGCAGGGATCGAATGGAGGGTAGAGCCACGGGTCGTAACACATCTGAAATGTAGCGTCCACTGTTCAAAGTGCCGTCAATGCGAACAAGAGGTGACCGAGACGTGTAACCATTGGCACCCCATACCATCACGCCGGGTGATACGCCAGTACGGCGATGAATGCACGCTCAAAATGTGCGTTCACCGCGATGTCGCCAAACACGGATGCGACCAACATGATGCTGTAAACAGAACCTGGTTTCATCCGAAAAAATGACGTTTTGCCATTCGTGCACTCAGGTTCGTCGCTGAGTACACCATCGCAGGCGCTCCTGTCTGTGATGCAGCGTCAAGGGTAACCGCAGCCACGATCTCAGAGCTGATAGTCCATGCTGCTGCAAACGTCGTCGAACTGTTCGTGCAGATGGTTGTTGTCTTGCAAACGTCCCACTCTGTTGACTCAGGGATCGAGACGTGGCTGCACGATCCGTTACAGCCATGCCGATAAGAAGCCTGTCATCTCGACTGCTAGTGATACGAGGCCGTTGGGATCCAGCACGGCGTTGCGTATTACCCTCGTGAACCCATCGATTCCATATTCTGCTAATAGTCATTGGATCTCGACCAACGCGAGCAGCAATGTCGCGATACGATAAACCGCAATCGCGATAGGCTACAATCCGACCTTTTTTCAAAGTCGGAAACGTGATGGTACGCATTTCTCCTCCTTACACGAGGCATCACAAGAACATTTCACCAGGCAACGCCGGTCAACTGCTGTTTGTGTATGAGAAATCGGTTGGAAATTTTCCTCATGTCAGCACGTTATAGGTGTCGCCACCGGCGCCAACCTTGTGTGAATGCTCTGAAAAGCTAATCATTCGCATATCACAGCATCTTATCCTGTCGGTTAAATTTCGTGTCTGTAGCACGTCATCTTCGTGGTGTAGCAATTCTAATGGCCAGTAGTGTAAATACACGCAAGTTTTAAATAGCGTTAGTCAATAATTTGACTTCTTATTTTAGTCCATTTTTTGCAGAGTGTTTTTAGTCTTTATGGGAGGGTTTTCTTGTGTGAGCATGTGTTTGTTTTACTCGGATAGAAGTCTTCCTGTGTTTTATTTTTGTTCGGGACTAGTGTGTTCTTGTACGTAGGCAAATTTCAGTCATCATTTTTTTACACGCAGGTTGTGCAATTCTCATTGTTGACTGGATGTTAATTCTCGATTTCGACCATTCTACATGTAAGTCGAAAGCGCGCTAGCCACGAGAATAGCCAGCAATTTTGGTGCGCCGAAAGGAATAAAATTTCAATGTATCGTTCCTTTTCCATTCTGTATTGAACTTCAATAAAGTGTTTCATCTTTGTGTATGTGTGTGTCCAGGTTCTGAAGTGTTGTTATTATTTACACTAACGTGACAAAAGTCAACGGATACCTCCTAAAATCGTGTCGGTCCTCGTTTTGCCAAAAGTAGTGCACCAGCTCGACGTGCCATGGACTCTACAAGCCGCTGAAAGTCCCCTGCAGAAATACTGAGTCATACCGCCCCTATAGCCGTCCATAGTTGCGAAAGTGTTGCCGGCGCATGGCTTTGTGCACGAGCAGACCTCCCGATTGTGTCCCACAAATCTTAGATGGGATTCATGTCGGCGATTTGGGTGGCAAAACCGTCTGCTTGGATTGTCGAAATGTTCTTCAAAGCAGTCGTGAACAATTGTGGCTCGGTGACATAACTTCGTAGTTTGGGAACATGAGGTCCATGAACGGCTGCAAATGGTCTCCAAGTAGCCCACACCTACATCTACATCTACATCTACATTTATACTCCGCAAGCCACCCAACGGTGTGTGGCGGAGGGCACTTTACGTGCCACTGTCATTACCTCCCTTTCCTGTTCCAGTCGCGTATGGTTCGCGGGAAGAACGACTGTCTGAAAGCCTCCGTGCGCGCTCTAATCTCTCTAATTTTACATACTTGATCTCCTCGGGAGGTATAAGTAGGCGGAAGCAATATATTCGATACCTCATCCAGAAACGCACTCTCTCGAAACCTGGCGAGCAAGCTACACCGCGATGCAGAGCGCCTCTCTTGCAGAGTCTGCCACTTCAGTTTGTTAAACATCTCCGTAACGCTATCACGGTTACCAAATAACCCTGTGACGAAACGCGCCGCTCTCCTTTGGATCTTCTCTATCTCCTCCGTCAACCCGATCTGGTACGGATCCCACACTGATAAGCAATACTCGAGTATAGGTCGAACGAGTGTTTCGTAAGCCACCTCCTTTGTTGATGGACTACATTTTCTAAGGACTCTCCCAATGAATCTCAACCTGGTACCCGCCTTACCAACAATTAATTTTATATGATCATTCCACTTCAAATCGTTCCTCACGCATACGCCCAGATATTTTACAGAAGTAACTGCTACCAGTGTTTGTTCCGCTGTCATATAATCATACAATAAAGGATCCTTCTTTCTATGTATTCGCAATACATTACATTTGTCTATGTTAAGGGTCAGTTGCCACTCCCTGCACCAAGTGCCTATCCGCTGCAGATCTTCCTGCATTTCGCTACAATTTTCTAATGCTGCAACTTCTCTGTATACTACAGCATCATCCGCGAAAAGCCGCATGGAACTTCCGACACTATCTACTAGGTCATTTATATATATTGTGAAAAGCAATGGTCCCATAACACTCCCCTGTGGCACTCCAGAGGTTACTTTAACGTCTGTAGACGTCTCTCCATTGATAACAACATGCTGTGTTCTGTTTGCTAAAAACTCTTCAATCCAGCCACACAGCTGGTCTGATATTCCGTAGGCTCTTACTTTGTTTATCAGGCGACAGTGCGGAACTGTATCGAACGCCTTCCGGAAGTCAAGAAAAATAGCATCTACCTGGGAGCCTGTATCTAATATTTTCTGGGTCTCATGAACAAATAAAGCTAGTTGGCTCTCACACGATCGCTGTTTCCGGAATCCATATTGATTCCTACATAGTAGATTCTGAGTTTCCAAAAACGACATGATACTCGAGCAAAAAAACATGTTCTAAAATTCTACAACACCATTTTGGAAGCCACCACCAGCTTGCAGCGTGCCTAGCTGACAACTTGAGTCCATGGTCTCGTCGGGTCTGTGCCATACTCGAACCTTACCATCAGCTCTTACCAACTGAAATCTGACCTCATCTGACTAGACCTCGGTTTTCCAGGGTCCAGACGATATGATGAGTCCACGCGCTATCGTGTTATTAGCAAAAGCACGTGCGTCGGTCGTCTCGTGCCATAGAGCATTAATGCCAGATTTTGTCGTAGTGTCCTAGCGGATACGTTCGTCGTACGTCCCGCATTGATTGTATCATGCAGTGTTGCTTGTCTGTTAGCACTGACAACTCTACGCAGACGCAGGTGTTCTCTGTCGTTAAACAAACGGCGTCGGCCACTGTGTTATCCGTGGTGAGTAGTAACTCCTGAAATTTGGTATTATAGGCACACTCTTCACAATGTGAATCTCGGAATATTAAATTCAGTATCGATTTCTGAAATGGAATGTCCTACGTTTCTAGCGCCAGGTAGAATTCACACATTAAAAGTCTGTTAATTCCCATCGTTCGGTAATAATGAAGTCGGAAACCTTTCCACATGAATCAGCTGAGTACAAACGACAGCTCCAGCAATTCACTCTCTTTTATACTTTCTTACGTGATGCTACCGCCATCTGTAGTTGTGCATATAGCTGCCCCATGGCTTTTATTGCCTCGGTGTACTGTGAGTATGCGAGATTTTTCCGTCATGGTACGCAGAGGGTTTATGCCTCGTTTCAATGAGAGAGCGGGAAGATAGTTACGCAACTGCAGTTTTGCTGTCGGGAATATGTTTTGGAGCCTGTTAGAATGCTGCGATTGTGATTTCGGCCTTCCGCCGGTAGTGAGACTTTTTATATTTCTCTGGGGAAGAGGCTATTACCTAACAAAAAAATTGTAAATTTGTGATAAGATCTTATGGGACCAAATTGCTTAGGTCATCGGTCCCTAGGCTTACACACTACTTAATCTAACCTAAACTAACTTCCGCTATGGACAACACACACACCCATGCCCGAGGGAGGACTCGAACCTCCGACGGGGGGAGCCGCGTCGACCGTGACAAGACGCCTGAGACCGCGTGGCAACCCCGCGCGGCTACTATCTAACACATATTGTAACAGGTGTGGTTGAAATGGCTCTGAGCACTATGGGACTTAACATCTACGGTCATCAGTCCCCTAGAACTACTTAAACCTAACTAACCCTAGGACGTCACACAACACCCAGTCATCACGTGGTAGAGAAAAGTAACAGGTGTAATTAATGTTGTCAGCATTTCTCTCTGTCGCTTATATGGTTTACTGCATCTAGGCGAGGTTTCAATTTGTTTCCATCGCCAGTTCTTAATCGTGAAAAGCCTACCTCATGTTGTTTGCTAAGCACTATTGTTGTGTTATTCACTCATAAGACATGGACAGTTTTCGATATTTTTACATTGTAACACAACCATGGACAAAGTCCCTTTATTTTTGTTGTGATAGATGGACTGAGTTCCATATACAGGCTGTTATATATACTCTCGTACAAACTTCGGTTTTTTTGTAGAGGGGAGTGAGTACGTAATATTCTTAATAGGAACCAATGTCCGGAAACGTACCGTCTCCGTTCTACGACTCTTCTAATTCACATATGTAACGCGGCCACGTCTGCTGAGGGAAAGAGAAAAGTCCCAGAGTTTCTTGTCCTGGAGTGGAATGGGGTAGACACGATGACGTGTAGTACGTCAGACGCTCACCTGATGTACACTACTGGCCATTAAAATTGCTACACCACGAAGATGACGTGCTACAGACACGAAATTTAACTGACAGGAAGATGATGCTGTGATATGCAAATGATAAGCTTTTCAGAGCATTCACACAAGGTTGGCGCCGGTGGCGACACCTACAACGTGCTGACATAAGGAAAGTTTCAAAAACGATTTCTCATACACAAACAGCAGCTGACCGGCGTTGCCTGGTGAAACGTTGTTGTGATGCCTCCTGTAAGGAGAAGAAATGCGTACCATCGCGTTTCCGACTTTGATAAAGGTCGGATTGTAGCCTATCGCGATTGCGGTTTATCGTATTGCGACATTGCCGCTCGCGTTGGTCGAGATCCAATGAATGTTAGCACAATAACGAGTCGGTGGGTTCAGGAGGGTAATACGGAACGACGTGCTGGATCCCAACGGCCCCATATCACTAGCAGTCGAGATGACAGGCATCTTATGCGCATGGCTGTAACGGATCGTGCAGCCGCGTCTCGATCCCTGAGTCAACAGATGGGGACGTTTGCAAGGCAACAGCCATCTGCACGAACAGTTCGACGACGTTTGCAGCAGCATGGACTATCAGCTCGGAGATCGTGGCTGCGGTTACCCTTGACGCGGCATCGCAGACAGGAGCGCCTGCGATGGTGTACTCAGCGACGAACCTGAGTGCACGAATGGCAAAACGTCATTTTTTCGGATGACTCCAGGTTCTGTTTACAGCATCATGATGGTCGCATCCGTGTTTGGCGACATCGCGGTGAACGCACATTGGAAGCGTGTATTCGTCATCGCCATACTGGCGTATCACCCGGCTTGATGGTATGGGGTGCCATTGGTTACACGTCTCGGTCACCTCTTGTTCGCATTGACGGCACTTTGAACAGTGGACATTAAATTTCAGATGTGTTACAACCCGTGGCTCTACCCTTCACTCGATCCCTGCGAAACCCTACATTTCAGCAGGATAATGCACGACCGCATGTTGCAGGTCCTGTACGGGCCTTTCTGGATAAAGAAAATGTTCGTCTGCTGCCCTGGCCTGCACATTCTCCAGATCTCTCACCAACTGAAAAGTCTGGTCAGTGGTGGCCGAGCAACTCGCTCGTCACAATACGCCAGTCACTACTCTTGATGAACTGTGGTTTCGTGTTGAAGCTGCATGGGCAGCTGTACCTGTACATGCCATCCAAGCTCTGACTCAATGCCCAGGCGTATCAAGGCCGTTATTACGGCCAGAGGTGGTTGTTCTGGGTACTGATTTCTCAGGAACTATGCACCCAAATTGCGTAAAAATGTAATCACATGTCAGTTCTAGTATAATGTATTTGTTCAAAGAAGACCCGTTTATCATCTGCATTTCTCCTTGGTGTAGCAAATTTAATGGCCAGTAGTGTACATAAGGTGCTGCCTCTTTTCCAACCAGGACAGACAACTTCTGCCTGGAGCAGGGGTCCGTGTATTTACTACTTCACAGGATCGATTTTCTCGCTCCCTTGTCTGATCCGACATTCCATACTGCTCACTCGTCTTCTCTTCAAGCGGACGAGTCTTCTTGCTGCCCCAGTTGCGTTTCACGTTGTAGTTCTTTTAGGCACTGTCATACTCCCCTGTTTTGACATTCGCAGACGCTTTGTCAAGGAAGAGCTCCAGGAAGCAGGTGCAGTACCGTTCTGCATTTAAGGTGTCCTGAAAGAAGATCGGCCCAATGATGCACTCACGACTCGCGGCGCACCAAACACCAACCTTTTTATCATGAGGTGGGCACACCGTAACTTCATGCTGATCCTCCGTACTCCACACACGACTATTCTGCTATTCACGTAACCTGAGAGATAAAACCGTGTCTCATCCTTGAAAAATCTTGTGTCGAGAATCCCCTCACCATTGTCCTGCAGGAAGAACAGAAACCAGTTGCAAAAGTTCACACGCGCCGGGCGATCGATGTCTCTCAATTCATACACGACCGACATTTTGTACGGATTCGTGGACATTGACTTTCAGAGGATCGTGTGAGAGGAACCAAGGGACACGTGGGCCTGCTGAGCCAGTAGTCAAACCGATTTCTTTGGACTTTGCAGCCTCATGTCTTGCACCTCTGCCACCATCTCTTCGGATGTGGATGTCGATGGCCTGTCTGATTTTGGAACATTATGAACGCTGCCGGTCTTTCGAAACTACACATGGTAACACAGCAATGCTCTGTGCCTCCTTCTCCTCTTCCCTATTAGTCTTCTCCCTTGTCGACATGGTGCTGTCTATCGTCTGCTTCCCATAGCCATTAGGTCGGAAGATGGACCTGAGGCGTTCAAGTTCTGTCTTCAGATGTTCTTCGTCGCTTATCCTGTACGCTCTCTTCGTTAGCGTGTGCAGGGCGGACTTCTTCTGCGTGGGGTGATGGTGGGAGGAGGCGTGAAGGTACCTGTCCGTACTGGTCGGTTTCCTGTACACTTTGTGGCCAAGTTTACCATCAGGTTTTCGATAATAAAGGAAACACCAATAAAGCATACCTTTCACCCCTCCTCCTCCTTTTACAGCCAATCAAGTAACGACACGGTTTTCTCGTGCAGCTATTTAAGGAACCAAGTGTGTTTCATTTAGCAGTTTAACGTAAGACCCTGATGAAGGCTAGCTGCAACGCTGGCCGAAACGTTGGCGCATTTTAAATTATGACGATGCGGTCTGATACCCTGAAGAATTTTATTCAAGATGACAACGGCCGCGGAAGCCTACGCTTACAGTATTGTTCAAGTTGAACTTCGATTGATTTACAGTCAGTTCCATCAAAACAAATGTAAATAGCAATATGGGTATAATTTTAAGACATTTCTGAATCACTAGCGTGATAATATCCAGATTTATATACACTATACCTGTGCAGAAGGCACCCCAGTGCTCTCCAGAAGACTGTAAATTGAGACGTCAATCACTTTCCAAAGTCTGGGCAGCTCACAGAAAGGACTTTTGATCCCAGTATGATAGAGAACTAAGTAGAAAGCAAAGACCGGTAGCAAAACAGACTCGCAAATTGTGAGCTGTGCAGCGCAAAGACAATGCAACTGCTGAGCTGGACGCTTACTCTCAAACAGCTGAAGGAGCGCCAACCTGAGCAGTAACCGAACAGCGACTCACGAACCACGAGACGTGAACCTCCGCCGTGTGCTCGCCCCAAAATCGACTACTCACTCACTACTCTGACACACTTCTGAAATGTTACACAGAATCGTAAAACTTCCATCATGTCAAACAGAAGTGAAAAAAGAACTTGACATATTAAGACAGGTCGCCCTTGCAAATGATTATGACCCAGATATACACTCCTGGAAATGGAAAAAAGAACACATTGACACCGGTGTGTCAGACCCACCATACTTGCTCCGGACACTGCGAGAGGGCTGTACAAGCAATGATCACACGCACGGCACAGCGGACACACCAGGAACCGCGGTGTTGGCCGTCGAATGGCGCTAGCTGCGCAGCATTTGTGCACCGCCGCCGTCAGTGTCAGCCAGTTTGCCGTGGCATACGGAGCTCCATCGCAGTCTTTAACACTGGTAGCATGCCGCGACAGCGTGGACGTGAACCGTATGTGCAGTTGACGGACTTTGAGCGAGGGCGTATAGTGGGCATGCGGGAGGCCGGGTGGACGTACCGCCGAATTGCTCAACACGTGGGGCGTGAGGTCTCCACAGTACATCGATGTTGTCGCCAGTGGTCGGCGGAAGGTGCACGTGCCCGTCGACCTGGGACCGGACCGCAGCGACGCACGGATGCACGCCAAGACCGTAGGATCCTACGCAGTGCTGTAGGGGACCGCACCGCCACTTCCCAGCAAATTAGGGACACTGTTGCTCCTGGGGTATCGGCGAGGACCATTCGCAACCGTCTCCATGAAGCTGGACTACGGTCCCGCACACCGTTAGGCCGTCTTCCGCTCACGCCCCAACATCGTGCATCCCGCCTCCAGTGGTGTCGCGACAGGCGTGAATGGAGGGACGAATGGAGACGTGTCGTCTTCAGCGATGAGAGTCGCTTCTGCCTTGGTGCCAATGATGGTCGTATGCGTGTTTGGCGCCGTGCAGGTGAGCGCCACAATCAGGACTGCATACGACCGAGGCACACAGGGCCAACACCCGGCATCATGGTGTGGGGAGCGATCTCCTACACTGGCCGTACACCACTGGTGATCGTCGAGGGGACACTGAATAGTGCACGGTACATCCAAACCGTCATCGAACCCATCGTTCTACCATTCCTAGACCGGCAAGGGAACTTGCTGTTCCAACAGGACAATGCACGTCCGCATGTATCCCGTGCCACCCAACGTGCTCTAGAAGGTGTAAGTCAACTACCCTGGCCAGCAAAATCTCCGGATCTGTCCCCATTGAGCATGTTTGGGACTGGATGAAGTGTCGTCTCACGCGGTCTGCACGTCCAGCACGAACGCTGGTCCAACTGAGGCGCCAGGTGGAAATGGCATGGCAAGCCGTTCCACAGGACTACATCCAGCATCTCTACGATCGTCTCCATGGGAGAATAGCAGCCTGCATTGCTGCGAAAGGTGGATATACACTGTACTAGTGCCGACATTGTGCATGCTCTGTTGCCTGTGTCTATGTGCCTGTGGTTCTGTCAGTGTGATCATGTGATGTATCTGACCCCAGGAATGTGTCAATAAAGTTTCCCCTTCCTGGGACAATGAATTCACGGTGTTCTTATTTCAATTTCCAGGAGTGTAGTTAACTCCAAAAATTGTTCAAATGGCTCTGAGCACTATGGGACTTAACATCTATGGTCACCAGTCCCCTAGAAGTTAGAACTACTTAAACCTAACTAACCTAAGGACATCAGACACATCCATGCCCGAGGCACGATTCGAACCTGCGATCGTAGCGGTCACACAGTACCAGACTGAAGCGCCTTAGAACAGCACGGCCACACCAGCCAGCTGTTAACTCCATACATAGCAAAATTAAAAAGAAGATAAAAAGGAGCGGGAAACGGCAGGTAAAACCGACATCCGAAAAGGATACTACGCCACTATGAAATATATAGGCAAAACATCAGATAAAATCGAACATATTCCGAAGAAACGGGGTTAAAATTGCATTTAGGACTCCCGATAATTTAAAAATACTAGTGCTTCATAACTTGCCACGGAAAAGTAATAAATATAGTAAATTGGGGCCCTACAAAATATCACGTCATGAATGCGAAAAAAAGCTATATCGGACACACAGGCAGATCCTGTGGCCGAGCGGTTCTAGGCGCTACAGTCTGGAACCGCGCCACCGCCCGCTACGGTCGCAGGTTCGAATCCTGCCTCTGGCATGGACGTGTGTGATGTCCTTAGGTTAGTTAGGTTTAAGTAGTTCTAAGTTATAGGGGACCGATGGCCTCAGAAATTAAGTCCCATAGTGCTCAGAGCCATTTGAACCATTTGGAGCAGATCCTTTGATGTAAGGTTTAAAGAACACACGTATCCCAGTAATGAGACAGCGCTAGGTTTACATACGCAAGAGGAGGGTCATAATATTGGTAACATCGACGAACGGCTACAAATTATGCATGAAGTTACAAAAAGTAAACGATTAGACATTTTAGAACAACTGGAGATTTATATTACGAGACGCAGAGAACCTGACAAACTCCTCAATGAACAGAATGAATTTGCAACAGACGAATACTTCAACATTTACGACGATCTCTTTTCGTGAGCGAATCGTTTTTACAACAAACGTGCTTCGCTGAGGATGGAGCCTTCCGGTGGTCGAGTATTGCACTGTGTGGTGCGGGCCGCAGCAGATGTCAACAACCTCTAAGGCGGAGGATCGCGCCAGCCACCTGCAGCAGAGCACTACACTCGTCGTCCTGCCCGTGTCGTCCTTGCCATACCAATGTTGTTGTTGTTGTTGTCTTCAGTCCTGAGACTGGTTTGATGCAGCTCTCCATGCTACTCTATCCTGTGCGAGCTTCTTCATCTCCCAGTACCTACTGCAACCTACATCCTTCTGAATCTGCGTAGTGTATTCATCTCTTGGTCTCCCCCTACGATTTTTACCCTCCACGCTGCCCTCCAATACTAAATTGGTGATCCCTTGATGCCTCAGAACATGTCCTACCAACCGATCCCTTCTTCTGGTCAAGTTGTGCCACAAACTTCTCTTCTCCCCAATCCTATTCAATACTTCCTCATTAGTTATGTGATCTACCCATCTAATCTTCAGCATTCTTCTGTAGCACCACATTTCAAAAGCTTCTATTCTCTTCTTGTCCAAACTATTTACCGTCCATGTTTCACTTCCATACATGGTTACACTCCATACAAATACTTTCAGAAATGACTTCCTGACACTTAAATCTATACTCGATGTTAACAAATTTCTCTTCTTCAGAAACGCTTTCCTTGCCATTGCCAGTCTACATTTTATATCCTCTCTACTTCGACCATCATCAGTTATTTTGCTCCCCAAATAGCAAAACTCCTTTACTACTTTAAGTGTCTCATTTCCTAATCTAATAACCTCAGCATCACCCGACTTAATTCGACTACATTCCATTATCCTCGTTTTGCTTTTGTTGATGTTCATCTTATATCCTCCCTTCAAGACACCATCCATTCCGTTCAACTGCTCTTCCAAGTCCTTTGCTGTCTCTGACAGAATTACAATGTCATCGGCGAACCTCAAAGTTTTTATTTCTTCTCCATGGATTTTAATACCTACTCCGAATTTTTCTTTTGTTTCCTTTACTGCTTGCTCAATATACAGATTGAATAACATTGGGGAGAGGCTACAACCCTGTCTCACTCCCTTCCCATCCACTGCCTCCCTTTCATGTCCCTCGACTCTTATAACTGCCATCTGGTTTCTGTACAAATTGTAAATAGCCTTTCGCTCCCTGTATTTTACCCCTGCCACCTTTAGAATTTGAAAGAGAGTATTCCAGTCAACATTGTCAAAAGCTTTCTCTAAGTCTACAAATGCTAGAAACGTAGGTTTGCCTTTCCTTAATCTTTCTTCTAAGATAAGCCGTAAGGTCAGTATTGCCTCACGTGTTCCAGTATTTCTAGGGAATCCAAACTGATCTTCCCCGAGGTCAGCTTCTACTAGTTTTTCCATTCGTCTGTAAAGAATTCGTGTTAGTATTTTGCAGCTGTGGCTTATTAAACTGATTGTTCGGTAATTTTCACATCTGTCAACACCTGGTTTCTTTGGGATTGGAATTATTACATTCTTCTTGAAGTCTGAGGGTATTTCGCCTGTTTCATACGTCTTGCTCACCAGATGGTAGAGTTTCGTCAGGACTGGCTCTCCCAAGGCCGTCAGTAGTTCTACTGGAATGTTGTCTACTCCGGGGGCCTTGTTTCGACTCAGGTCTTTCAGTGCTCTGTCAAACTCTTCACGCAGTATCGTATCTCCCATTTCATCTTCATCTACATCCTCTTCCATTTCCATAATATTGTTCTCAAGTACATCGCCCTTGTATAGACCCTCTATATACTCCTTCCACCTTTCTGCTTTCCCTTCTTTGCTTAGAACTGGGTTTCCATCTGAGCTCTTGATGTTCATACAAGTGGTTCTCTTATCTCCAAAGGTCTCTTTAACTTTCCTGTAGGCAGTATCTATCTTACCCCTAGTGAGATAAGCCTCTACATCCTTACATTTGTCCTCTAGCCATCCCTGCTTAGCCATTCTGCACTTCCTGTCGATCTCATTTTTGAGACGTTTGTATTCCTTTTGCCTGCTTCATTTACTGCATTTTTATATTTTCTCCTTTCATCAATTAAATTCAATATTTCCTCTGTTACCCAAGGATTTCTACTAGCCCTCGTCTTTTTACCTACTTGATCCTCTGCTGCCTTCACTACTTCATCCCTCAAAGCTACCTATTCTTCTTCTACTGTATTTCTTTCCCCCATTCCTGTCAATTGTTCCCTTATGCTCTCCCTGAAACTGTGTACAACCTCTGGTTCTTTCAGTTTATCCAGGTCCCATCTCCTTAAATTCCCACCTTTTTGCAGTTTCTTCAGTTTTAATCTACAGGTCATAACCAATAGATTGTGGTCAGAGTCCACATCTGCCTCTGGAAATGTCTTACAATTTAAAACCTAGTTCCTAAATCTCTGTCTTACCATTATATAATCTATCTGATACCTTTTAGTATCTCCAGGGTTCTTCCATGTATACAACCTTCTATCATGATTCTTAAACCAAGTGTTAGCTATGATTAAGTTGTGCTCTGAGCAAAATTCTACCAGGCGGCTTCCTCTTTCATTTCTATACCAATGGACAACGGCATAAACAGGCAACAGCCGGAAATATAGCGCCATCGGGCATCAGAAATACACTTTGCAAGTGCTACTACTATTTTCATCTGTAGCAATGTTTTCTCCTTTTCCTGAAATGTTATTTTACTGTTCTGTAATCTTAAATTTTACGTACATTTGACCTAAATATTAATAGTAAATTTGTATATTTTAGGCCTTGAAAAATTAGGACTACCTTATAGAGGACGCGCGCATCTCCCGCAAAGAGAGTGAACAAAATCTAACAAATTTTTATATCTAAATACGACCGCTGTTTTACGTTTTATAGCTAGTTTGACAACGCATGAACCTGTGTTCAGTGTATCATGCCTTTAGGTATGAACTATATGTATTTCGCATAAATTCAGTTAGAATGCTAATAAGCCTGGTTAAATATTGCACTTATTTTTCGGTTTTAATATAAATTTTCTTTTGCATTGTTTTAGAATCTGAAGATGGTCATTGTATGGCCGAAACCGGTCATCACTGTGTCATAAAAATGTGATTGCGTCTATAAATAAACAAAAAATTTTACCCTTCTGAAAATTACCGTAGGACGAGGTTGTAAGGTTTGCCACAGTGGCAACTGAAAATCCACCTCTCTCTTCCTGCAAGCAGGAAAACCTTACGGAATTTTCTGCTCCACAATTTGTTGTACTCTCTGTGAACAAACTAAAAGTTATCAGCGTACTGGCCATCGTCTTACGACTGGTGGAACAATGTCTGGCCATGTAAATGTAGATTGCTTCCCACATTGTTTATGGAAACAGTGGTGACTCTGTTCTCTGCTTCTGTTGCATATTTTGCATTGATGGAGACACTTCTTTTGCTTGATTCTTTTGTTGGAGTGGTTCCACAAAAGTCTTCTATGTCATCCATTCTGTATGTATCACTGAGTTTGTGCTGCCTTTGCAACAACGCTAGTATTTCAGTGGTAGGTACTACTGAAATCCAGTCATTATTTCACATAGAAAATGGCAGACATGGTATTCTGTGTTTGTTTAACTAACAGCATTCGTCAAAAAATAAATAAACAAATCTCAGGCATCGCGACAGACCTCTAACAGTAGGCACAGCGCATATGGATAGGTGATTGTTGTGAGGAGTAGAACAAGATGATCCTCAAACAAGAATGCGAAGGTACGGAGTTGTAGAAGTCAACAACACTCTTAGGTGGTCAAGGTGCTCCGAGATCTGCTTTATCCATATCACTTACAATGCGTCCAAGGTCTGAGGCCAGAACCCCACCACGTCAAATTACAGTCCTGAAAATGAAATTTAAGAATAAGCACCGAAGATCTGCAGTTCTGAGATTGTGTTTTATTTACAGATGAGGCGGAATCCACACAGAGTGGGTCAATAAATTATGACAATTACCAGGGTTTCGCAAATGGAAACACACAAGCGGTCATTGAAAAAAGGAATCCGATTCTCTTCACTATCAATGTCTGAGTGCGGCTTGTGAGTGACAGACCCACTGGGCCATACAAGTTGCCAGGGAAATTATCAAGAACAGTTTACCACCAATTTCAGAGCGACAAATTTTCCATGCCCCCGGAGAACGGCGTCCTTGGAGAGACACAACAAATGAGGTTTATTAAAGATGCAGAATTACCACGTTCCTACCCGTCATATGATAGAATGTAATACAATAATTTAATTAACGAAGCACCAGTCACGGAGGTACATTGCCTCATCGTTAACCTAATGTTAAACTATTACATTTGTGGCTATGGAGTAATTAGAGGCACTTGTATACTCCATGCCAACTGACATAGTGTGCACGTTCGTTACACTCTTGAAAGGTCTCTGTTGGATTCCTTTCATGTTAATTTCTTAAATCTGTTGTCATTTACGGCATAAATTCCTCTTCTAAATTTACTGTGCTGTTTCTGACTAACTGGGAGGAGACTGAGTAGTGGAACGTCTTACTTTTACACACAAACAAGAACGATCTGTCACACTACTACACTTTAAAGCACAGTTTATATGTAATTCATGTCACACAGTCTCATACGGAACCTACATCCACTTTCTTTTATATACTGTATATGATAAGATACTGTCATCCCGCTTCCCTTCTGTGTGAGAGGATGAATGAGCAAATGTATTTCTAGTTGCATGCTGGAGGGTAGCAGACAAGCCTGTCTGCTAGAGAACAGTAGGACCAACGTCGGAACAGGTAGCTACGCTTTCTAAAAGCAAAGAGGTTTCTATCCTTAGTATGGTCCTGTCCGTCGCTTGTCATGTTGGTAGAGGAGGCTGCCCCTCTGGCCACTTCCGTTGGTATTTGTGAGCCACCCTCAGAAAGGGACCAGGTCAGTCTGTCCGTGGCGAGCGTCTGAAGTGGTAAGATCTCCGGCTAAGTGCGTGTCTGCTAAGTCCGTAGGACAATGAATTTCTTAAGTTCAGCCTAACTGAAAATTTAATCATCTTTATTTCAGGTTTAGCTCTAAAATATCTGATGTTATCTTAAATTGCAGCGCAGTGTAATTCTCGTGTGAAGTTCAGAATATATTCCGGTAGTTGCTTTGTCACTACTTTGTGAGTAAAGTGGAACCACGTGTTGATCAGTAACTCTAACTAGCATCATCAATCTTAAATATGAGTGTGCGTGAGATTATAACATCTCGTCTTGACAATATTTTTCAATATAGCAACTTTTCTTTATGTTCAACCCACGTGGTGTGTACTTTGTGAGACCACTACCACGTGCTTATATAATGGTTTGACCCATCAGGTTAATAGTAAGGCGTTAGTAACCAGTTCGAGGTATTTCTTTTGTAAATTGCTTTTCGATCTAATTTATTTTAATTATCAAAATTATTGTGGAGTTACACGCTTTGTGTAAACCAAGTTGACCACGTGAAGCATGTGGTGTAATCATCAAAGTAGCCCTCAGCTAATCTTTTCGGGAAGATTTCACAGAGAGTTAGTGTGAATTTAGTATACCAGTGTGTGGTAATTACATGACGGACAGGATTGTGCTACGAACGTAACTTCTTTGGGTGAAAATTGAATCGGTTGGTTGTGGTTAATTTCCTCTTGCATATGTTTCAACGCTCTTCGTGTGTTATTTTATGAATGCAGTGTTGTATGCAGTCTCCCAATCTTGGCTCCATATGTGATGTGTTCCGTAAGATTACAAACTCACATTTTCCACAATCCTAAATAAGGCACCAGTTTATTTATGAATCAAATTTAATATGCTGAAATTTCAATGATCAATGTTAAAATCAATTTCCAAATATAATCTGATTTATTTCTTTTTATTTAAATTCTCTTTTTTTATATATATCACCGGTTGTCGTATGACTATTAAAAGATTATAATTAATGTTAGTCTGGTTGGGAATTTGGTAAGCTAGACTGGATACCTGGTGAAACAGTTGCGCAGTAATGCAAGGTTAACTTCCCCAGACAGGTCACAGCTTTTGACCCGCTTTCATAGCAAATTAAAGCAACAACATTACACTCTGAAGCGTAGAAGAAACTGGTATAGGCATGTGTGTTCAAATACAGATATTTGTAAACAGGCAGAATACTACGATGAAGTCGGCAACGCCTATATAAGATAACAAGTGTCTGGCGCACATATTAGATCGGTTACTGCTGCTACAATGGCAAGTTATCAAGATTTAAGTGAGTTTGAACGTCGGCGCACGAGAGATGGGACACAGCATCTCTGAGGTAGCAATGAAGTGAGGATTTTGCAGCACGACCAATTCAAGAGTGTACTGTGAATACCAGGAATCCGGTAAAACATCAAATCTCCGACATCACTGCGGCCGGATAAAGATTCTGCAGGAAGGTGACCAACGACGACTGAAGAAAATCGTTCAACGTGACAGAAATGCAACCCTTCCTCAAATTCCTGCAGATTTCAGTGCTGGGCCATTGAACGAAACATCAACAAGTGTAGCGTGAGAACCATTCAACGAAACATCATTGACATGGGCTTTCGGAGCCGAATGCCCACTCCTGTACCCTTGATGACTGCACGATACAAAGCTTTAGGCAACATCGACATTGGACTCTTGATGACTCTAAACATGTTGTCTGGTCGGACGTGTTTCGTTTTCAATTGTGTCGAGCGGGTGGAGGTGTACGGGTATGGAGACAGCATCATGAATCCATGAGCCCTGCGTGCCAGCAGGGGACTTTTCAAGCTGGTGGAGTCTCTGCAATAGTGTGAGGAGTGTGTAGTTGGCGTGATGTGGGACCCCTGATACGTCCAGGTACGACTCTGACAGGTGACACGTACGTAAGCATCGTGTCTGATCACCGGCATCCATTCACGTCCATTATGCAGTCCGACGGACTTGGGCAATTCCAGCAGGACAACGCGACACCCGACACGTCCAGAATTGCTACAGAGTGTCGTCAAGAACTCTCTTCTGAGTTTAAAGACTTCCACTGTCCACCAAACTCCCCAGAAATGAACATTATTGAGCATATCTGGGATGCCTTGCAACGTGCTGTTCAGAAAAGACCTCCACCCCTCGTAATCTTACGGGTTTATGGTCAGCCCTGCAGGATTCACGGTGTCAGTTCCCTCCAGCATTACTTTAGCCATTAGTCGAGTTCATGCCACATCATGTTGCGGCATTTCTGCTTGATGGCGGGGGTCCTACACTATATTATGAAGGTGTATTAGGTTCTTTGGCTCTTTAGTGTATGAGCACATGTTCCAAGATGTGACGGAATATGAGGGGAGCCAGGTGGGTTCGCGTGAGATCGTGACTGTCGAAGAAGGGCTACTGTAGCTGTAAGAATGAGTGAAAACAACACCAAGCATCTCCTGTAATGTCACTGGACAACGACCCACACCTCGCTAACTCTTTCTTACAGACAGACTTTACTAGTAATGGCCCTACAGGCAGTGATGTGCCATTGGAATTCTCTGATCTTTCCAATTGACTTATTAGCAAGTTGCAGAGGGACCTGCAGCTAAGTGTGGTCTCTAAAGCACACTGGAACTCGTCATTTTTGACACTGACAAACGGGACAAACGGTTCAAAAATGTTTGAAATGGCTCTGAGCACTATGGGACTTAACTTCTGAGGTCATCAGTCCCCTGGAACTCAGAACTACTTAAACCTAACTAACCTAAGGACAGCACAAACATCCATGCCCGAGGCAGGATTCGAACCTGCGACCGTAGCGGTCGCGCAGTTCCAGACTGAAGCGCCCAGAACCGCTCGGCCACTCCGGCCAGCCTGACAAACGGCGATACTTGTGATGGAAGTGAAGACTTACAGGTCATTAGATATGAGTTCCACGTTAGGTACTGTTCTGGTGGATGGATATCGTGCTTAAGTGTAGTGACAGGTTTCTAAGAGTGGTAAAAAGTGCGAAGGTACAGAAGTCGTCACGGTTCAGATTGCAGGTGGTCCTTTCTTCAGTCATTGCCTAGGTGCTAGAACAGTTTATTATAAATGTCCGCTAACTGCATGAAGGATAAACTGAAATTGGGTGGACGGAATTCTCGGGTTACTGTGCGTAGCGTTAGATGGCAGCAGGACTGGGATGAGGAGCTCTGGATATGTCGACAGAGTAATGGATATCTAGAGACGAAGTATGGACACACACCAGCGATGTGGTGGAAGACATGGAAAATTACGTTCGCACCGATTTCAGCTTATAGATTCGACTCTTTCTCTTGCCGCTAACCATCTCCTGGAGTTTAACCACATATCGGTCATCCTGTATGGCGCACGCAACGACCGTTGCTGTAGAGACAGAGCCAGGTGGGTCCACCTAGTGCATCACAGCGTCGCCCGTCACGGCAGGTGGGCAGCGGCCGTGTCCAAAGCTCTTCCCGGGAGACCTGTGGCGTAGTCCGATGACAAAGCGGCGAATCACTGCGTGACAATTCTGGCGTCCGCTGTCCAGTTCGCCGTACTCCAGCAAGGCTGCACGTAGCCGCAGCGGGTCTGGCAAATACTGCTCCTTCTGAAAAACAACCAACAAGTCGTTTAAGTTCGACAACCGAGTCCGAGCTCTTTATTACTCAGCACACCTGCTATCAGCGACCTTCCATTTCCACTTCCATCCAGACAATATGATATCTTCAAATAAGTAAATACCTCAAGTGACTGTAAGTAAGCCGGCTGTTGATATACTTTCCGGGATGTGAGGTCGTGGTCCAAGAACTTTTCTGCTCCTTACGTTTCGTCCAGGACTGCGCTGGACTTCCTCAGAGGCGCTGCTCCGCTCAGTCTTGCCGACTGACTGGTCGGGTGTCTGAGAGCGACTTATATATTGTGAGAAAGGAAGGCGTGGTTCAGGTGACACGTGATGAGCAGTGATAATCCATAGCAAAGATAAGGTTGACTATCGATTACCACCTTGTCAAAGATAAAAATTGTTAGCAATTTTGTAGAGCCACTGCCCATATATCGCTAAGTTTCATAGCCTCCTCTTTCCTATTAAAATTATCGTGATGTTTATAAATTTCAATAGCTTCTCTATATAGCCGTGGATAGTAATTTAACGTTGTAGATAAAACTTCGGTATCCGAAAACTTCACTTGGTGGTTGCCTGGTTGAAGAGCATGTTCCGCTACGGCTGATTTTTCTATTTTTCCAAGTCGACAAAGACTGTTATGCTCTTTCAGTCGCGTGTTTACGCTTCTTTTGGTAGTACCAATGTAAACTTTACCACAGGTACATGGGATTTTATACACACCACATGTCGACAGGGGAGGACGTTTATCCTTCACAGATCGTAGTAATTGACTTATTTTCTTTGTTGGTTTAGAGACCGGTATTATGTCATGTTTTCGTAAAATCTTACCGATCCGATCTATACTTTTTTAATAAAAGGGAGAACTACTGTATTTTTCTATCGTTGTGGTTCATTCTAATCTTTTGGTTTTCTGTTCCTTGGACGCAAAATTCTATTTATCTCTTTTCTTGTAGCCGTTTTTTTCCAAAGCCTGCTTCAGATGTTTCACTTCAGCATCCAGATGTTCAGGTGTACATATCCGTTCCGCTCGATCGACAAGACTTTTTATGACACCCCTTTTTTGTTGTGGATGATGATTAGAATTTTTATGTAAATATCTGTCCGTATGTGTTGCCTTCCGAAAAACTTTATATTCCAAGCTTCTATCGGACCGTCTCATAACTAAGACATCCAAGAAAGATATTCTGTTATCCTTTTCTATTTCCATGGTAAACTGTATTTTTGGGTGAATTTTATTTAGATAATCAAAGAAATCGTCCAAGGCCTTTCTGCCATGGGACCGAACCACAAATGTGTCATCTACATATCGATACCAACGAGATGGTTTGTTATTAGCTTTGTCTAGGGCTGATTCTCCAAATTTCTCCATGTAAAGATTGGCAATCGCAGGGCCTAATGGATTACCCATTGCTACTCCATCAAGTTGTTAATAAAATTCATTATCCCACTGGAACTGACTTGATGTAAGACAATGTCTGAAAAGAACAGTCAAATCTTCTGGAAAAATATCCGCTATGAAAATCATAACTTCGTTAACAGGAATCATTGTGAATAAGGACACAATGTCAAAACTTACAAGAATATCTTCAGGGGCCAGAGTTAGTCCCTCTAGTTTTTCAATAAAATGACGGGAGTCTTTTATATACAGGGTGTTTCAAAAATGACCGGTATATTTGAAACGGTAATAAAAACTAAACGAGCAGCGATAGAAATACACCGTGTGTTGCAATATGCTTGGGACAACAGTACATTTTCAGGCAGACAAACTTTCGAAATTACAGTAGTTACAATTGTCAACAACAGATGGCGCTGCGGTCTGGGAAACTATAGTACGATATTTTCCACATATCCACCATGCGTAGCAATAATATGGCGTAGTCTCTGAATGAAATTACCCGAAACCTTTGACAACGTGTCTGGCGGAATGGCTTCACACGCAGATGAGATGTACTGCTTCAGCTGTTCAATTGTTTCTGGATTCTGGCGGTACACCTGGTCTTTCAAGTGTCCCCACAGAAAGAAGTCACAGGGGTTCATGTCTGGCGAATAGGGAGGCCAATCCACGCTGCCTCCTGTATGTTTCGGATAGCCCAAAGCAATCACACGATCATCGAAATATTCATTCAGGAAATTAAAGACGTCGGCCGTGCGATGTGGCCGGGCACCATCTTGCATAAACCACGAGGTGTTCGCAGTGCCGTCTAAGGCAGTTTGTACCGCCACAAATTCACGAAGAATGTCCAGATAGCGTGATGCAGTAATCGTTTCGGATCTGAAAAATGGGCCAATGATTCCTTTGGAAGAAATGGCGGCCCAGACCAGTAGCTTTTGAGGATGCAGGGACGATGGAACTGCAACATGGGGCTTTTCGGTTCCCCATATGCGCCAGTTCTGTTTATTGACGAAGCCGTCCAGGTAAAAATAAGCTTCGTCAGTAAACCAAATGCTGCCCACATGCATATCGCCGTCATCAATCCTGTGCACTATATCGTTAGCGAATGTCTCTCGTGCAGCAATGGTAGCGGCGCTGAGGGGTTGCCGCGTTTGAATTTTGTACGGATAGAGGTGTAAACTCTGGCGCATGAGACGATACGTGGACGTTGGCGTCATTTGGACCGCAGCTGCAACACGGCGAACGGAAACCCGAGGCCGCTGTCGGATCACCTGCTGCACTAGCTACGCGTTGCCCTCTGTGGTTGCCGTACGCGGTCGCCCTACCTTTCCAGCACGTTCATCCGTCACGTTCCCAGTCCGTTGAAATTTTTCAAACCGATCCTTTATTGTATCGCTTTTCGGTCCTTTGGTTACATTAAACCTCCGTTGAAAACTTCGTCTTGTTGCAACAACACTGTGTTCTAGGCGGTGGAATTCCAACACCAGAAAAATCCTCTGTTCTAAGGAATAAACCATGTTGTCCACAGCACACTTGCACGTTGTGAACAGCACACGCTTACAGCAGAAAGACGACGTACAGATTGGCGCACCCACAGACTGCGTTGTCTTCTATATCTTTCACATCACTTGCAGCGCCATCTGTTGTTGAAAATTGTAACTACTGTAGTTTCGAAAGTTTGTCCGCCTGAAAATGTACTGTTGTCCCAAGCATATTGCAACAAACGGTGTATTTCTATCGCTGCTCGTTTAGTTTTTATTGCCGTTTCAAATATACCGGTCATTTTTGAAACACCCTGTATGAGTCAGTTTTTCCAATAAATGGTTGTAAACAAGTTGTTAAATATCTTGCTATTTCATAAGTGGGAGAATTGATGGCACTGACTATGGGTCTTAAAGGAAAATCTATTTTATGAATTTTAGGTACCCATACAATCGAGGACACATAGCTTCACTTTTCAATAAAGTTCTTTTATCTTCTTTTCGGATAGAGGTAGATGACTTAATCAAATTATTTGTTTTCCTAAGTACACTGGCTGTAGGATCTCTTGCGAGTGGTAAGTAAGCCGGCCGGAGTGGCAGTGCAGTTTTAGGCGCTACAGTCTTGAACCGCGAGATCGCTACGGTCGCTGGTTCGAATCCTGCCTCGGGCATGGGTGTGTGTGATGTCCTTAGGTTAGTTAGGTTTAAGTAGTTCTAAGTTCTAGTAGACTGATGACCTCAGTAGTTAAGTCCCATAGTGCTCAGAGATATTTGAACCATTTGACCCATTTGACTGTAAGTAACGTCAGTTCTATCAGGTCAGCAGAACCTGCCTGCTCAGGCAGGCTGTTGTGCCAGAGTAATAGTCTGTGCACATGCCACTGTTTCATGGTTTCCAACTCTTTCCGGCCTTTGCTAGTAGGCTATGATGTATACTTTTCTGGGGCAAGTATGACATGTGAAGTTCTCACAACAGGTATTTTTCCAATGTGAAGACGATCAATGATCGAAACCGGTTGTGAATAAATACAGTATGTGATCAAAAGTGTTCGGACACCTGGCTGAAATTGACTTAAAAGTTCGTGGCGCCCTCCATCGGTAATGCTGGAATTCAGTATGGTGGTGGGCAATCCTTAGCCTTGATGACAGCTTCCACTCCCGCAGACATACCCTCAGTCAGGTGCCGGAAGTTTTCTTCGAGAATAGTAGCCCATTCTTCACGGAGTGCTGCACTGAGGAGAGGTATCGGTGTCGTTCGGTGAGGTCTGGCACGAAGACGGCGTTCAAATGCTTCAAATGGCTCTGAGCACTAGGGGACTTAACAGCTGATGTCATCAGTCCCCTAGAACTTAGAACTGCTTAAACCTAACTAACGTCACAGACATCCATGCCCGAGGCAGGATTCGAACCTGCGACCGTAGCGGCCGCCCGGTTCCAGACTGAAGCGCCTAGAAGCACCCGGCCACAACGGCCGGCGAAGACGGGGTTCCAAACATCCCAACGGTGTCCTGTAGGACTCAGGTCAGGACTCTGTGCAGGCCAGTCCATTACAGGGATGTTATTGTCGTGCAACCATTCCGCCACAGGCGGCGCATTATGAACAGGTGCTCGATCGTGCTGAAAGATGCAGTCGCCATCCCCGAACTGCTCTTTAACAGTGGGAAGCAAGAATGTGCCTCAAACGTCAATGTAGGCCTGTGCTTTAACAGTGCTACGCAAAACTACAGGGGGTGCAAGCCCCCTCCATGTAAAACACGACAGCACCATAACACACCGTCCCCGAATTTTACTGTCGGCACTAAACACGCTGGCAGATGAGGTTCACCAGGCTTTCGCCAAACCCACACTCTCCCATCGGATCTTCACATTGTGTACCGTGATTCGTCACTCCACAAAAAATTTTTCCACTTTTCAATTGTCCAATGTTTACGCTCCTTACACCAAGCGAGGCGTCGTTTGCCATTTACAGGCGTGATGTGTGTCTTACGAGCAGCCACTCGACCATGAAATCCAAGTTTTCTCACCTCCCGCCAAACTGTCATAGTACTTGCAGTGGATCCTGGTGCAATTTGGAATTCCTGTGTCATGGTCTGAATAGATGTTTGCCTATTACACATTACGACCCTCTTCAACTGTTCGGGGTCTCTGTCAGTCAACGTACAAGGTCAGCGTGTACTTTTTAGTGCTGTACGTGTCCCTTCACGTTTGCACTTCACTATCACATCTGAAACAGAGGACCTGGGGAAGTTTAGGAGTATGGAAATCTCGCTTACAGGTATATGACACAAGTAACACCCAGTCACCTGATCACGTTCGAAGTCCAGAGTTCCTCCAAGCGCCCCATTCTGCTCTCTCACGATGTCTAATTACTACTGAGGTCGCTGATATGGACTACCTGGCAGAAGGTGGCAGCACAATGCACCTAATACGAAAAACGTATGTTATTGGGGGTGGCTGGGTACTTTTGATCACATAGTGTAGATTGTAGATTGTAAATATAAAAATGCAGTAAATGAAGGAGGCAAAAAGGAATACAAACGTCTCAAAAATGAGATCTACAGGAAGTGCAAAATGGCTAAGCAGGGATGGCTAGAGGACAAATGTAAGGATGTAGAGGCTTATCTCACTAGGGGTAAGATAGATACTGCCTACAGGAAAATTAAAGAGACCTTTGGAGATAAGAGAACCACTTGTATGAACATCAAGAGCTCAGATGGAAACCCAGTTCTAAGCAAAGAAGGGAAAGCAGAAAAGTGGAAGGAGTATATAGAGGGTCTATACAAGGGCAATGTACTTGAGGACAATATTATGGAAATGGAAGAGGATGTAGATGAAGATGAAATGGGAGATACGATACTGCGTGAAGAGTTTGACAGAGCATTGAAAGACCTGAGTCGAAACAAGGCCCCTGGAGTAGACAACATTCCATTGGAACGACTGACGGCCTTGGAAGAGCCAGTCCTGACAAAACTCTACCATCTGGTGAGCAAGATGTATGAAACTGGTGAAATACCCTCAGACTTCAAGAAGAATATAATAATTCCAATCCCAAAGAAAGCAGGTGTTGACAGATGTGAAAATTACCGAACACTCAGTTTAATAATCCACAGCTGCAAAATACTAACACGAATTCTTTACAGACGAATGGAAAAACTAGTAGAAGCCGACCTCGGGGAAGATCAGTTTGGATTCCGTAGAAATACTGGAACACGTGAGGCAATATTGACCTTACGACTTATCTTAGAAGAAAGATTAAGGAAAGGCAAACCTACGTTTCTAGCATTTGTAGACTTAGAGAAATCTTTGACAATGTTAACTGGAATACTCTCTTTCAAATTCTAAAGGTGGCAGGGATAAATTACAGGGAGCGAAAGGCTATTTACAATTTGTACAGAAACCAGATGGCAGTTATAAGAGTCGAAGGACATGAAAGGGAAGCAGCGGTTGGGAAGGGAGTAAGACAGGGTTGTAGCCTCTCCCCGATGTTATCCAATCTGTATATTGAGCAAGCAGTAAAAGAAACAAAAGAAAAATTCGGAGTAGGTATTAAAATCCATGGAGAAGAAATAAAAACTTTGAGGTTCGCCGATGACATTGTAATTCTGTCAGAGACAGCAAAGGACTTGGAAGAGCAGTTGAACGGAATGGATGGTATCTTGAAGTGAGGATATAAGATGAACATCAACAAAAGCAAAACGAGGATAATGGAATGTAGTCGAATTAAGTCGGGTGATGCTGAGGGAATTAGATTAGGAAATGAGACACTTAAAGTAGTAAAGGAGTTTTGCTATTTGGAGAGCAAAATAACTGATGATTGTCGAAGTAGAGAGGATATAAAATGTAGACTGGCAATGGCAAGGAAAGCGTTTCTGAAGAAGAGAAATTTGTTAACATCGAGTATAGATTCAAGTGTCAGGAAGTCTATTCTGAAAGTATTTGTATGGAGTGTAGCCATGTATGGAAGTGAAACATGGACGGTAAATAGTTTGGACAAGAAGAGAATAGAAGCTTTCGAAATGTGGTGCTACAGAGGAATGCTGAAGATTAGATGGGTAGATCACATAACTAATGAAGAAGTATTGAATAGGATTGAGGTGAAGAGAAGTTTGTGGCACAACTTGACCAGAAGAAGGGATCGGTTGGTAGGACATGTTCTGAGGCATCAAGGGATCACCAATTTAGTAGTATTGGAGGGCAGCATGGAGGGTAAAAATCGTCGGGGGAGACCAAGAGATGAATACACTAAGCAGATTCTGAAGGATGTAGGTTGCAGTAGGTACTGGGAGATAAAGAAGCTTGCACAGGATAGAGTAGCATGGAGAGCTGCATCAAACCAGTCTCAGGACTGAAGACCACAACAACAACAAACAACAGTGTAGATTGTAAGACAGCACTGTGTGTACCATGCATTTCTCCGAGTGTATCAATGCTGTTGACTGTCATCTGGAAAAAAACAGTGTGCTCGGGCATTCACGATATTAGCTGAAGAGGTTTTATTATTCAGTGCTGGGCCGAGGCGCAGTTTCCCAAACGTAATACTTGCTGATAAATGACAATAAAGTCACATTTAAGAGTTTTTCTTTTTATTGGCTCAAAAAATACGAACATTTTGAAAATAAAGTTAACACTCCCTGCATAAAACGACTAAGAGCTATATGACGATCGACTGCTTAGGCAACACATTTTAACTGTGTGTAAGAAGTACAAACTATGAATTCTGTGACGTAAAGATAGGATAATTTCAATCACGGTCGTAATCCTATCACATATCCAATTGCTTTGTTATTAATCTTCTTTCGAACAATGCTGACTTCAGATTTTATTATGTTTTTCACAATGAACACTTCAGTCGTTTTGTAACAACAGTGTTTCCATTCTGGTCTTTCCTTCGTATACAGTTTTCGGCGTCTAGTTGTCCCCTCACAGCGCATGAGACTGTCCACGCTACGTTTGCGTCTGTATCTACACCTGACTCTGCAAACTACTGTGAGCAGCATGGCAGAGGGTACTTTCCACTGTATCACTCATTACGGATTCTTCCTGTTCCATACACGCGTGGAGGGTGGGAAGGATTATTGCTCGGATGGCTTTTTATTGGCTGTAATTTAATTTTGTCTTCTCAGTTGTCGGGAGAGATGCGTGAGGTGTAGTAGTATATCACTTATTGCTAGTTCAAGAGACTTTGTAAGTAGGCTTTCACGAAGTGATTGGAGTCTATCTTCAGCGACTGCCGCTTCAGCTTTTTTCAGCATTTCAGTGATCCCTCCCACGGGTGAAACAAACCTGTGTCCATTCGTGCGGACCTGCCTTATAGAGTGTGGTTTTTATAAAAGTTTAAAAACAACCGAAGCGACGTAGATGACGCTGAGATCATTAATACACTCCTGGAAATTGAAATAAGAACACCGTGAATTCATTGTCCCAGGAAGGGGAAACTTTATTGACACATTCCTGGGGTCAGATACATCACATGATCACACTGACAGAACCACAGGCACGTAGACACAGGCAACAGAGCATGCACAATGTCGGCACTAGTACAGTGTATATCCACCTTTCGCAGCAATGCAGGCTGCTATTCTCCCATGGAGACGATCGTAGAGATGCTGGATGTAGTCCTGTGGAACGGCTTGCCATGCCATTTCCACCTGGCGCCTCAGTTGGACCAGCGTTCGTGCTGGACGTGCAGACCGCGTGAGACGACGCTTCATCCAGTCCCAAACATGCTCAATGGGGGACAGATCCGGAGATCTTGCTGGCCAGGGTAGTTGACTTACACCTTCTAGAGGACGTTGGGTGGCACGGGATACATGCGGACGTGCATTGTCCTGTTGGAACAGCAAGTTCCCTTGCCCGTCTAGGAATGGTAGAACGATGGGTTCTATGACGGTTTGGATGTACCGTGCACTATTCAGTGTCCCCTCGACGATCACCAGTGGTGTACGGCCAGTGTAGGAGATCGCTCCCCACACCATGATGCCGGGTGTTGGCCCTGTGTGCCTCGGTCGTATGCAGTCCTGATTGTGGCGCTCACCTGCACGGCGCCAAACACGCATACGACCATCATTGGCACCAAGGCAGAAGCGACTCTCATCGCTGAAGACGACACGTCTCCATTCGTCCCTCCATTCACGCCTGTCGCGACACCACTGGAGGCGGGCTGCACGATGTTGGGGCGTGAGCGGAAGACGGCCTAACGGTGTGCGGGACCGTAGCCCAGCTTCATGGAGACGGTTGCGAATGGTCCTCGCCGATACCCCAGGAGCAACAGTGTCCCTAATTTGCTGGGAAGTGGCGGTGCGGTCCCCTACGGCACTGTGTAGGATCCCACGGTCTTGGCGTGCATCCGTGCGTCGCTGCGGTCCGGTCCCAGATCGACGGGCACGTGCACCTTCCGCCGACCACTGGCGACAACATCGATGTACTGTGGAGACCTCACGCCCCACGTGTTGAGCAATTCGGCGGTACGTCCACCCGGCCTCCCGCATGCCCACTATACGCCCTCGCTCAAAGTCCGTCAACTGCACATACGGTTCACGTCCACACTGTCGCGGCATGCTACCAGTGTTAAAGACTGCGATGGAGCTCCGTACGCCACGGCAAACTGGCTGACACTGACGACGGCGGTGCACAAATGCTGCGCAGCTAGCGCCATTCGACGGCCAACACCGCGGTTCCTGGTGTGTCCGCTGTGCCGTGCGTGTGATCATTGCTTGTACAGCCCTCTCGCAGTGTCCGGAGCAAGTATGGTGGGTCTGACACACCGGTGTCAATGTGTTCTTTTGTCCATTTCCAGGAGTGTATAATACAAGAGCTGCAAATGTCGGGAAATACCTTAAAAGTAGGTAACAAATGTTGAACATCGGACGTCACCAGATGACGTATAACTCACTGCACGTGCAGCAATGAACCTGCGGCTGATCATCCCAATACAAGTCATGTATTCACATCAGTGTGGCTCTGGGCCCACGTGCGTGACTTCAGCGCATGGAGCTTAGTCTTCAAGTCTTGTGTCTGACAAGCAGTATATTTTTCATTGCGTTAGACAACTGTGGGTTTATACTGAGGTAAGATTTATTTTTTTATTTACTGGTCTCGCAGTCTCTACTGGTTTATAGCAAAGTACAGAGGAACAAAATCCTACCGTATTGCATCACAACCAAATAAGTATTAGCTTCCGAAATGCGTCGTTACCAGTAAATGAACTACGTTTTCTTTACTAAATAATATCTATAAACAGAAAGCGAAGGGAAAAAAGAAAATAAACACAAAATAAGCGCATATTTTAGTTGGTCACTGCGAAGACAACAATTTTGTAACTTCTGCACATCACATTTATAAAATGTGTTTGATATCTGCACCGTTTACTTTGAAGCAAGTATTGCATCGCTCAATAGTTTCTTCACCCACATGCCCAACCACTGCATGTGTGGCGAGGTACTTCATCTAGAGACGTCACATGTTCAACATTTTCCATCCACTTTTATGTATTTCCCGACCTTCACGACCTCGGGAGTCTTGTATTAAATTACTTCTCTCAGCATCACGTACGTCGCTTCGGAGGCTTTTAAACATTAATAAAAGGACATCCCCTCTTAGTCCGGCTTTTAAGCAGTACTCTGGCACAAGTCTTACGAGTGTTTTGTAAGCAGTCTCATTTGAAGACGGACTGCATTTTGTTAGTATCATGTCAATCAACCAAAGACTGCCACGTGCTTTACGTGCGACTAAGACTATGTTACCGTTCCATTTTAAACTCCTACAAATTGTGAAACCCAATTATTTGTAATTCTAGTAGTAGTCGTAGAATACTATTATGTTTTCGGTTTTGTGAAATATTTAATTTTACATTTCTGAACGTTTATAGCAAGTTGTCTTTCTTTGCACCCACTTTTTTTAGCTTATTGGAATCTTATTCAATTTTTGTGCAGGTGTCTTCACTGTCGATAGCTAATTTACTATTGTTACTGTTGTCAGCTCATTAATAAACTAGATGAGCAGCAAAAATACCAACACATTTCTCTGTTAGCACGTCCGACATTATTTCTACATCTGTCGACCACTCTCCATCCAAGACAACAAACTGCATGCTCGTAATCAAAGATGCCTCATTCCAGTAAAAAATTTACTTGCTGTTGTGTGCCATCGTACTTTTACTCTCAAGCGTTGTTGGGAGCAATGAATCAAGTTCCTTTCGAAAGGCATGAGCTGACAGCATTGATCCACTGGTTTCACACGAGAAACTGGGTATACAGGTTTCTCATGATATACAGGGTTATTACAAATGATTGAAGCGATTTCACAGCTCTACAATAACTTTATTATTTGAGATATTTTCACAATGCTTTGCACACACATACAAAAACTCAAAAAGTTATTTAGGCATTCACAAATGTTCGATATGTGCCCCTTTAGTGATTCGGTAGACATCAAGCCGATAATCAAGTTCCTCCCACACTCGGCGCAGCATGTCCCCATCAATGAGTTTGAAAGCATCGTTGATGGGAGCTTGCAGTTCTGGCACGTTTCTTGGTAGAGGAGGTTTGAACACTGAATCTTTCACATAACCCCACAGAAAGAAATCGCATGGGGTTAAGTCGGGAGAGCGTGGAGGCCATGGCATGAACTGCTGATCATGATCTCCACCACGACCGATCCATCTGTTTTCCAATCTCCTGTTTAAGAAATGTCGAACATCATGATGGAAGTGCGGTGGAGCACCATCCTGTTGAAAGATGAAGTCGGCGCTGTCGGTCTCCAGTTCTGGCATGAGCCAATTTTCCGCAGGCTACGCGTGAAACTTGCCCGCACGCGTTCAACCGTTTCTTGGCTCACTGCAGGCCGACCCGTTGATTTCCCCTTACAGAGGCATCCAGAATCTTTAAACTGCGCATACCATCGCCGAATGGAGTTGGCAGTTGGTGGATCTTTGCTGAACTTCGTCCTGAAGTGTCGTTGCACTGTTATGACTGACTGATGTGAGTGCATTTCAAGCACGACATACGCTTTCTCGGCTCCTGTCGCCATTTTGTCTCACTGCGCTCTCGAGCGCTCTGGCGGCAGAAACCTGAAGTGCGGCTTCAGCCGAACAAAACTTTATGAGTTTTTCTACGTATCTGTAGTGTGTTGTGACCATACGTCAATGAATGGAGCTACAGTGAATTTATGAAATCGCTTCAGTCATTTGTAATAGCCCTGTAGGTTTAGCTGGGCGGGGTAGCCGCGCGGTCTAAGGCGCCTTGTCACGGTCCGCGCGGTTCTCCCCCGTCGGAGGTTCGAGTCCTCCGTCGGGTATGGGCGTGTCTGTTGTCCTTAACGTAAGTTAGCTTAAGTTAGATCAAGTAGTGGCTAAGCTTAGGGGTCGATGACCTCAGCAGTTTGGTCCCATAAGACCTTGCCACAAATTTCCAATTTTTTTGTTAGATAATAGCCTCTTCCAGAAGTATAAAAAGACAACACACACATCCATGCCCGAGGAAGGACTCGAACCTAAGACGGAGGGAGCCGCGCGAACCGTGACAAGGCGCCTAGACCGCACGTCTACACCGCGCGGCAGGTACTTTTCATTACGCGCATATATGCACACAGAAAAAGTACACTATACAGTTTTAGCTGCTGCAAGATGATAAGCAACCTGCACTGGAACCATAATGGCTCGGATTCTTCATCGTAAGTAACCGAAACATCTTCCCTTTAATAATAATAATAATAATAATAATAATAATAATAATTTGTTTACGTCACTTAAAATTGTTGAAGAAGGCATCACGGCTATATAAATAAGGGCGGCAGCAGCAATCACGTGACAGTCACCACAAGACTATGACCAAGGAGCACTCAGCTGCAAGCTCGTGGATCTGAAATCACTTGATATGGCTGAAATGCTAAGAAAATTTTGTCAGTTTATGTAACTGTGGATGCCTGCATACGTAAACCTTTGTTCACTACCATTTTTTGATCAAGCTCTCATTGTCATAAAACAAAATTTATTTACATCAGCTTGTATGGTATATTTCTTACCATGGCATAAATCAAGGTAATAAAGAAGAGTATCTTGGGTCAGTGAAATTGCCGTCAATAGAAAAGTGTTGTAACGCAGTCTACAGTTAAATGCATTAATACAGTTCAATAGTCTTCGTACAGTGTCTCTATTCATGTGTCGTCCCCTGTGTGTGAATGGACTCTGTAGACAGATGATGTACGATGTTTTTTTACTTCAATGCTTAAGATAACGTAGAGAATGTTACCTGATGATGATCTGTTGATAGGAACAGGCAGTGTATAATGAATTATTCCATCGGTGGCTCTTGGCTGTTCTCAGCATGACTTTTTTTCCCAAAAATTTGTGTGCTGCGGGCCACTATCCACACACTGCACAAAATGGTTCAAATGGCTCTGAGCACTATGGCACTTAACAGCTGAGGTCATCGGGCCCCTAGAACGTAGAACTACTTAAGCCTAAGTAACCTAACGACATCACACACATCCATGCCCGAGGCAGGATTCGAACCTGCCACCGTAGCGGTCGCGCGGTTCCAGACTGAAGTACCTAGAACCTCTCGGCCACTCAGGCCTGCCACACTGCACATCAGTGCAACAAATTGAAATAACAGAGTTATTGTTTACATTTGGTAACTTAATTGTTCCATTACTGAATAGCACTATTATGTACACGATAATGACGACGGCTGTAAGCAACTAAATTCTAACCCAAAGAGGAGCCACAAGTATTCCCAGAATCATATGAACCATTCAGTAAATGCGTACGACATTTAAGTATGGCCGATTTCACTTTAAATTTAAAAAAAAAGTCATCGTGGAGTCACAGGTGAGTTGTATTTCTGTCAATACTGTGGTACGAGCAACTTTGATTGACCTCGCAGACGCCTATTTCCACACGGGAATATCGACATCAGACTTCTTGCAACGTTTCCTTTGGCGAGGGAGAAATTTTCCGCGAAATACAGGTTAAGGGGGGAAGTGTGGCGTTTCACCTACTTTTAGGAATGGAAGTGAGGCGTTGGTGAGCTGCACTTTCACACTTCCCTAGACCTGAGCTGTACGTGGAAAGGCGTTTGCTTTCTCGCCGTTTCTTGTCACAGGAACTGTTCTTGGGTCAGGAATGTATCACGTTCGGCAATATGTGAAACAACATACGTAATCTGGGACTTCTGATTCCTTTGAGCTTAGTTCACGATAGCGATAGAGGTATCTGTTACAGTTGATTTCGTGTGCTCTAAGTGAAACATATTACTCATTGTTTACTTTGTTTTAGATCACTGATGTAGGTTATGTTTTCGTCATTATAGTTACGGGGAAAGTGTGCCATCTAGACAATCTTTCTGGAATGCTTATCCAAACTGTAACGCGGAAAACTGGCGCAACAACTTCACAGGAAAGGGAGGCGTAATTCACTGAAGGCGCCGTGACCCGCACGTAATCGTTGAAATTTGACGTTATTCTCTACGCTTCCTTGTTTTTAACAGTTTCTACGTTTAAATTTTCATCCTATACATCACTGTAATTTATGTACTAGAAGATGCATGTAGCAAGATTTCTTCCCCGTTCATTCACAATATGAAGCGTTGGAAGGCATTATTGTTCACGATACGAAGCTTACGAACATTCCTGTATTCGAACCTGAATGAGGGTGACTGGAAGTTTATTTATTCCAACTGGTATTATGTACTGGTTTCAATGTTTATACATCGTTCATTAGCATACTTCGTGTCTTAGTTCTTATGCAACCCCACATTATAAATTGGAACCATAAGCCTAGGTAGGACTTTACTTCTCAAAAAATGAGCAGATTCGTTTTTCTCAGGTTGCTGTAATAATTGAGCTTGAATCCTTATTTTATTTCGTGATATCCTTAATTATTGTACACTGTATTTAACTTTGTATTTCACCTGTCTCAGTTTTCATTGTATAGTACATCATGTTGTGTTAACAATTACCAGTTTCCTGTTCACCAGAGATCCTCTTGTCTGTGTAGTAGCGACAGACATGCATCACTAGACTGTAAGTACTGTGTACAGTATCATTGTTGTCACTGAAGCCAGCACTTTGGAATCGCAATGTGGCGGCGAGCGCAAAGGACTTGTAAACAGTTGTTTATTTACTGATGAAACAGTACTTCTGTAAGCCTAAATAATTACATTACAATTTGTCTTACGTAAACACTGACAGTCTTGAAATAGTTAATGTGCTCTGTAATGAATCTAATTGTAACAGATGTAACTTAACCATGTGTTTCTGACCAGTTTTGGTCAACTTCTGGTTCTCTTCGAATAGTTTGCTCGTTATGAAAGTGTTCCTGTAAGTAGAACGTGCTATTTGTCGCTGATAAAAAGCGTTTTTATTCATTTGAGTGTCTTTATGGAAATTACAATTTTCTTTAAACTTGTGTGTACGTAACAGGATGGTCTTCTCATAACACGTTTCTCCAGCATATGTGTTAAACTCAACTAGTAAGAAAAAATTGGGTCAACAGTAGAAGTTCTTTAGACCACCTCGTAAAACTTACGTCATTTCGTTTCAGAGAATTATATTACTACAATATACAAATGTCTTGACGTCCCCACCATACCTAACCAAACGTCAGGCTTCAGTAAAAGACTCGCCTTTGTTAGTCTAGTGATGTACTGTGTGTCTGTGGCGGTAGCCACCTTTGGCGTCCAATGCGTATTGTTCTATCTGCTGCCAGTCTTTTGTTCATTACCCATTGTCTCACGAATGAATGAAATATTGAGCACTCTGCATCGATTCAAGGTAGAAGTTAGATGTGTGTGTAAACTTGGTCAAGGAGGTTTACACCGTGACTATTCAAACATTACAGCAAGATTTACGGACTATAATTACACATACGAGGAAATGTCTACATTGTTTTATGATGAGACTTCTTCCTGTAATACAATGTTCACGTAATTATTCTTAAATTACATGATTACCTGTTTTCTTTTTCTTTCAGAATTAAATCAAATGGAAGGTAAATAAGTTATACAGAACTGCAACCAGTCACTTTTTTTTGAATAATTATGTTTTATTCCATGAACCGGTTTTCGAACCTTTTCAGGTTCATCTTCAGATGGTTTCAGGAAGTTACATCATTACTCCTAGCATAACGCTGGGTGCTGGCGCTATGACAAAAAGGTGCGTCACACTTTAATGTATCGCTATGACTATAACTTATCTGTCGATATGGATGTAAATTTAGTTTTTACTTACTGCGACAGTATAGGCGGCTTTTTCGGTTCGTGTCCATCTGTCTGCCTCCATTTTGATGTCCAGTAGTTATATCAGTACACACACTTCCACACAAACTATGTTAATTTACACTTTGGCAGCGAGACTTTTCCAGCATCCAGCATGAGCTTTACAACTGTTGCTTGTAACAAACATCTTGACAGAAATATATGGCATAGGCCTACTTTGTACAGAGATGAAATTTGTTGTTATTTACATGTATTATAGTCGATATAAGGGCAAGTATTTTAATCAGAATGGCGTTAACATGAGAGCACAAGATAAAATAAATAACTAAATTACTACAAGAACAAACTTCAGGTGATCTGATATCTTATTCCTATTTGTATATTACAGGCAGTTTATAACAATTTTTATATACTATCATGATTGGCATTAGCATGAATACCCAACAATCAATAATACAGAATTATTGTATATGAAGTGAGATGCAGCTGTCTGTATGACTAGGACCTTTATATTTAAATTAATAACAAATCTTCAGATGAACTGTTGACTTATTTCTGTTGTTATGTTAACATGATCTGAGGTATTATCAAGAATAGATTCTGTTTATTTTAGCTAAAGGTGTATGTATAAAAGTTATAGTGATTGTAATGGACTAAAGCTGTTTGTGTGGCTGTACACTTTATGTTTAAAAAATCATAAACAAAAGTTCTTTAACTGTTGACTTATTTTTATTTTTACATTAGAGTGATGTGGAATATTAGTAAAGGCACTGTCTGTTTGTTCCAACTAGAATTAATATGTGTAAAAGTACTCATTTATGTTAGCAGTAGAGGGCTTTAACATTTAGAAATATAGTACAGGTTTTATAGCTTAGAACTACTTAAACCTAATTAACCTAAGGACATCACACACATCCATACCCGACGCAGGATGCGAACCTGCGACCGTAGCAGCAGCACGGTTCCGCACTGAAGCGCCTAGCACCGCTCTGCCACATCGGTCGGCCAGAATTAAATTTTGGGCCATGTTTCGTATTGTCGGTTAATTGAGCGGCGATATGGGGAGCCAGCAGTCGATGACGAGTTTAATCCCACTATTCCCACTAACTGTTTCGAAATTTTACCCTTGCCAACTATTACCTGCACAATCGAGCGAACATTGTACCACGTTTCGCTACATAGCAGCCACTCAAAGAAGAGTTCACTTAATTTAAAGAATAAAATAATACTCTTTAACAGTGCCATTACAGATATACCGCACATTGTAATTACAGCACGACATCTGACCGTAACTGAAGTCTGCTATGAAGACTCTGGGCAGCCAAACATGGGTTTTAATGAACCGTTGTTACATAAAAGATATACTTTCGGACCAGACCTATTGGCGTTGTGTCGATACAGTATTTTTGTGGTTCTATTGTCTGCTTGTTAGTGAATTCTACGTGTTATTACATAGATTTATGCCCTCACAGTGGAACTACAATTTTGCAGATATGTTGTATTATTGTACCTTAGATTTTACTTAGACTATTGCTGTGTGATAGCACATACCAATCATTAGGTGGGAGCCCTAAGCAGTGTAGCGAATCAGCGGGACTGATCGTCTATCTCACCTGCAACATGGGCCAGATGTCGGAGGACAGATCAGTCGGGGGAGTCTCACAGATCTCCAAAACTGAAGGCACAGGTGGCCTCAGGCAGTGAAACTCTGGCCACAGTGGACAATATCACAACACGCCAGCAGGAATGTAGATTTCACATAGGTCTCCCAACTTTCTGATTTTCGGAAACAGTCCAGAGACTGGTTTGATCCAACTCTCCATGCTACTCTAGCCTGTGCAAGCCTCTTCGTCTTCGAATAACTACTGCAAGCTACATCCTTCTAAATCTGCTTAGTGTATTCATCTCTTGATCTCCTCCTATGATTTTTACCTTCCTCGCTTCCCTCCAATACTAAATTGATGATGCCTTGATGCCTCAGAATGTGTCCTATCAACCGATCCCTTCCAATCAGGCTGTGCCACAAATTCCTCTTCTCCCCAATTCTATTACGTACCTCCTCATTAGTTACATGCTCTACCCATGTAATCTTCAGCATTCTTCTGTAGCACCACATTTCGAAAGCTTCTATTCTCTTCTGGTCTACACTGTTTATTGTCCATGTTTCACTTCCATACATGGCTCCCCTCCATACAAATACTTTCAGAAACGACTTCCTGACACTTAAATCTATACTCGATGTTAACAAATTTTTCTTCTTCAGAAACGCTTTCCTTGCCATAGGCAGTGTGCGTTTTATATCCTCTCTACTTCGGTCATCATCAGTTATTTTTCTCCACAAATAGAAAAACTCATTTACTACTTCAAGGGTCTCATTTCCTTATCTAATTGCCTCAGCATCACCCGATTTAATTCGACTATATACCATTATCCTCTGTTTGCTTCTGTTGATGTTCATCTTACATCTTCCTTTCAAGACACTACCCATTCCGTTCAGGTGCTCTTCCAAGTCCTTTGCTGTCTCTGACAGAATTACAGTGTCATCAGCAAACCTCAAAGGTTTTATTTGTTGTCAATGGATTTTAATACCTACTCCAAATTATTCTTTTGTTTCCTTTACTGCTTGCTCAATATACAGACTGAATAACATCGGCGATAGTCTGTTGTCTCACTCCCTTCTCTGTCACTGCCTTCCTTTCATGCCCCTCAACTCTTATAACTGCCACATAGTTTCTGTTAAAGTTTTAAATAGCCTTTCGCTCCCTTTATTTTACACCTACCACGTTCAGAATTTAAAAAAGAGTATTCTAGTCAACATTGTGAAAAGCTTTTTTTTTAATCAATTGTTAGAAACGTAGGTTTCCCTTTCCTTAACCTATCTTCTAAGGTAAGTCGTAGGGTCAGTATTGCCTTGCGTGTTTGCGTGTTCCAACATTTCCACGGAATCCCAAGTGATCTTCCCCGAGGCCGACTTCTACCAGTTTTCCCATTCGTTTGTAAAGAAAATATTTCTTTTTTTCTGTACATATTCCTATTGAAACCAGTGTACACCAAAAGGCACACCTTAAATGTCTGATATCTTTCATTTTCAATTCATCTGCGTAAACTGGAAAACAGTCAGATCACTTAATTTGCAGTACTAATGAGTGAATGTAATAGGGAGATCTCGAAATTCATCTCTATCTATCATAGGAGTTGAAGCGCCCATTGGGAGAGGTCACGTGGTGGAGCAGATGAACATCTTGCCTCTTGCACTTTGGAAGACTGACTGACTGGGTATTTATCAAATGATCTATTGTTACAGCACACCCATTTATCAGTATGAGTTGCGAAGCTTAACTTAGCCCGACCCTGCTGCATATTCATTACTTCATTAAGCTTATTCGTCTTCACCAAATATCATTACTATCGACACAGTCCTCAGATGAATGACTATACAGTAGATAGCTAATATACTCCCCCTTCTCCAGCACAGATATCTCGTCCATTGAACACAGTGAACAATTATATCCATCCTTCCAGTCCGGCAGGTAGACACAGACTGAGTCCTTTTCCCGCCATTTTTCCCCTGACCGCTATATTGTATTACGTCACAGGAGAGGAAATGGGCAGTGATAATAGTGCCCCCTGGTACTTGTGAAGTAGTTGGACTCTGGACCTCTTGGTGAATACACTGGATGCAGCTACTGCCTGTAACAACTCAAATTGTTTAAATAAACAATGCATACTTACGTCTGTCCTATCTGGTAGCCCAGCACAGTCTAATTCCTTTTCCCACCAATTTCCAAATGGGGGAGAGTAGGGAAGCAATGCATGCAAAATAAAGACTTATGTCCATTCTGTCAGGCAGTCCAACGCAGACTGAGTTCTTTTCCTTCCAATTTCCAGATGGGGAAGGGAAAGGGTGGGGTAGGGGAGCAGAAAGGAGAGGGGAGGTGCTAGGTTAGTGGATGTAGCCCAATTGACCTATTTTCCCCTCCAAACTTTGAACTTCCCACTGTGATGTCATTGCGACGTTGCCACATCTATGGCCGTCATCTCGGATACGTCACCTTGAATAAATCCTGCAAGAATGCAGAGCGGGGGCATGCCCGCTTTGCCCTGCTACTAAACTCCTCATTCTTTATCTTATTAGTCCACCTAATTTGCAACATTCTTCCGTAGAACCACGTCTGAAACGCTTAGACTCGCGTCTTTTATGGTTTTCCTACTCCCCATGATTCATTAGCACACAATACTGTGCATTCTCAGAAATTTCTTTCTCAAATTGAGCCCTGTCTCTGATTCTAATGAACTTCTCTTGGGCAGGGGTGCCCCCTTTTAGAATGCTAGACTGTTTTTTACGACCATTTTTCTTCATCCGTCATTGTTTGTTTTCCTTCCAGGGTAGCAGAATTGTTTGACTTCATGTAACTCGTGATCACGAATTCTGATTTTAAGTTTCTCGCTTTTCTCATGTCTCCCATTTCTCGTTACTTTTGTCTTTTTCCGGTTTACTCTCGGTCCATATTCTGTACTCGTTAGTGTGTCCCTACCTCTCAATAGATCCTGTGATTCTTCTTCACTTTCACTGTGGGTACCAATCTCATCAGCGAATATTATCAATGATACACTTTTAATTCGAGAATTAAATACCGTTTCTTTTGTTTCTGTCATTGCTGCTTCGATGGATAATCTGAACAACAGGGCCGAAAGACTGCACCGCTGTCTTACATCTTTTTTGATTCGAGCATTTCTATTTTATTTTTCCAATCTTATTGTTCCTCTCGGTTCTTTTATATGTTGTATGTTACCCATTCGTCCCTATAGTTTACGTTTCTTTTTCTCAGACTTTCGAACATCTTACACCATTTTACACTGTCGAAGGTTTTTATAGATCGACAAGTCCTATGACGGTATCCTGATTTTTCTGTAGTCTTGCTTCTAGCATCAAGAGCAGCGCCAGAAGTGCTCCTCTGGTGCCTTCACCTTTTCTAAAGCGAACATGTTTCTCCTCTGAAAGATTCTCAACTTTCTTTTTCATTATTCTGTATGTTATTCCTGATAGCAGATTGGAAGCATGAGGGCATAGGAAGAGTAAACACCTCTGAAAGCATTGGGGAGATAATTGGTTGCCACTGTTGGCAACATAACTGTTACACTGAACGTTTGTAAAATGTCATCCTGATTACTTGAATGTGTACAATGTAGTAAGTTGCATAAACTTGACAGAAAAGAATCAGCTATGCAACCAACATCTCCACAACGTCTTGAGTGTTGTTCCAAAGCAGTGTTTAGCTTTGCTAAATGTGATTTGCACTTGTTAGATTTTAGACGCCATCGTTGCTCGCTGAAGTGCTTAGAAGTGTGGTGGTGTGTGTGATGCAGTGCCACCGGAAAAGGAGCCTGTCACCACTGAATGAGTTTGTACACTCCTGGAAACGGAAAAAAGAACACATTGACACCGGTGTGTCAGACCCACCATACTTGCTCCGGACACTGCGAGAGGGCTGTACAAGCAATGATCACACGCACGGCACAGCGGACACACCAGGAACCGCGGTGTTGGCCGTCGAATGGCGCTAGCTGCGCAGCATTTGTGCACCGCCGCCGTCAGTGTCAGCCAGTTTGCCGTGGCATACGGAGCTCCATCGCAGTCTTTAACACTGGTAGCATGCCGCGACAGCGTGGACGTGAACCATATGTGCAGTTGACGGACTTTGAGCGAGGGCGTATAGTGGGCATGCGGGAGGCCGGGTGGACGTACCGCCGAATTGCTCAACACGTGGGGCGTGAGGTCTCCACAGTACATCGATGTTGTCGCCAGTGGTCGGCGGAAGGAGCACGTGCCCGTCGACCTGGGACCGGACCGCAGCGACGCACGGATGCACGCCAAGACCGTAGGATCCTACGCAGTGCCGTAGGGGACCGCACCGCCACTTCCCAGCAAATTAGGGACACTGTTGCTCCTGGGGTATCGGCGAGGACCATTCGCAACCATCTCCATGAAGCTGGGCTACGGTCCCGCACACCGTTAGGCCGTCTTCCGCTCACGCCCCAACATCGTGCAGCCCGCCTCCAGTGGTGTCGCGACAGGCGTGAATGGAGGGACGAATGGAGACGTGTCGTCTTCAGCGATGAGAGTCGCTTCTGCCTTGGTGCCAATGATGGTCGTATGCGTGTTTGGCGCCGTGCAGGTGAGCGCCACAATCAGGACTGCATACGACCGAGGCACACAGGGCCAACACCCGGCATCATGGTGTGGGGAGCGATCTCCTACACTGGCCGTACACCACTGGTGATCGTCGAGGGGACACTGAATAGTGCACGCTACATCTAAACCGTCATCGAACCCATCGTTCTACCATTCCTAGACCGGCAAGGGAACTTGCTGTTCCAACAGGACAATGCACGTCCGCATGTATCCCGTGCCACCCAACGTGCTCTAGAAGGTGTAAGTCAACTACCCTGGCCAGCAAGATCTCCGGATCTGTCCCCCATTGAGCATGTTTGGGACTGGATGAAGCGTCGTCTCACGCGGTCTGCACGTCCAGCACGAACGCTGGTCCAACTGAGGCGCCAGGTGGAAATGGCATGGCAAGCCGTTCCACAGGACTACATCCAGCATCTCTACGATCGTCTCCATGGGAGAATAGCAGCCTGCATTGCTGCGAAAGGTGGATATACACTGTACTAGTGCCGACATTGTGCATGCTCTGTTGCCTGTGTCTATGTGCCTGTGGTTCTGTCAGTGTGATCATGTGATGTATCTGACCCCAGGAATGTGTCAATAAAGTTTCCCCTTCCTGGGGCAATGAATTCACGGTGTTCTTATTTCAATTTCCACGAGTGTATTTTTATTGTTACTTTCGCATTTATGTTTTCGTTAATCATTTCAGTCAAACGCTTCTATAAAACTACGAGCCTTTTACTGAAATAGAGTTTTGTTTTTCTCTACAAGACAGTGCCACAAGTTAGTCCAAAATCGTAACACAAAAAATTTAAACGGACGCGAAAACTCCCAAGATCGGCGATCTTTTACAGAAGTTCGAAATTTAGGGCGGACTTCAATGCGAGATACTTATAATGGTTTCCACAGCGAACCTTTGTCTCGAAACCTGGCAGAAAATCCAAAGAGATTCTGGTCGTATGTGCAGTATGGTAGTGGCAAGACACAATCAATGCCTTTTCTGCGTGACAGCAATGGAAATGCTATCGACGACAGTGCTGCCAAAGCAGAGTTACTAAACATAGCCTTCCGAAATGCCTTCACCAAAGAAGACGAAATATAAATATTCCAGAATTCGAATTAAGAACAGCCGCCAACATGAGTGACGTAGAAGTAGATATCCTCGGAGTAATGAAGCAACTTAAATCACTTAATGAAAGCAGGTCTTCTGGTTCAGACTGTATATCAATTAGGATCCTTTCTGAGTATGCTGATGCAATAGCTCCATGCTTAGCATTAATTGACAACCGTCCGCTCTATGAAAGATCCGTACCCAAAGACTGGAAAGTTGCACAGGTCACACCAATATTCAGGAAAGGTAGAACGAGTAATCCACAAAATTACAGCCTTGTATCATTAACAGCGATATGCAGCAGTATTTCGAAACATATATTGTGTTCGAACATCATGAGTCCTCGAAGAGAACGTGTGTTGATTCACAGTCAACACGGGTTTAGAAAACATCGTTCTTGTGAAACACAACTAGCTCTTTACTCACATGAAGTGTCGAGTGCTACTGACAAACGATTACAAATTGATTCAGTATTTCTAGGTTTCCAGAAGGCTTTTGACAATGTACCATACAAGCAGCTTATAGTGAAATTGCGTGCTTGTGAAATATGGTGTCAGTTATGTGACTGGATTCGTGATTTTCTATCAGAGAGGTCACAGTTCGTAGTCTAGTAAAACAGATGTGATTTCTGCTCTTCCCCAGGATTCTGTTATAGATCTTTTGCTGTTCATTATTTATACAAACGGTTTAGGAGACAATCTGAGCAGCCGTCTTAGGGTATTTGCAGATTACGCTGTCGTTTATCGACTAGTAAAATCATCAGAAGCTCAAAACAAATTGCAAAACGATTTAGCAGAGATATCTGAATGGTGCGAAAATTGGCAGTTGACCCTAAATAACGAGAAGTGTGACGTCACCCGTTAAACTTCGGTTACACGATAAATCAGTCAAATCTAAAGGCAATAAATTCAACTAGATATTTAGGAATTACAATCACTAACAACTTAAATTGGAAGGAACACGTAGAAAATGTTGTGGGGAAGGCTGACCAAAGACTGCGTTTTATTGACAAGACATTTAGAAAATGTAACAGATCTACTAAAGAGACAGTCTACACTACGCTTGTCCGTCTGCTTTGAGAATGATGCTGCAGAATGTGAGGTCCTTACCTGATAGGACTGGCGGAGTACATCGAGAAAGTTCAAAGAAGGGCAGCACGTTTTGTATTATCGCGAAATATGCGAGAGACCGTCACTGAAATGATACAGGATTGGGGTGCACATCATTAAAACATAGGCGTCTTTCATTGCGGCAGAATCTTCTCGCGCAATTTCCGTCACCAATTTGCTCCTCCGAATGTTGTCTTCATCATCATTTCATCCCCATCCGGCGCGCAGGTCGCCCAATGTGGCGTCGAATGTAATAAGGCCTGCACCAAGGCGGCCGGACCTGCCCCGTAAAGGGGCCTCCCGGCCAATGACGTCAAACGCTCATTTACATTTTCGTCCGAATGCGAAAATATTCTGTTGACGCCGACCGGCACTGGGAGAACCCAGTACGTTGTCCTCGATGGTGAGTGTTCATCGGAGGTGAGGGTCTCATCTGGAGTGCCCCAGGGAAGTGTGGTATGTCCGCTGTTGTTTTCTATCTACATAAATGATCTTTTGGATAGGGTGGATAGCAATGTGCGACTGTTTGCTGATGATGCTGTGGTGTACGGCAAGGTGTCGTCGTTGAGTGACTGTAGGAGGGTACAAGATGACTTGGACAGGATTTATAATTGGTGTAAAGAATGGCAGCTAACTCTAAATATAGATAAATGTAAATTAATGCAGATGAATAGGAAAAATAATCCCGCAATGTTTGAATACTCCATTAGTAGTGTAGCGCTTGACACAGTCACGTCGATTAAATATTTGGGCGTAACACTGCAGAGCGATATGAAGTGGGACAAGCATGTAATGGCAGTTGTGGGGAAGGCGGATAGTCGGCTTCGGTTCATTGGTAGAATTTTGGGAAGATGTGGTTCATCTGTAAAGGAGACCGCTTATAAAACACTAATACGACCTGTTCTTGAGTACTGCTCGAGCGTTTGGGATCCCTATCAGGTCGGACTGAGGGAGGACATAGAAGCAATTCAGAGGCGGGCTGCTAGATTTGATCATCACGCGAGTGTTACGGAAATGCTTCAGGAACTTGGGTGGGAGTGTCTGGAGGAAAGGAGGCGTTCTTTTCGTGAATCGCTACTGAGGAAATTTAGAGAACCGGCATTTGAGGCTGACTGCAGTACAATTTTACTGCCGCCAACTTATATTTCGCGTGAAGACCACAAAGATAAGATAAGAGAGATTAGGGCTCGTACAGAGGCATATAGGCAGTCATTTTTCCCTCGTTCTGTTTGGGAGTGGAACAGGGAGAGAAGATGCTAGTTGTGGTACGAGGTACCCTCCGCCACGCACCGTATGGTGGATTGCGGAGTATGTATGTATATGTAGATGTAGAGAAACGATCATCTTAATAAAACAAGGGAAATCATAGCTCGCACGGAAAGATATAGGTGTTCGTTTTTTCCTCGAGCTTGGAATAACAGCGAATTATTGTGAACCGTCTGCCGGGCATTTGAATTTGATTTGCAGAGTATCCATGTAGATGTAGACGTAGACAACACACATATGCCGTAATACTCCACATAAATCGACTTGCTGACGGCCGTTTTAACATCTGAAACGCGTCGTAGAAATAAATAAACACTGTCCGGCAAGAATAAACATTTTGTTCATTCCGAGGCTGCTTCCTGTCGTACAGTGGCATGAAATAAGCCCGAGGGTCTATTGACGACGCCACGGTGGAGACGTCCTTCCTCACGACGCGGTTCGCAGAAGTGAAGGTGTGTCTCGTCGTGTCTGGCCGCCGGCAGTGGCGCGTGACGTCCATGTCCGCGCTGACGCAAAGTGATGGCCCCGTGCTGCGCTGCGCTGCAGCTGTCTGAAGACCGGGCGGCTCCGCCCCTGGGAGCAGCCAGCGCCGTGTCGCAACTGCGAGAGCTGCCGCCGAGCCGCCCTTCGCCCTTCCTGCCTCGCGCCGCCTTCTCGGAAGTGTTTGCCGCCCACAGAACAAGGTCCGCCGCGGCGACGCAGCACTGGCGAAGGCGACAATGCCTTCAGCTGCCACAAGCACCTCACAAACGCACTCTCACGTACACAACAAGTCCTCGCCACAGGCCCATACCACAGAGGCCACTGTAAATTGTCTCCAACAGTGGATCATACAGTGTTAATCTGGTACATAAAATGATGCTGGTAACAAAAAAAAGGCGGCCCACCACAAACGATTGTCCGAATCGGACGGAAATTTATAGACGTGATGTACGAGGGTCACTCCAAGAGAAATGCACACTATTTTTGTAAAAATACTGTTTTCATTGTGCAAGTGTGAAAGTTTTACAGTGTGTAGATACAAAGGACGTGGAAGAGCAGTGTCTTGAAAGGAGGATACAAGATGAATACCAACAAAAGCAAAACGAAGATAATGTAATGTAGTCGATTTAAGTCGGGTGATGCTGAGGAAATTAGATTAGGAAATGAGACACTTAAAGTAGTAAAAGAGTTTTGCTATTTGGGGAGCAAAGTAACTGATGATGGTCGTAGTAGAGAGGATATAAAATATAGACTGGCAATGGCAAGGAAAGCATTTCTGAAGAAGAGAAATTTGTTAACATCGAGTATAGATTTAACTGTCAGGAAGTCGTTACTGAAAGTATTTGTATGCACATTCAAACATGTAGAATAAAAGATGGATTTAAAAAAAATAGTCTGCATTTCTTTTGGAGTGACCCTCGTACATAAACAATCAAAGTATTACAATTTCAGAAAAACTGGATTATTGATGCGTTGGGTCTACTCTGGGACTTACGCAAGCAATTTTTCGGATTGGCATTGATTTCCTGGGGTGTTGGAGGTTCTACTGAGGGATATCGTGCAATGCTGACAAATTAGTGCGCTATATCGTCAAAGTCCCGGGCTGGATGAAGGGCCCTGTCCGTAATTCTCCAAACGTTCTTAGTTGGGGGCCAACGGCCTTGCCGACCGATTACTGAAGTTAAGCGCTGTCGGCTTGGGTTAGCACTTGGATGGGTGACCGTCCGGTCTGCCGAGCGCTGTTGGCATGCGGGGTGCACTCAACTCAGCCCTTGTAAGGCAAACTGAGGAGCTACTTGACTGAGAAATAGCGGGTCCGATCATGTAAACTGACAACGGCCGGCAGAGCAGTTTACTGACCACATGCCCCTGTGTATCTGCATCCAGTGACGCCCCTGGGCTGAGAGGATGACACGGCGGCCGGTCGGTACCGCTGCTCCTTCCAAGGCCTGTTCGGACGGAGTTTTAGTTTAGTTATCTGGCGACCTTCCTTGCCAAGGCGGGGTTTGGCAAGCACCGAGAAAAGTGATAGAAACTCTCGTCGTCTACGGGAAGGCATTATCTTGCTGAAATGTAAGTCCAAGACGGCTTTCCATGAAGAGCAACAAAACAAGGCGTAGAATATCGTCGACGTATCGCCGCGGATGATAACCAAAGGGGTCCTCCTAGAGAACGAAATGACACCGCGACCATACTGGTTCTCAGGACATATGGCCGGTGACGGACATGTTGGTACCCCACCGCTGCCCAGACACATCTTCGGTGGTCATCGGGGCTCGGTTCGAAGTGGGACTCGTCACTGAAGACAATACTACTCCAGTCAATGAGATTCCAGGCAGAAGACGAGTCTGGAGATTTCTTATACAACAGTGGGATACCAACCTGACTGATACCCGTCATACAGCCTGGAGTGATAGACTGGGATGCCCTTTCATTTCATAGCATGAGCCCTTTGGTTGTCATCCTCGGTACCCTCACAGCATAGCAGTGTGTCGACGATATTCTACACCCCATTTTTTTGCCCTTCACGGTGAGAAATACTGGATTTATATTTCAGCAAGATAATGCCCGGCCCCCACACGACGACTGTCTCTACTGCTCGTCTTCGTGCTTGCCAAACCCTACCTTCGCCCGCAAGGTCGCCGGATCTCTCCCCAGTCAAGAACGTTTGTAGCATAATGTGCAATGTCCACTAGCTCGAGATTTTGATGATCTAACATTCCAATTGGACAGTATTTGATACTACCGGGTCTCTCCCCAGTCGAGAACGTCTGGAGCATAATGTGCAATGTCTACTAGCTTGAGAGTTTGACGATCTAACGCTCCAATTGGACAGTATTTGATACTACCGGATCTCTCCCCAGTCGAGAACGTTTGGAGCATAATGTGCGATGTCCACTAGCTCGAGTGTTTGACGATCTAACACTCCAATTGGACAGTATTTGAAACTACCGGATCTCTCCCCAGTCGAGAACGTTTGGAGCATAATGTGCAATGTCCACTAGCTCGAGATTTTGACGATCTAACGCTCCAATTGGACAGTATTTGATACTACCAGATCTCTCCCCAGTCGAGAACGTTTGGAACATAATGTGCAATGTCCACTAGCTCGAGATTTTGACGATCTAACGCTCCAATTGGACAGTATTTGATACTACCGGATCTCTCCACGGTCGAGAACGTTTGGAGCATAATGTGCAATGTCCACTAGCTCGAGATTTTGATGATCTAACGCTCCAATTGGACAGTATTTGATACTACCGGATCTCTCCCCAGTCGAGAACGTTTGTAGCATAATGTGCAATGTCCACTAGCTCGAGATTTTGACGATCTAACGCTCCAATTGGACAGTATTTGATACTACCGGATCTCTCCCCAGTCGAGTTCGTTTGGAGCATAATGTGCAGTGCCCACTAGCAAGAGAGTTTGACGATCTAACGCTCCAATTGGACAGTATTTGATACTACCGGATCTCTCCCCAGTCGAGAACGTTTGGAGCATAATGTGCAATGTCCACTAGCTCGAGATTTTGACGATCTAACGCTCCAATTGGACAGTATTTGATACTACATCCCTCAGGAGGACACCTAACAACTCCACCAGTCAATGTCAATCCGAATAACTGCTTGGTAACACGCCAGTAGTAGCCGAATGTGTTACTCACTTGCTCAATGTGTGAAGCTCTATCTCTTGAATAAACCATCCATTTTTTCTGAAATTGTAGTAATTTCTTTGTCTGTACATGTACACCACATTTACCGATTTCCGCCCTATTTGGATAATTCATATCTTAAAGTGTATTTATCGATGACAAAGCAGTTCTTCATTCATCTCAGTGTTTATGCCGTAATATTTCCTGGACTATGTGTCACACAATGATATATTTTTCTAGGTACATCCGGTGTGGTGTCTGGATACTGTCTTCAAAAATTGTTGCGAACAGAGTTAGTAGCAACAAAGTTATAAATTTAAACATCTTGTACGATGCGACAGTTTTTCATGCAACTGAGTGTTTATGACGTCATACGTACTGAATTATGTGGCGTATCGAGCTAGGTGGCGTAGTGATTAGCACACTGTACTCGCATTCGGGAGGACGACGGCTCAAACCCACGTACGGCCATCCTGATTTAGGTTTTCCCTGACTTCAGGCAAATGCCGGGGTGGTTCCTTTGAAAGGGTACAGCCGATTTCCTTCCCCAACCTTCCCTAATCCGAGTTTGTGCTCCGTCTCAAATGACATCGTTGTCGATGGGACGTTGAACACTAATCTCCTCCTCCAACTATGTGTCGTAGAATATAAACATCCAATGGTATATGTGAATACTGTCTGCAAAATGCGTCGAAAATACAACTGGTAGTAAAGAAGTCATAACTTAAAAAGTAAAGCTTCATGCGGCACTTTTACTTAACGAACGGCAAAAATGTAGTAAGCGATAAACAGTTTTCCTTTCATCATTTTGTGGTGGTCGACAGTGAGAAAAAGTTTTTAAAGGTTTTCAATTACATGAAGGTTGTTGCAAGTCCTTAAATGCTGTCATTCCCAAATACTGTATGATTAAACTATGGGTATTCGTGTGTCATGTGCCACACTGCTTTTCCACCCCGACGCCTTAGATAGGTAGGTGGTGGTTTTAGGAAATTAAATCATATGTGTGCCATGGAACATACTACATATACAGGGTGAAAAGTATTTAAACTCTGGGAGGTTGTAGGGGACATCAAAACCAATATTTTTCCCTAATGTCATCTTTCCTGTGAGGAGTATTTAAACCGGCGGAGGCCGTATTACGCTCTTCAGTTGTTAGAGGCCGTATTACGGAGGAGGAGGAGGAAATTAGTGTTTAACGTCCCGTCGACAACGAGGTCATTAGAGACGGAGTACAAGGTCGGATTAGGGAAGGATGGGGAAGGAAATCGGCCGTGCCCTTTCAAAGGAACCATCCTGGCATTTTCCTGAAGTGATGTAGGGAAATGACGGAAAACCTAAATCAGGATGGCCGGACGTGGGATTGAACAGTCGTCCTCCTGAATGCGAGTCCAGTGTGCTAACCACTGCGCCACCTCGCTCGGTGGGGCGTATTACGCTATTCAGTTGTAGGCAACTGCTGTCCACCAGTGTAGTAGTGCATTGTCTCTGTTTACTAATGGAGCGATACAGCTGGAGTGAGTACACTGATATGGTTGGTGCGTACTACGTAGCGCACCACGACGGACGAGCTGCACAGCGGGTTTATCAACAACAGTATCCTAATCGCCGTATCCCGCGTCATAAGACCTTTGCTGCTGTGTACCAACGTTTGCGTGACACCGGGTCATTTAGCAGATTACCTGGACAGGGACGCCGTCGCGCGGTAAGAACGCTGCAATTTGAGGAAGCTGTCTTGCAGCATGTGGAGCGGGCTCCTCCAATCAGCACTCGTGCAATGGCACGTAACATTGGGACGAATCAGACGAATGTAAGAACAGTCCTTCGAGAGCAATTGTTACGTCCATTTCACTTACAGCGTATCCACAACCAGTTGATTATCCACCCAGAGCACAGTTTTCGCAGTGGTACCTGGAACAGTGTGAAATGCATCCTACATTTCCATCCTCTGCGTTGTTTACGGATGAAGCAACGTTCGGGCGTGATGGAGTCTTCAACATCCGCAATTCACACGTTTGGAGTGAGGATAACCCGCATGCCACAGTTACTAGCGCTCATCAAGTGCGGTTCTTCGTTAATGTGTGTGTCGGCGTTGTTGGGGACTGTTTAATTGGGCAGTATCTGCTATCTAGGCCATTAAATGGCAGGCACTATTACAATTTTTTCGCCAGAGCATTGCCAGAATTGCTGGAAGACGTCCCGCTCCCTACAAGACAACGCATGTAGTTCCAACATGACGGGGCGCCGGAACATTTCAGTCGTCGTGTGCTTCGATTCCTGGACCAACGGCTCCCAGAAACGTGGATTGGCAGAGGTGGTCCTGTACCATCGCCTGCTCGATCCCCAGATATGTCCCCTCTGGACTTTTTTGTGTGGGGCGAGATGCTCAACCTTGTTTACGCAACTCCTGTTGCATCAGAAGAGGATCTGGCTGCCCGGATAGTAGCAGCAGCAGGAACAATTCAGGATACTCCTGGGGTTTTTGTCCGTGTCAGACAGAACATAATCCGACGGTGTAACCTTTGTTTGCGTGTCAATGGAGGCATTTTTGAAAAGCTATTGTAATTGAAATTGGGTCGTGTTAATGTGTTGTCTCTTGGTCATAAAAAATGGAAAAGTGTTTGTTAGTTTAAGTAAATTGCCGCCAGAGAAATCTTCCTCTACCGGTTTAAACACTCCTCATAGGAAAAAATGACGTTAGGGAAAAATATTTGTTTTGATGTCCCATGCAAGCTCCCAGAGTTTGTCGGTTTAAATACTTTTCACCCTGTATATACACATACATTTTTATAATACGTCTGGATTAAAAATAACGTTTATCGGTGGAACAGCGATTCTCCCATGATGCTACTGTCCAATCGGCTAGAAGTTTGTTTCCTGAAACAGAGATTATAGGTTTATATTTTCATTTTAATCATAGTTTGTGGAAAAAAAGTTTAATATTGTCGCCCTATTCCTGCCCGAAACGAATAAATACACTCTTACATAAGAATACATTCAGCTCCAGGATATTTTCCCTGAAAATGTTGGATGATGATTGGCGTTCTGTTCAGGAGAGCGCGTCTGAATTCCCCCCCCCCCTCCCCCCCCCCCCCCCCCCCCGCCATACGACTGTTCCTGGTCGAGTGGCTGGATAAAGAGTGTATGCTAAGAGATGTGGAATTGCAGTGCATGACCCCATCGCATTAACACAGCCTCTGAAGGATGAAACTGAAAGATAAATACTTTAATGTGAAAATTTCATCGAAATGTTTACTCATTAGTAAAATATCTTCGGCAGGACACAAAGTACCACTGCCACGTGTCTGATGGATTAATTTTAAATGTTGTGGGGAAAAGAAAAAAGAAGCCAGGATTTAGAGTAACAAGACTACAGCAAAGGCTTTGAAAAGGCTCATAACTGACTGCATCTTAGAACTATTTCTAAAACTAGTGTGACATAACACAGAAATACAGTGTAAAATATTCGCTACTAAAGCACGACAAGACTATCTTAAAGGCCATGCCTCTTCTGGGGAATAATCGCGGCATTCCCCTTGAGAGCTTCTATGAACAGAAATCTGCATGGGTGGGCGCCAAACACAAAATCGTTGCGACGGGAACAAGGGCAAATGACATGCAACCACGTAACTAATTTTCCCTTCATCTCAAGATATGTAGCAAACTATACAACACGCCGTTCTACACTGCTGGACTTCTTGGTGTACCTGTACCTGTGAAAAGCCGCTTACCCCACCTGGAGACCCAGAAATGTCATTCCATACAAATGTTCCAGGCCCGGCGGAACCGCCCCTGTTGCACCGGATTGTGTCGGCAGAAACTGACCACAATAACATTTCGGGAAGTAGGGCCCTTCCGAGAAAACCGGGTTTCTCCCAGAGACTGCTGTTACCTGCTTTTGAGACCCACTGAAAGCCTTCTGCTGACCAAACGACAATGCACCACGCGCTCCAGACTCTCATCCTTCCACCCTTCCTGCCTGCTAGAAATCAAATAATTTTCCATTCCCAGTAAAAGTAGCAAGCTTACACAATAAGCTGTCAAGTAACTAACAGAACTGAAACAAAACCCATGAAGCGATATGTGACGGTCGTTATAAACGTCGATCCTCCACAGCTTTCTCCTGAATGTCGCCACCTTCTAGATCGTTAACAAGTATTGCAAAAAATATGTGGCCGTTTATCACTCCCTCGGCGTACTCCCGAAATCATCTTTACATTTGTCTATTTCCTTCTGTTAAGAAATACGTGTCGATGTCTCTCTACCAGCAAGTCTTGAATCTAGTCAGAAATCTTCTCCGATATTCGGCAAGCTCGTGTTTTGTTCGCTAAATGACAATGCGGAGCTGAATGTAGTGACTCTCGGAAGTCAAAGAACACTACATCAACATCGTCACCTTCGTCTACTGCGATCTGGACAAACGGAGTGGGCTGTAGTTCATGACATCTCTACGGAATCCGAGATATTTTTCCGATCTCCAGGAACTTCATAATGCGTGAGCATAGAACACGATTCATAATTCTACAGCAGACCGACGTCATCGATATAGACCCATATTTACGTGTAGCTATCCGATCAGTCTTCCTGAAAATGGGAATAATCTACTTTCTTTTCTTTTTTTCCAACCGGTTGGTACCCTCTGGTTGCCCCAGCGACCTGCGGTAGTGCTGTGAGGGAGGAAATTTATGTTGCATAATCTCTGTACAGTCTCACATGTATATCATTCTGTATTTCCACGGTTGAACGATTTTAACTATTTTTCTTTTACGCGATCACTTGTCTCATTATCTGCCATTCCGTCGTCAGTGAAAATATTGATGGAAGGAATCGCATTACGGTCTTTCGCACTGAAACTGTTTCGGAAGATCGAGTTAATATTTCAGGCTTCTCTCTGTCATCTTCCGCATCGATGCCAGTACGGTCACTGAGCAACTCACCAGATGATTTCGTCCTGTTTTCCGATTTGACATGCAAAATATGGTTCAAATGGCTCTAAGCACTATGGGACTTAACATCTGAAGTCATCAGTCCCCAAGACTTAGAACTACACTACTGGCCATTAAAATTGCTACACCAAGAAGAAATACAGATGATAAACGGGTATTCATTGGACAGATATATTATACTAGAACTGACATTCCATTACATTTTCACGCAATTTGGGTGCATAGATCCTGAGAAATCAGTACCCAGAACAACCACCTCTGGCCGTAATAACGGCCTTGATACGCCTGGGCATCGAGTCAAACAGAGCTTGGATGGCGTGTACAGGTACACCTGGTCTGCACACAGAAGTAGTTCCGCAGCTACACACAAAACGCCAAGTTGATGAGGCGGTAACTCACTTTTCTAACATAATAAACGAATGTTGTAAGCAGACCACAACAAGAACTCGTCACGAGAGGAGGCGACAGGACCTGCCAGAGGAACTCCGTGTACTTATAAGTACAAAAAGGAGATACAGGAAGCGCTGGCAGGACTATCGCGATCCGATCGATCGACGAATAATGCACAGCCTAGCTGAAGAGCTAAGAGTCAAACTAGCGGAGTACAGAAGTACCCGCTGGGAAAACACGTTAAGAGACACAAATGGAAACCCCCAGAAATTCTGGCGGATTGTCAAATCAAGAAGAGAGAAACCGAGGAGTCTGCAACCACTCCACGGAGAAAATGGCCTCGTATACGACACGCAAGACAAGGCGGAGGCCATGGCCAACTCACTGGAACTCCAATTCCAGGAACACATCGTCGACGACGAAGAGGCTGACAACCAGGAAGATATAGTCGAGAGGGAGGTCCCAAGGATACTGCGGAGAGCGCCGACGACGTCCTTCCCACCTGTCACTTGCCAAACACTCTGCTCAGTAATAAAAGGGCTCGGCAATGCTAAATCACCTGGTCCCGACGGCGTAAAGCCCCTGCAGCTCAAAAACTTACCTCCCCCAGCTCTCCTTTACCTCACAACGATATTCAACTCCTGCTTGAAACTGGTGTACTTCCCATCCTGCTGGAAAACAGCTAAAGTAATCACCATCCCTAAACCAAACAAAAATCCCCTCTTTCCTCAAAACTATCGTCCTATCTCACTCCTAAGCTTCCAAGCTAAAATTCTTGAACGCCTAATCCTACAATCACTCCAATCCTTCCTCATCGAAAATAGCATTACCATCCCAGAGCAATTCGGTTTCCGTGCTGGGCATAGCACATTATCCCAAGCCACCCGAGTAATTGAGCAGGTCTGCAAGGCAAGGGCAGATGGAAATAGCATGGGAGCAGTATTCCTGGATAATGAAAAAGCCTTTGACCGAGTCTGGCATAACGGGCTCATCTATAAGCTCCACCAATACGAATGCCCACTTCACATTATTAAAATCATAGCTTCTTTCCTAGTAGATAGAAAATTCTACGTAAGTTTAGCAAAATGTAAAAGTAGGCTTAAGACTATAGAAGCAGGTGTCCCCCAAGGCTCAGTGTTGGGACCAATCCTCTATAGTATATATACAAATGACATCCCTAAACGTCCCAACACTCAACTAGCTTTATTTGCAGACGACACTGCCGTCTACTCTACTCACCCGAACCTCAATTACATAACACTAAATCTAAATAGGCACCTAGAGGTGATAACTCAATGGTGCAACATTTGGAAAATTAAAGTAAACGCGGACAAATGTAACGCAATTATGTTCACAACCAGAAGGAGGCCACCGAACCGCCAAGTCTCCATAGATGGGAGAAACCTTCCCTGGTGTAACGATGTAAAGTACCTCGGCCTAAAATTCGATTCAAAACTGCTGTGGAACGCACACATCACAGATGTGTGTAATCGAGGTTCGGGTAGTATTTATAACCTATATCCATTACTTAAGGGTAATGGATTAACCACCAAAACTAAATTACTAATATGGAAGATGGTGGTTCTTCCATCACTACTGTATGGTTGTGAGGTCTGGGGTATGGCAGCAGACACCCACTTAAAAAAGATCCAGATCCTGCAGAACAAGGCTCTCAGGATTATCACCGCCGCTCCATGGTTCGCCTCCAACAGAGTCATCCACAACAATACAAACATGCCCACCATAACAAAATGCATACAACAAAAAACACAATCATTCTACGCATCTTCTGTAAACTCGCCCCACTTACTCATTTCTTCCCTGGGCTCTGATCCGCTACACGCAAATTACAAACATCCAAAGAACACAGTAACTCGCCATTTTCGAGTATAACAACATGCACACAATAGTAGATACACAGCACACACAACATAACACAAGAACTAACAACAACATTTCAAAACACCCTAGCTCAGACAGAAGGCATAATGGGAAAGTCCACTGACCCTTCAAAAATTACATGGGCAATTGCCCACCATGTTAACGGCAACGGCAACGGCAAGGTACACCTCCCTGCAGCTTCAACACGATACTACAGTTCATCAAGAGTAGTGACTGGCGTATTGTGACGAGCCAGTTGCTCGGCCACCATTGACCAGACGTTTTCAATTGGTGAGAGATCTGGAGAATGTGATGCCCAGGGCAGCAGTCGAACATTTTTTGTATCCAGAAAGGTCCGTACAGGACCTGCAACATGCGGTCGTGCATTATCTTGCTGAAATGTATGGTTTCGCAGGGATCGAATGAAGTGTAGAGCCACGGGTCGTAACACATCTGAAATGTAACGACCACTGTTCAATGTGCCGCCAATACGAACAAGAGGTGACCGAGAAGTGTAAAGAATGGCACCCCATACCATCACGTCGGCTGATACGCCAGTATGGCGATGACGAATACACGCTTCCAATGTGCGTTCACCGCGATGTCGCCAAACACGAATGCGACCATCACGATGCTGTAAACAGAACCTGGATTCATCCGAAAAAATGACGTTTTGCCATTCGTGCACCGAGGTTCTTTGTCGAGTACATCACCGCAGGCGCTCCTACCTGTGATGCAGCGTCAAGGGTAACCGCAGCCATGGTCTCCGAGCTGATAGTCCATGCTGCTGCAAACGTCGTCGAACTGTTCGTGCAGATGGTTGTTGTCTTGCAAACGTCCCCATCTGTTGACTCAGGGATCGAGACGTGGCTGCACGATCCGTTACAGCCATGCGGATAAGATTCCTGTCATCTCGACTGCTAGTGATACGAGGCCATTGGGATGCAGCACGACGTTCCATATTACCCCCCTGAACCCACGATTCCATATTCTGCTAACAGTCATTGGATCTCGACCAACGCGAGCAGCAGTGTCGCGATACGATAAACCGCAATCGTGATAGACTACAATCCGACCTTTATCAAAGTCGGAAACGTAATGGTACGCATTTCTCCTCCTTACACGAGGCATCACAACAACGTTTCACCAAGCATCGCCGGTCAACTGCTCTTTGTGTATGAGAAATCGGTTGGAAACTTTCCTCATGTCAGCATGCTGTAGGTGTCGCTACTGGCGCCAAGCTTGTGTGAATGCTCCGAAAAGCTAATCATTTGCATATCACACCATCTTCTTCTTGTCGGTTAAATTTCGCGTCTGTAGCATGTCATCTTCGTGGTGTAGCAATTTTAATGGCCAGTAGTGTTCTTAAACTTAACGAACCTAAGGACATCTGCCGTAGCGGTCGCTAGGTTCCAGACTGTAGCGCCTAGAACCGCACGGCTATTCCGGCCGGCCGTTTGTATTGCAAAGTGTAACGAAGCGAGAGGTATTTGTGGAGAGACATTTTATTTGAATTGTCTGTGAATCAGCTGAGGCAGAGGTACGCAACTGTAGTCGAGCCTAGTTTGGACATTTAGAACAGAAATTTCCGATGGTGAGAATTTTTTTTAGGGCACCGAACTCTATATTAGTTATTCCAAACGAACAAATAAATTCATATCTCTAGAAACTGACTAATTTATGTGAAAGAATTATGATTTATCTATTTTGAGTGTGTAACATGGACCAGAGCGAAAAGAATTATAAAAAATAGTGAGTTTTAACTAACAAAGTGTTTTTTTCAGATCTCAGAGTAATAAACCACAGCGAATAAATCTGTAAACTGTGAAGATAATAACACTTTTGTGACTAAGGAACGACAGAAGATACACAAAATGGTAATGTTGTTCGGTATTTTGCTGTGAAACGTCACAGAAATGCATGATACATTTGTCAGTAAGAAGTAATCCGCGATTCTTATTTCTGAAAATTACCGCCAATTCAAGCACAGGGATTTATGTCTTAGCGGCCAGAGTATTCACCATCTAGTCCAGAAGAGAGCAGTTTTAGACAGACTGGTGTACAGAGCAGAAACCGTTTCTGACGAGGACCACTTGGATTCCGAAATTAACCATCTCAGGTATGTATTGCCAAAGAACAGTTCACGTGATATGAAGTCAGCGTTCTCCGAGAAAATGAAACGTGGAAATATAGAACAAACACGTGATGAGCCACCGATTTCAGTCCTTCCCTTCCGCGGCGCTACATCCAGCACAATAGGCAGTCCATTTTTAATACCTCGCTGATGTTCCGCACAGCGGTTGGGAACGGTGCGGATGGACTGTTAGATGTAATCGCTTCCGCACTCGTAAGAGATGTGGTAAATCCCAGGAGCCCTGAGGCCGAGACTAACAGAGCGTAAGGCTGAAACGTCCCCTTAGAAAAATTATGAATGACTGTGCTGGAAAAACTCTTACGTTATTTGATTTTCAAACAGCTGAGCAAAACTGAACGTACTCAGACATTTCTCTCTTTGGTTATTCTGATCATCACTAAACCGACACACAATATTTTAGCGCAACGCAATCTGACTTTCAATAATCCCTATAAAAGAATGGCCCTGACTAACAATAACCTATACCTTTCATGAGTCACTTACCTCACAAAAATCTTCGTTACTCGAACGACTGCAATACAGCGAGAGCTAATATTGTCAGCTAAATAGAAGATTCTAACTACTGAAGGCACTAACTACTGATAGGCATAGTTAGCAAATGAAAGGTTATCCTTTCTCTGACTGACACACGTCCAGATCATCCGCTCAAAACTCTGGCATCTCTCTCCCCACATCCACCGCTGCTGGCGGCTCACCTCCCAACTGCGCAACGCAAGGCGCTGTTCACGTCCAAATGCCCAACACTACAATAGCGAATATTCTAACAATGAGTCCAAACAGCCACAGACTGCACACAGCAGTCAGTGATTTTCATACAGAGCGCTAGCGTGGCGTTACCAACATAAAAATCTAAACAGCCTAATTACAACGTCTCCTTTATCTTCTTAGGAGGGCGGAAAATAGTCCACAGCTCGGTATTGTCATTTAGTGAACAAAATACACTGAATCGCCTAAGAAACTGGTATAGGCATGCATATTCAAAGACGGAGATATGTAAACAGGTAGAATACTGCGCTGCGGTCGGCAACGCCAATATAAAACAAAAAATGTTTGGCGTAATTGTTAGATCGGTTACTGCTGCTACGATGACAGGTTGTCAAGATTTAAGTGAGTTTGAACGTGATGCTATAGTCGGTGCAGTGTGAGTAGACGTGTACGGGTATGGAGATAACCTCATGAATTGATGGAATCTGCATGTCAGCAGGGAACTGTCCGAGCTGGTGGAGGCTCTGTAATGGTGTGGGGCGTGTGCAGTTGGAGTGATACGGGACCCCTGAGACGTCTAGATACGACTCTGAGAGTTGAACGTACGTAAGCATCCTGTCTTACCACCTGATCCATTCATGTCCGTTGTGCATTCTGACGGGCTTGGGCAATTCCAGCAGGACAATGCGTCACCCCACACGTCCAGAATTGCTACAGAGTGGCTTCAGGAACATTCTCCTGTGTTTAAACACTTCCGCTGGCCATCAGACTCCCCAGACACGAACATTATTGAGTATATCTGGGATGCCTTGCAACGTGCTGTTCAGAAGAGATATCTACCCCTCTTACTCATACCGATTTATGGGCAGCCCTGTAGGATTCATGGTGTAAGTTCCCTCCAGCACTACTTCAGACATTAGTCGAGTCCATGCCACGTCGCGCTGCGGCACTTTTGCGCGCTTGCGGGGGCCCTACACGATATTAGCCAGGTGTACCAGTTTGTTTCGCTCCTCAGTGTACGAGAGTGTCAAATTTCGGGGAAGATTTGTGGGTGGATTCAAGACTTTCTGGAAGAGGGACATCAACGCATCTTTCTTAACAGAAGGAAATCGACAAATGAGAAGGTGATTTCGGGAGGACCGCAAGCATGATAAAAGGGCCAAATATTTTTTGTAATGTTTATTAACGATCTAGAGGGTGGCGAAATTCAGGAGAAAGCTGCGGAGGATCGATGTGCCAAGCGACAGTCACGTATCGCTTCACGAGTTCAAGAGAGGCCAGTGACCTCGAAATTGGGCCAGTCATTGGATGTCACCCGAGTAATAGAGGACATTTTAACCCTTCTAAAACTGCCCAAGGCGAAGGAACAACCACAGATAAACCAAGTCAAGCCAGTTCTCACGTACTGTCGGACAGAGAATTAGAATTGTTGAGGGTGGTTGTAAAAAATGGATGTCAAAATCGCTTGGAATCTCAGTAAGATGAAAAGCAATGATTCCTTACATTGGGTACCGTGCATCCACTTGTACTCGGGGACCCAATCACATTGTCTAGCCTGGTTATCCCTCATGGCACCACTACGATCCCCTCGTCAACAGTGTATGGAGCCTGGCAATCGAGGGAAGCCTTAGTATATATGCTCCAGTTAGTATGAGTTTGCCGTCGTGGTCGGTTCTAAAAGTGAATATGGATGGAGGCAATACGTTTCTACTCTTCTTGCTGCCCCTACTCTCCTAACTTTTACAGTAAACATTTCCGCCATTTGCAAACCGCCTTCTGCTGCAATCTGATGAGCACCTCCATAAAGTGCCCACGCTTACTAACCGTGCGTATCATCTTCAGATCTTTTCTTTTGCTTCTACTAATGGTAGATGGTAATGTTGGCTGACTGATGAGCAGTACTCAAGAGTTGGTGGAATGAGTCTTCTGTAAATGATTTACTTCGTGACTGAACTAAATTACCGTAGGATTTTTCCAAAGAATCTCAGCCTGGCACCTGCACTTCCTACAGGATATCTTTCCAGTTTTGGTCGTTCTGTATGACCACACCCAGACATTTTACCGATGTTACTGTTTAGAGCGATTAGTAGCCTGTTGCGCAAACGAACAATATCGGTTTTTTTCCCTCTTATTCATGTCGAAATTTAACTGTCAGTCCCTGCACCAAGCGTGAATTTCTGCAGGTCTTTTCTACATTTCGTTACAATTTCCTGTCTTTTCTCTTTACAACAAAATCATCTGGGAAGAGCCGTGTGAAGGAAGCTTTTAAGACTATCTACGAGATAACGTCAACCAGAACTCCACCGACAAACTTTCAGAGGTGGCAACATAAGCCAAAACAAAAACAAGAAAAAAAGTCTTTTTGACGTGGGCTCTAAAATGCATAAAATACCTAAAGAGCTATGAGCACTTTTACATCTACATGTATACCCCACTAGGCACCAAGCGGTGTGTGGCGGTGGGCACTATTCGCGCCAAAGTTATATTCCCCCCCCCTCCCCCCTCTGTTTCACTCACGGTTCGCGCAAGGGTAAAACGACTGTCTGAACGCCTCAGTACGAGCTCTAAATTCCCTTATCTTTGAATGATGATCATTACGTGATTTGAAAGTTTGTGGTAATAATATATGCTCTACATCCTCGGTGAAGATTGGATTTAGGAATGTAATGAGCAGCCCCTTCTGTTTAGCGCGTCGTCTATCTGCAAGTGTGTCCCACTTCAAACTTTCTATGAGATTTGTAACGCTCTCGCCATGGCTAAATGTACCAGTCACGAATCTTGCCGCTCCTCTTTGGACTCTTGAATCCAACTGGTAAGGGTCCCATACAGACGAACAATACTCTAAGACTGGACGAACTAACGTTTTGTAAGCTATTTCCTTTGTTGAAGGACTGCATCGCTTCAGGATTCTACCAATAAACCGCAATCTAGAGTTCGCCTTACCCGTTACTTGCGTAATCTGATCATTCCATTTGAGATCATTTGGAATACTCACACCCAGATACTTGACGGATGTTACAGCTTCCAAAGATTGGGCATTTATTTTGTACTCGTACATTAATGGGGATTTTCGCCTTGTTATACGCAGTAGGTTACACTTACTAATATTGAGAGATAACTGCCAGTCATTACACCACGCATTTATTTTCTGCAAATCCTCATTGATTTGTTCACAACTTTCGTGTGATACTACTTTCCTGTATATTACAGCATCATCAGAAGAAGAGATGTCTTACACAGTAACGAAGATGAACAAGTGTTCATAGCTCTTAAGATATGCATTTTGGAGCCCATGGTTACTAGATGGCTTCCTCCCCCCCGCCTCCACGCCCCCCTTTGTAAGTTTTATGATGGAGTTCTGATTCACACTGCAGACAGGGTGTCCCAGGAGGAATTGTCAGTATTCAGTGACATTACAGAAACGATCATTTGAAATAAAAAAATTTCATATGGACGTATACTCTATTCCCAAAAGTTTCCGAAACAGAACTCATTTAATGTGCACTGTTATTTGTTTTCTGAGTTATTCAGTAGATCGACAGGCTTGCACATGTATACACATACAACAGTTAGCATACATAACAACAAGTGGTTTACAAAAAACCAATCGACAAATACTCTCCATTAATTCACACAAGCAAGCATACCTCATGCACATATGACAACCATCTCCGGCACCTCGGATTAGCTGCCGAGGTGCCGGAATTAGCAGTCATGTGTGCGTGAGGCGTGCTTGCTTGTGTGAATGAATCGTTTATGTTTCTCTGTCTTTCCCTGAAGAAGGCTGTGGTCGAAAGTGTTATGTGTCAGTGTCTTTTAATTGTGCCTGTTTGTAACTTAACTTGTCACCTTTGCGGTAAGCAGCAGACTATCTTTCCTACGTTGCTTAATACACTCCTGGAAATTGAAAGAAGAACACCGTGAATTCATTGTCCCAGGAAGGGGAAACTTTATTGACACATTCCTGGGGTCAGATACATCACATGATCACACTGACAGAACCACAGGCACATAGACACAGGCAACAGAGCATGCACAATGTCGGCACTAGTACAGTGTATATCCACCTTTCGCAGCAATGCAGGCTGCTATTCTCCCATGGAGACGATCGTAGAGATGCTGGATGTAGTCCTGTGGAATGGCTTGCCATGCCATTTCCACCTGGTGCCCCAGTTGGACCAGCGTTCGTGCTGGACGTGCAGACCGCGTGAGCCGACGCTTCACCCAGTCCCAAACATGCTCAATGGGGACAGATCCGGAGATCTTTCTGGCCAGGGTAGTTGACTTACACCTTCTAGAGCACGTTGGGTGGCACGGGATACATGCGGACGTGCATTGTCCTGTTGGAACAGCAAGTTCCCTTGCCGGTCTAGGAATGGTAGAACGATGGGTTCGATGACGGTTTGGATGTACCGTGCACTATTCAATGTCACCTCGACGATCACCAGTGGTGTACGGCCAGTGTAGGAGATCGCTCCCCACACCATGATGCCGGGTGTTGGCCCTGTGTGCCTCGGTCGTATGCAGTCCTGATTGTGGCGCTCACCTGCACGGCGCCAAACACGCATACGACCATCATTGGCACCAAGGCAGAAGCGACTCTCATCGCTGAAGACGACACGTCTCCATTCGTCCCTCCATTCACGCCTGTCGCGACACCACTGGAGGCGGGCTGCACGATGTTGGGGCGTGAGCGGAAGACGGCCTAACGGTGTGCGGGACCGTAGCCCAGCTTCATGGAGACGGTTGCGAATGGTCCTCGCCGATACCCCAGGAGCAACAGTGTCCCTAATTTGCTGGGAAGTGGCGGTGCGGTCCCCTACGGCACTGCGTAGGATCCTACGGTCTTGGCGTGCATCCGTGCGTCGCTGCGGTCCGGTCCCAGGTCGACGGGCACGTGCACCTTCCGCCGACCACTGGCGACAACATCGATGTACTGTGGAGACCTCACGCCCCACGTGTTGAGCAATTCGGCGGTACGTCCATCCGGCCTCCCGCATGCCCACTATACGCCCTCGCTCAAAGTCCGTCAACTGCACATACGGTTCACGTCCACGCTGTCGCGGCATGCTACCAGTGTTAAAGACTGCGATGGAGCTCCGTATGCCACGGCAAACTGGCTGACACTGACGCCGGCGGTGCACAAATGCTGCGCAGCTAGCGCCATTCGACGGCCAACACCGCGGTTCCTGGTGTGTCCGCTATGCCGTGCGTGTGATCATTGCTTGTACAGCCCTCTCGCAGTGTCCGGAGCAAGTATGGTGGGTCTGACACTCCGGTGTCAATGTGTTCTTTTTTCCATTTCCAGGAGTGTATTTCGGAATTACTGAATGGTGAAGATATTCCACGTGTGAGGCAAATGAAGCCATTTGCGCCCTACTAGGGTACTGTTTTATTCTGCTTAAATCTGTGTCAGTTATATGTGCATTTATATGCCCTTCTTTAGTTGCAGGAGTTATAGAAGTGTGTAAACAGAGGGCTATGTGTAAAAAATAGTTCAAATGGCTCTGAGTACTATGGGACTTAACTGCTAAGGTCATTAGTCCCCTAAAACTTAGAACTACTTAAACCTAACTAACCTAAGGACATCGCACACAGCTATGCCCAAGTCAGGATTCGAACCTGTGACCGTAGCGGTACGGGCGGTTCCAGACTGTAGCGCCTAGAACCGCTCGGTCACCACGTCCGGCAGCTATGTGTAAAGGGATGTAAAAGTTGAAACCGTTCCAATAAGTGAATACACTCGAGCTCTGTATTACTAAAGGTGCCTTTCGATACCAGCACCAACCTTGGGTAATAAGTGTTATTCGGAGGTTGTCATGATACTGTAAGTAATTATTATACACAAAATTATTTATTCTGATTATACTAAATTGGAAATGTAAGGTCGGTTATGTGGCGCTGTAATTTACTATCGTCTCCTCTGTGTGGCAGCGTAGCATTGTCAGTGGCTTCAATCATCACTCCTGTCATATTTCGGGAGTTTTGTATTCGCGGGTTTGCTTAAGCTGACACAGTTGAGTTGTAAGACCTGTAAACAGGCAAGTCAAACTGAGTATTCTATGAGCTCAAGACGATATTCTGTTACGTGGTACCTTAGTTTGTTATAGGTTAGAAGTATTTTACGTGTTATTAATATTCTGCTGTTTGCTTTATCTACAGAGGAGCTAGTTCTGTGAAGCAATCGTTCATATTTTATTAGTGTGTTACGCGTTGTGCCTTTTCATGTTAATTGTTTTTAAGAAGCTACAGATGACTCTGTGTATGTTGCAGGTAGCTGAAACCGACGTGTTCACGGGGGTCGCGTCCTGACGGGGTTGATTGTGGCCCTTCTTACTACGGCACATCCGGCTATACTCCTTCAGCACATTTGTCTCCCTTATATCATTACTACGTTCGTCGAGTGGAATTAGGGCTTCCTGTAATCACCTTATATGTTGAAGTTAAGTATCTCCCTTGCCAGGGCGCGAACCGTCGTGGGTATAGTCGTATTCTCATCTGTAAAGATCGATAGCGTTATCCATTTGTTCACGTCACATGTATGATTATTTATCTTGTTATATTTAATGTCAATAAAATGTAAGTGTTAGCGAGGTCCGAATTGGGACGTTGTATTCTCCTCTTCTGGAAACAAATTTACGAGGGCAGTTCAATAAGTAATGCAACACATTTTTTTTCTCGGCCAATTTTGGTTGAAAAAACCGGAAATTTCTTGTGGAATATTTTCAAACATTCCCGCTTCGTCTCGTATAGTTTCATTGACTTCCGACAGGTGGCAGCGCTGTACGGAGCTGTTAAAATGGCGTCTGTAACGAATGTGCGTTGCAAACAACGGGCAGTGATCGAGTGTCTTTTGGCGGAAAACCAGGGCATCTCAGATATTCATAGGCGCTTGCAGAATGTCTACGGTGATCTGGCAGTGGACAAAAGCACGGTGAGTCGTTGGGCAAAGCGTGTGTCATCATCGCCGCAAGGTCAAGCAAGACTGTCTCATCTCCCGCGTGGGGCCGGCCGTGCACAGCTGTGACTCCTGCAATGGCGGAGCGTGCGAACACACTCGTTCGATATGATCGACGGATCACCATCAAACAACTCAGTGCTCAACTTGACATCTCTGTTGGTAGTGCTGTCACAATTGTTCACCAGTTGGGATATTCAAAGGTTTGTTCCCGCTGGGTCCCTCGTTGTCTAACCGAACACCATAAAGAGCAAAGGAGAACCGTCTGTGCGGAATTGCTTGCTCGTCATGTGGCTGAGGGTGACAATTTCTTGTCAAAGATTGTTACAGGCGATGAAACATGGGTTCATCACGTCGAACCTGAAACAAAACGGCAATCAATGGAGTGGCGCCACACCAACTCCCCTACCGAGAAAAAGTTTAAAGCCATACCCTCAGCCGGTAAAGTCATGGTTACAGTCTTATGGGACGCTGAAGGGGTTATTCTGTTCGATGTCCTTCCCCATGGTCAAACGATCAACTCTGAAGTGTATTGGCTACTCTTTAGAAATTGAAGAAACGACTTCAGCGTGTTCGTAGGCACAAAAATCTGAACGAACTTCTCCTTCTTCATGACAACGCAAGCCCTCACACAAGTCTTCGCACCCGAGAGGAGCTCACAAAACTTCAGTGGACTGTTCTTCCTCATGCACCCTACAGCCCCGATCTCGCACCGTCGGATTTCCATATGTTTGGCCCAATGAAGGACGCAATCCGTGGGAGGCACTACGCGGATGATGAAGAAGTTATTGATGCAGTACGACGTTGGCTCCGACATCGACCAGTGGAATGGTACCGTGCAGGCATACAGGCCCTCATTTCAAGGTGGCGTAAGGCCGTAGCATTGAATGGAGATTACGTTGAAAAATAGTGTTGTGTAGCTAAAAGATTGGGGAATAACCTGGTGTATTTCAATGCTGAATAAAACAACCCCTGTTTCAGAAAAAAAATGTGTTGCATTACTTATTGAACTGGCCTCGTATGTGATTTTATTCCTTTTTTAAATAGCCTTTAGATGCGTACATTTTGCCTCCGTGTTTGGTGTTTTTATGGCTTCCACGTTAATTAAAATTACAATAAAGGCTATTTTGGCAACGGAGGGTTTCGTGTATTTATTAGTTGCTAAGTGGTTCCTAAGTTAAGTGCAGGAACCCTACCACCTACTACGAACAAAACGGTTTTCAAAACGGAATTTTATGTGTCCTTTCCTTAGAGCTGTTCCACGTTCGTCTAGTGCGGCATCCGCCTACTAGTCTATAATGACAGAGAAGAACAAGGCCCGAAGGACATCGAGTAGCCCAGCGGGAACTGAGAGGCACCCTGGCCCACACTGAGATCTACTGCCATGCAGCAGCGCTGCTCAGTCGCTGGTCGATTACTGGATATTCATAGGGTTTTGCTCCTCTCTGTCGTTACATGTCGGGAGAACGAATGTCACACAAGACCAATTTGGAACTGCTCTAAGGAATGGGCACACAAAAATGCGCTTTAAAAACCATTTTGTTCGTAACAGGAAGCAAACCCACCCTTTCCATGGACACTGGACGTCGCATGAAAGACGTGATGAGCATTGATCCTGTGACCGAGCTCCATCTGCACATCGCAAACACAAAATTTCAAATATCTGCCAAAATGAAAAATACCCAACGATTCTTGGAATATACACTACTGGCCATTAAAACAGCTACACCACGAAGAAATGCAGATGATAAACGGGTATTCATTGGACAAATATATTATACTAGAACTGACATGTGACTACATTTTCACGCAGTTTCGGTGCATAGATCCTGAGAAATCAGTACCCAGAACAACTACCTCTGGCCGTAATAACGGCCTTGATACGCCTGGGCATTGTGTCAAACAGAGCTTGGATGGCGTGTACAGGTACAGCTGCCCATGCAGCTTCAACACGATACCACAGTTCAAGCGTAGTGACTGGCGTATTATGATGAGCCAGTTGCTCGGCCACGATTGACGAGACGTTTGCAATTGGTGAGAGACCTGGAGAATGTGCTGGCCAGGGCAGCAGTCGAACATTTTTTGTATCCAGAAAGGCCCATACAGGACCTGCAACATGCGGTCGTGCATTATCCTGCTGAAATGTAGGGTTTCGCAGGGATCTAATGAAGGGTAGATCCACGTGTCGTTTAACATCTGAAATGTAACGTCCACTGTTCAAAGTGCCGTCAATGCGAACAAGAGGTGACCGAGACGTGTAACGAATGGTACCCATACCATCACGCCGGGTGATATTCCAGTATGGCGAAGACGATACACGCTTCCAATGAGCTTTCACCGTGATGTCTCCAAACATGGAAGCGACCATCATGACGCTGTAAACAGAACCTGGATTCATCCGAAAAAATGACGTTTTGCCATTCGTGCACCCAGGTTCGTCGTTGAGTACACCATCGCAGGCGCTCCTGTCTGTGATGCCTCGTCAAGGGTAACCGCAGCCACGATCTCCGAGCTGATAGTCCATGCTGTTGCAAACGTCGTCGAACTGTTCGTGCAGATGGTTGTTGTCTTGCAAACGTCCCCATCTGTTGACTCATGGATTGAGACGTGGCTGCACGATCCGTTACAGCCATGCGGATAAGATGCCTGTCATCTCGACTGCTAGTGATATGGGGCCGTTGGGATCCAGCACGGCGTTCCGTATTACCCTCCTGAACCCACCGATTCCATATTCTGCTAACAGTCATTGGATCTCGACCAACGCGAGCAGCAATGTCGCGATACGATTAACCGCAATCGCAATAGGCTACAATCCGTCCTTTTTCAAAGTCGGAAACGTGATGGTACGCATTTCTCCTCCTTACACGAGGCATCACAGCAACGTTTCACCAGGCAACGCCGGTCAAGTGCTGTCTGTGTATGAGAAATCGGTTGGACTTTCCTCACGTCAGTACGTTATAGGTGTCGCCACCGGCGCCAACCTTGTGTGAATGCTCTGAAAACGTAATCATTTACACATCACAGCATCTTGTTCCTGTTGGTTAAATTTCGCGTCTGTAGCACGTCATCTTCGTGGTGTAGCAATTTTAATGGTCAGTAGTGTATAAATTGAAAGGCAGCAGTCTCCTTGAATCTAAGTCACACAGCCGATTCGATATTTTGTAAGGACGCATTTTGTTGACTATGTGACCTTGCGCAGTTGTGTTCAATGCCTCCCGAAAGTCAACAAGTGTGGTATCAACCTCTTCAACAATCGAATAAATCTGCCGCGTCTGAGAACACTGTTCCTAATTGTCGCTCAAGATACGACGACGTTCGGTCTATGGCCTATTCTTCGTATTGTTGCAACTTGAGGAAACGGTACAAATATTACTGAGAACCAGTCTAATCAAATAGGACGAGATGTTCGAGTTAAGCTACTCGTAGAATCCACTTCAAGCTCTACCTGAACACCCTTAGTGCTGCTGCCACTAAGGTAATAAAACTGGTCGTCAGGAAACAATGTCTACGTGTGACTGCAGGTCGCCGAGGCGATGATAGTAGATAAGGCCTCTAGCGGACGGAGCCAATTGTTGTTCTGGGCTCTACCGCATTCCCCCGTCCCTCTCCCCCCCGCCACCCCATGGCTTCATCCTTCCAGGAATGAAGGCAGGCAGCACATTCCTCGGTGGTCGGCGTCTTCCGGGAACGTCTGGATTGGAGCTTGCTCGCGCCCCACCAGTGCCACCCGCTACTGGCTCGACGACGAAGGCCGTGCATGTTGTTTTGAATTTGGAAGTGCCACTGGGCTCTGCCCGTCTCTCTTCAGATTGCGCCTGAAATGCATAGGGCAAGTGACACAAATCAGAGCGCAGCGCCGAAAAGGGACGAAATTCAGTCGTAACCTTTCCCAGAAATACTGTTACCAACGTTTTTCCACTTCCATTTCCTCCTGTTATGTAGCACATTATTCTAACAATTACATCCTCTTTAGCTTCAATACTGATCTGCTGTTCTTCTGTTCTTTTCAGTGAGAATTAATCAATCCATTTCTTTCTTGCTTTCTTCTTAGATTTTGCCCATTTAGTTTCTTCTTGGGAGAGGCATGTTTGATGATGTCATTATGAGACATGTGTAGGTCTTTCAAGGGAGGAGAAGGAATTCACCTAACAGGCGCAAATCCAATCTGTACTTTTTATTGCACATCTAGATTTCAGCTATTCAATAGCTATTTTCAGTGCGTTTAAACCGAGTCATGTACGAGGGTTGGGACTTTAATAGTGGCAACTATTTATTTACAGCTCGTACAAAATAGATACGTGTTTCAAAGTTTTACTGGCCTTCAATGCAGTCACCGGCATTATGTATAACCCGTTGTCAGCGATGTGGAAGTCGTAAGATACTCTTAGCAGTGCCAGTTGTGTCGATAGTCCGAGCGGCGCGATCTATTGCCCGACGAATTTGTAGCAGTTCTGTAGCGAATGCCGTGAAGTGTTTCCTTCAGTTTAGAGATCGAGTTGAGCTCACGATGGCTTAAGTCAGGGGACTGCAGCAGGTGGTATAGAACTTAGCAGCCCCATCAATCAAACAAATCAGTAACAGCTTGCACTGTACGTGCTTGAGCATTGTCCTGCAAAATGATGGTGAGATCCTGCAGAAAGTGTCATCACTTCTGTCTCTAAGCTGGTCGTAGGTTGTGTTCCAAAAATGAACAGTATAGAGACACACTTGCAGTGCAAGCTGTTACTGATTTGTTTGACTGATGGGACTGCTAAGTGCTATACCACCTACTGCACTCCCCTGACTTAAACCCTCGTTAGTTCAACTCGATCTCTAAACTGAGGGAAACACTTCACGGCATTCTCTTCTGAACTGCTACAAATTCGTCGGGCAGTAGACCGCGCCGCTCGAACTGTCAACACAACTGGCACTGCTAAGAGTATCCTACGACTTTCACATCGCTGTCAACGGGTTGTACACAATGCTGGTGACTACTTTGAAGTTCAGTAAAACTTAGAAACACTTACCTACTTTGTACGGGCTGTAAATAAATAGTTGCCACTATTAAAGTTGCAACCCTCGTATCCTCACCAAGCATATGCCATATATTACCATACAACCGTAACACACAAATAGCCTCATTGCAGTCCGGCTATGTCAGCATTAAAGTCTCGCAGAAATATGTCACAAGCTTGACGAGTCCATACGCGTCGCTTTAAGTGCACTGGAGTAACTATTGAATAGCCGGCCGTAGTGGCCGAGTGGTTCTAGGCGCTTCAGTCTGGAACCGCGTGACCGCTACGGTCGCAAGTTCGAATTCTCCTTCGGGCATGGTTGTGTGTTATGTACATAGGTTAGTTAGGTTTAAGAAGTTCTAAGTTCTAGGGGAGTGATGCCCTCAGAAGTTAAGTCCCGTAGTGCTCAGAGCAGAGCCTTTTGAACCATTATTAACTGGCAATGGGATCTTGTACGCCTGCTAGCTATATTACTTTTCCTTTTTTGAAGTACACCATCGTCGCAGCGTACAACTTTTACAACGAATCAAACTTAGCTTCTTCAAGGTTTTCTTTTTCAACAATTTGGGATCCATTATTTTATTTTCGTCCTTTACGCGCAGCAAAATACAGGGTGTTTCAAAAATGACCGGTATATTTGAAACGGCAATAAAAACTAAACGGGCAGCGATAGAAATACACTGGTTGTTGCAATATGCTTGGGACAACAGTACATTTTCAGGTGGACAAACTTTCGAAATTACAGTAGTTACAATTTTCAACAACAGATGGCGCTGCAAGGGATGTGAAAGATATAGAAGACAACGCAGTCCGTGGGTGCGCCATTCTGTACGTCGTCTTTCTGCTGTAAGCGTGTGCTGTTCACAACGTGCAAGTGTGCTGTAGACAACATGGTTTATTCCTTAGAACAGAGGATTTTTCTGGTGTTGGAATTCCACCGCCTAGAACACAGTGTTGTTGCAACAAGACGAAGTTTTCAACGGAGGTTTAATGTAACCAAAGGACCGAAAAGCGATAGAATAAAGGATCTGTTTGAAAAATTTCAACGGACTGGGAACGTGACGGATGAACGTGCTGGAAAGGTAGGGCGACCGCGTACGGCAACCACAGAGGGCAACGCGCAGCTAGTGCAGCAGGTGATCCGACAGCGGCCTCGGGTTTCCGTTCGCCGTGTTGCAGCTGCGGTCCAAATGACGCCAACGTCCACGTATCGTCTCATGCGCCAGAGTTTACACCCCTATCCATACAAAATTCAAACGCGGCAACCCCTCAGCGCCGCTACCATTGCTGCACGAGAGACATTCGCTAACGATATAGTGCACAGGATTGATGACGGCGATATGCATGTGGGCAGCATTTGGTTTACTGACGAAGCTTATTTTTACCTGGACGGCTTCGTCAATAAACAGAACTGCCGCATATGGGGAACCGAAAAGCCCCATGTTGCAGTCCCATCGTCCCTGGATCCTCAAAAAGTACTGGTCTGGGCCGCCATTTCTTCCAAAGGAATCATTGGCCCATTTTTCAGATCCGAAACGATTACTGCATCACGCTATCTGGACATTCTTCGTGAATTTGTGGCGCTACAAACTGCCTTAGACGACACTGCGAACACCTCGTGGTTTATGCAAGATGGTGCCCGGCCACATCGCACGGCCGACGTCTTTAATTTCCTGAATGAATATTTCGATGATCGTGTGATTGCTTTGGGCTATCCGAAACATACAGGAGGCGGCGTGGATTGGCCTCCCTATTCGCCAGACGTGAACCCCTGTGACTTCTTTCTGTGGGGACACGTGAAAGACGAGGTGTACCGCCAGAATCCAGAAACAATTGAACAGCTGAAGCAGTACATCTCATCTGCATGTGAAGCCATTCCGCCAGACACGTTGTCAAAGGTTTCGGGTAATTTCATTCAGAGACTACGCCATATTATTGCTACGCATGGTGGATATGTGGAAAATATCGTACTATAGAGTTTCCCAGACCACAGCGCCAACTGTTGTTGAAAATTGTAACTACTGTAATTTCGAAAGTTTGTCTGCCTGAAAATGTACTGTTGTCCCAAGCATATTGCAACAAACGGTGTATTTCTATCGCTGCTCGTTTAGTTTTTATTGCCGTTTCAAATATACCGGTCATTTTTGAAACACCCTGTATACACACACACAAACGCGCGCGCGCGCGCGCATTTTTTTCTTTAGTTTTCTTTTTAATTCATAACATAGATGATAATTCGTCTGACTACGAGTCGGATCTCATTTTTGTCACGCGATGGTAGAATGAAGATTGGTTTTAACTTCCAATCAGCATCGAAGTCATTCGAGATGGAGTTCAAGCTCCAATTGTGTCAAAGATGGGGAAGGAAATCGGTCGGGCCCCTTCAAAAGAATTGGCCAGACGCGGATATGAAACGTCTTCCTCCCGAATGCGAGTCCAGTGTGCAAACCACTGCGCCTCCTCGCTCAGTATGATCGTACAATGAAATCCCGCTCATCTGAAACGTACATCTGCTAGTTGTCCTGCTAGACGTGTCTCGTGAGACCATCTGCTATATGCTGGCGTCGCAATACGGTAGTGTTCGAGCATCCTTGGCTATAAACATCTCTGGAAAATAATGTAATCACCCTTCCATAATCTACTGTCTGCGTTTATCGAATTTAGGTATCACACAGTTAACGGCTAGAAAGGCGCGCCTCCGTTAACTGTACTTGGGACCAACATTGGCCTGTCTGCTCTAATCAAATACTGGGTCGGTCACTAACCATTACCACCTAGAATAACTCCGGAAGTATGATAGTAACTGTAAAGTTTGTGGGACAAATGTTTCATTGGACAAAGGGGACCATACTATGACGTTGGTTTTTTTGTTGCTAGGTGGGGTCGCTTCAGAGATAGGAAGGTCAACTTGTTTTTGTAAATGGGATGCTGTAGTTTGGTACTTATTTTCTGACAGTGGCTATCGAGACGAATCCAATGATGTGCGACTGTAAGGTCTTCGAAGGTCAGCGAAGGTCACAAAGGTGGCATGAACGTCGATTTACAGAAGGAGTTCGAAGTGATGACCATTGGTATCAATGCAGTGCTGCATTCTTCTTATCGTGGATTGAGTGGCATTTCTTATGACTCAGGCACTTATCGAAGCACGTCCTCTGACAATTCTCTCTCGCATATCGTGCAAATAGTAAATATTCACCGAATACTGTGTATCCATTTAACGTGCCATTGACGTGTAAACACCATTCGATGCTTTCGCAATTCGACACTAATAGGAACGGTAGGACTAGTATCGAATCAAGCAAATGTGAATGACGTATTCCTTCGAAGGAGAAGTCAGAGAGCGTCTCATTAACGGAGAATGCCAACAAAATTCAGTGAGAGCTAGAGACTTGTAAGCTAAAAGATATCCTCAACGTACTCACCCTACACGTCGTACATTTAAATATGTGTGTGATAAATTGTGAACAACTGGATCTTTAACGCATCGGAAACATATCCAGCAAGAGAAACTGGTATTCTTGCCACTGTGGTTCGAGATCCTTGTGTTAATTCGCGACAAATAGCTAGGGAATCTGGCATCGCCATAAATATCATCCTTACCATTTTAGTCTCCACCAAGAATCAACTGGAACGGATTGTATGCTTCGCACTGAATTCTGGCGATGGGCTCAACTTCAGATTCAGAGGGATGACACATTTATTAATTTTATTTACTGACGAGGCTACATTCACGAACCATGGAAACGTTAATCTGCATAACATGCATTATTGGGCAACTGAAAATCCACGTCGGCTACAGCAAGTTGCACACCAAAAACCGTGGTCGGTGAATGTATAGTGTGGCATTCTGGAGGACAGAATTATAGGCCCCTATTTCATCGAACTAAATCTTAACGGTAGGAAGTAAACCACATTCCTGCAAGAAACATTAGGTCTGTTATTGGAAGGAATACCTTTATGAACAAGGAAAATGATGTGGTAACAACACGATGGATGTGCGGCATTTTCCGCTGATGGCTAGAAATGAGTTGCAGAGACAACTTCCAATCTGTTGGATTGGACGCGGGGGAGATGTGTCGTGTCCGGCTCGTTCGCCAGACTTCACGCCTCTGAATTTTTTCTTGTGGGGATTCGTAAAAGACATTGTTTATAAAGATGTTCCAACTACACCTGAAGATATGCGAGAGAGAATTGTCAGAGCATGTTCTTCGATAGGTGCCGATGCGATAAGGAATACCACTCAATAAGACGATTGCAGCATTGCATTGATACCAATGGTCATCACTTCGAACACCTTCTGTAGATGGACGTACAAGCCACCTTTGTGACCTTCGTTGACCTTCAAAGACCTTACTGTTACACATCATTGGATTCGTCTTGATAGCCGCTATCAGAAATAAGTACCAAACTATAGCATCCCATTTACAAAACAAAGTTGACCTTCATATCTCTGAAGCGACCCCACCTAGCAACAAAAAACCCACGTCATGTTATGGCCTCTGTTGTCCCATGCAACTTTTGTCCCACAAACTCTGCAGCTCCTGTCATACTTTCGGAGTTATTCTTGGTGGCAGTAGTTAGTGACTCACCATGTATAGACTTTCTAGCTTAGCGTCCGCTCCTTCTCTCGCGTAACTGTATGGTCTGCATAGATTTAGTGTTTATCTTTAACGAATTTTTATGTTTTTCACAAGCCACATCTTCTGACCTTTTGACGCTAATTAAGGCCATAGTAGCATGTTCGTTCCCGAATGTACTTCTGACCAAAATGTAATTTTGATAGCTGGAGATAGAGGTGCTTGTTAATCGTGCCGTTTAAGTTCTGACGATAATACGTCAGATTATTAACATTAAAAGAAAGGAACATTCACAGCAGGAGTAAACAAAAAAACAACTTATAGTCCTAAACTTACATCAAGTTGTGATAGAACACAGAGTGACAGCGACCACTAATGATATATGGACGTAAGTCCCAAATTTGTATATCCGAAAATACGATTAACCAACATTATAATAAAATAAAATTGTTATGTAACTTTGACGGGTAGTCTGAAGATGGCCTAAATGGATCCATCGCGATAAGAACAGCATTAAACTAGTGTAGTAGCAATCTGGATATCATTATATATGTTAACGTCGTTTTCTGCGATTACATCAAATGCATATCGTCCCTCATGTGGACATGGATGTCTTCCAAAGTTAAGTATGTGCTGTTAAAGTGTTTTGCTGAAACTGATCTAATGTTCATTGTATGTTGTCATCTGCTCGACCTGCTCCAGAAGGCAAACCCTTAGAACAGTCGTCCAGGCTTGCTACAACATATAAAATTGTTTATATGACCACTCCTACTATTGTTCCGTCTGCACAATTTTTAAATTACGAACTGGTAAGTGCATAAGCACTTACCTTAAGTAAGATAGCAAGTATGAACTTTGTAAGCGTACGCTTGTACATAATGTAATCTACTTGGTATATTTTATCTCCAACGCTAAGCTTACACTGTCATTTTAATTTAATGTTATTTCGTTAATTCTGTACTGTTATAACTGTTTCTGGCTGTATGACCAATGTTGTGTAAAGCCAAAATAAACAGACACATAAAAATAAAAATACAAAGGCTGTTCTAAAAGTAAGTTCCGCTAATTTATAAAAAAAAAAGCTCCCGTACGCCAAGAGGTTGTTTATTTTGTACTACTTAAAGCTACAGCTGTCATCTAGTTTTCTACAAAATTGCCTCCTGCACTGGGGGACTTGTCGTACCGAGGTACGGGTTTTTCGACACCCTCGACTTAGGATTCTGCCGCCTTTGACCTAAATCATGATTTGTCGCTCTCCATTATCTTGTCCTCATCTCGAAACCGCTGTTGACCCCAACCATTTGGTATCTTCGGGAACACGTGAAAATTATCCGTAAGCAACGTTTGTGTGCGCGCTGCAATATGTGGCCTATATGTTTATATGTACAAAACTCTTGAGTTCTAGCATCGTTCTGGAGAGTTTCTTTATAAATTTCGTAATCTATTGTAGTGCCTCTTCCCATAAAATCAGCGACGAGAGCTCCCATTCTGTCCCAAGCAACAGTTGTCGTCAGCTTCCGTGCAGACGATGTTTGGTGGCACTCTGAAGGTGGAGGGGTAATGTGGCCTTACTCCACTGATCGGTTTGTTGCAGTCATCCTGAATTACACAACCACATGTCTGATCGACTGCCACAATACGAGGTGCATTCAAGTTCTAAGGCCTCCGATTTTTTTTCTAATTAACTACTCACGCGAAATCGATGAAACTGACGTTACTTCTCGACGTAATCGCCCTGCAGACGTACACATTTTTCACAACGCTGACGCCATGATTCCATGGCAGCGGCGAAGGCTTCTTTAGGAGTCTGTTTTGACCACTGGAAAATCGCTGAGGCAATAGCAGCACGGCTGGTGAATTTGCGGCCACGGAGAGTGTCTTTCATTGTTGGAAAAAGCCAAAAGTCACTAGGAGCCAGGTCAGGTGAGTAGGGAGCATGAGGTATCACTTCAGAGTTGTTATCACGAAGAAACTGTTGCGTAACGTTAGCTCGATGTTCGGGTGCGTTGTCTCGGTGAAACAGCACACGCGCAGCCCTTCCCGGACGTTTTTGTTGCAGTGCAGGAAGGAATTTGTTCTTCAAAACATTTTCGTAGGATGCACCTGTTACGGTAGCGCCCTTTGGAACGCAATGGGTAAGGATTACGCCCTCGCTGTCCCAGAACATGGACACCATCATGTTTTCAGCACTGGCGGTTACCTGAAATTTTTTTGGTGGCGGTGAATCTGTGTGCTTCCATTGAGCTGACTGGCGCTTTGTTTCTGGATTGAAAAATGGCATCCACGTCTCATCCATTGGCACAACCGACGAAAAGAAAGTCCCATTCATGCTGTCGTTGCGTGTCAACATTGCTTGGCAACATGCCACACGGACAGCCGTGTGGTCGTCCGTCAGCATTCGTGGCATCCACCTGGACGACACTTTTCGCATTTTCAGGTCGTCATGCGGGATTGTGTGCACAGAACCCACAGAAATGCCAAATCTGGAGGCGATCTGTTCTACAGTCATTCAGTGATCCCCCAAAACAATTCTCTCCACTTTCTCGATCATGTCGTCAGACCGGCTTGTGCGAGCCCGAGGTTGTTTCGGTTTGTTGTCACACTATGTTCTGCCTTCATTAAACTGTCGCACTCACGAACGCACTTTCGACACATCCATAACTCCATCACCACATGTCTCCTTCAACTGTCGATGAATTTCAATTGGTTTCACACCACGCAAATTCAGAAAACGAATGATTGTACGCTGTTCAAGTAAGGAAAACGTCACCATTTTAAGTATTTAAAACAGTTCTCATTCTCGCCGCTGGCGGTAAAATTCCATCTGCCGTACGGTGATGCCATCTCTGGGACGTATTGACAATGAACGCGGCCTCATTTTAAAACAATGCGCATGTTTCTATCTCTTTCCAGTCTGGAGAAAAAAAAGCGGAGGCCTTAGAACTTGAATGCACCTCGTATATACACTGAAGAATTTGTCTCCTTCTGCTTCGGACCGCATCAGAAACGTCAATGCGTCTCCCAAACTCTTTGTTTTGCGGACATCAGCCAGGCCCTTAAGGACAGATCGAGCACAAAATTTACGATTACGGAGCTTATACGTCGCAAGTTCATACAACACTACCTGACACATCTGAGGAAAACTTACTGATAAGTCTGCAATTGTGAACCGACGATTTTCTCCTCTTCTGTCATTAACCTTTATCCTTCACCATACCAAATGTTCATTTCTCACAGCAAATGCTCGTCCGCTATGAAGCTTCGGCCGCCGTCCCGAAAGCACCATTTTAGTGTTCCACATCCCAGCCCGAAAAACCGGAACACGTATAGGATAGCTTTGATGTCAGTGTATGTCTGTCTGTCCACCTATTAAGAACCCATACTCTCATAATCGACAGCGGTACCTAGCTGAAATTTATTGGTGGTGAAAAAAGCTTAAGCTTCTACGTCAGTGCTATCAAACGATACGGTCATTTATGGCACATATTTTGATATCTTGCCAGTACCGACATCGATAACAGGGAAAACTCGTCAAAATTCTCGATTCCTGGAAGGGATGAACTATCTCTACACGTAACTAGGTTTGTACGGAAGGCCCGATGCGTTAGTTGTACTCTCTCTTATCCGGATTTCTTAGAGCACTGTCAGTGGTAATGCTCTCTCCGTATGCTGCAAAAAGTTCGCTAGGAGTGTCTGCCGCTTTCATGTTTTTCTCACACACAAACACAAAACTGATTGCAGCATATTTTTCGCAGGCGGGAGTATTTTCAATGATAGCAGCTATTTTGATTTATAGTTATGACGCAAACTAGAGTTCAGTAACCTCTCCGCGGCGCTGTCTCACAAGTACTGAACTGGGCCACACAGCTTTTCTGAACTCCTTCTACCAATTCCTCTCCTCCGCGCACAAGACAGTATCGGAATTTACTTGCACAGCAGCGCTTGTAATACACATTTTTGCAGATAAAAACGAGGAAAGAAATGCATTTTGTTAATAATTTTGCTTTAACATAGACATCCAAACGTCCTTGCTTCTTTCAAATTGACTTTTACTTTCAATGCTGCATTACGTATTATTTCACTTTTGTCGTACCATTCTGTATTGTAATTGATTGTTTTTGATTCTCATTCGGAAAATAAGAAGATTGTCTGTGCTAACTCTAAGTGTCCGATACCATTTAGCCAGTTCACCACTAAACCGTCACCTTTCAGCCTAATCTATCTCGGTCTACGCTGCAGATCAGTCTGTCACCGTTACCAATATTCAAAAATTGAATTAGACACAAAAGGAAAATAGTCAGTGTTCCATTTTCTTCCTGTTTGTGCAGGTAGGGCGTCGGCACGTCATTTCATAATTATGCTGTGGAACGAAGTCGATTTAGGTTCAGTTGATCCCATAGTCTTAATAAGTATACATCTTCATAAAAACACTTTCTCTGTATTTCATATGCCGGCCGCTGTCACCGAGCGGTTCTAGGCGCTTCAGTCTGGAACCGCGCTGGCAGGTTCGAATCCTGTGTGGGTGTGTGTGATGTCCTTAGTTAGGTTTAAGTAGTTCTAAGTCTAGGGGACTGATGACCTCAGATGTTAAGTCCCATAGTGCATAGAGCCATTTTTCATTTCATAAATACGTTTAAGGCGATGAAAGAAAAGAAAGGAAGGTCAGGGTTTATCATCACGTCGATGACTAGATAATTAGAACCGGAGCACAAGCGCGAATTGTGGAAGCACAGGAAAGAATAGACATCGTGTCGTTTTCAGAGAACCATCCCAGTATTTTCATAAAGCGGTTTAGCAAAATCATGGATATGTATGGCCAGATAGGGATTTGAAGCCCGGTCCTGAATATGAGTCAAGTGTTTTCTGACAATAGTACCTTGCCCCGTCGGCTCGGATTGTGTGCACAGTGTTTATGAGCTACGTTGTTGCTGTAGCATTCAGCCAGAAGACTGGTTTGATACAGCTCTGTATGCTAGTGCGTCCTGTGCAAGAAATCTTCATCTCTGAAAAGCTACTGTAGGCTACATCCATTCGAACTTGCTTAGTGTATTCAAGTCTTCATATCTCTGTACAGTTTTAACCCCCCACACTTTCTTACATTACCAGTTTGACGTTACTTGATGCCTCAGGTCTTGTTCCACCAACCATTCACGTATTTCAGTCGAACTGTGCCATAAATTTCTGTTTTGCCCAATTCAATTCAGTTCTTCTTTATTTGTTAGTCGCTTTCCCAATCTAATGTTCAGCATTCTTCTGTAGCACTAGATTTCAGAAGCTTTTATTATCGTCGATCTATTGCTTCCGTACAATGCTGCACTCAAGAAAAATATCTTCAGAACACACATCTTAATACTTAAATTTATATTTGATGATAACCATTTTTTTCGGAAATGCTTTTCTTGCTATTGCCAGTCTACATTCTTCATCCTCTTTGCTACGGCTGTCGTCAGTTATTTTCCTGCCTAATAGTAAAACTCATCGACTGCTTCTAGTATGCTGTTCGCTAATCCAATTGTATCTGCATCACCTGATTTAATTTGTTACGTCCTATTATATTTCTTTTACTTTTGCTGATGTTCCTCACATAGCCTCTTTTCAAGACATACATTTTCCTTTCCTTGGTATTCCAAGTTCTTTGCCGTCTATGCGAGCGTTACAGTGTCGTCGGCAAACCCCAAAGTTTTCATCTCTTCTCTATGAACTGTAATTGTCTTTCCAAATTTCTCCTTGGTTTTACCAGCTGCCTGCTCAATGTACAGTTTAACGAAGAATGGTGATAGGTCACGTCTAGCCCCTTTCTCAACTATTGCTTTCCTCTCATGCCCTTTGACTCTTATAATTACAATTTATTCTCTGTACAAGTATCTGACAGCTTTTAACTAAATACAATATATTCGTTTCATTGAAGTATGAAAAGTAAACATAGTTTCCTGGAAAAGGTTTACTTATTTTGCTTTTTGGCCAAAGTTAGAGTATGATGGCAGAGACTATAACTTAATATGATTGATAGGGAGTGGAAATTGGACCCGTCGGTGGTGAGGGGGGGGAGGGGGAAGGGGGAGGGCGTGGCCTGCACTGGCGGAGACGAGGTACAGGCGGCGTATTGGTGAGATGGGAAAGAAGTAGTGGGCAGATGTGAGGTACGGCAAAGGACTACCATTTTAAGTTCTGGTCCTAAGGTCTCCATTACTGTAGTTACGCCCTTGGCCGTGCCAGAACTATCCTTTGTCACACTATGTTGAACGGGTGAGATGTACATTGTGTCTTGCCCCTTTTTCTAATGTGATTTCTCTTATTCCTGTATAGCATACAACAACGGACTAGGCAATACTTATTACGTGTCTCTGCTTTTTGCCGTTCTGACGCCTCCACCGGTATAGTAACAACCTACGTGACTCAGGTTTGCCATCACCTACGCCTCCGTCGAACTCTGCTCTCCGTTTGTTTACTCAAGGCAGTCGTGGCACGTCTCATCTTTGACGTATTTCTCGTTAAACCGTATAACTTTATCTGGGAGTGTCACCATGCTGTGTCTGCTATTTCACCTGTGACGCACGTACCTTGAATTTCATGGTACGTCATCTCTGACTCAGTTGTGCTGGTGTCCTAGGGAACAGACTGTACGTGTCTGAATACAGAAACCTGTGTAAATATGGAAAGAAACATTGAATACCAAACAGCGCTAACTATTTTTCAAGTGAAATAGCGAGTACCACGACGGCGCCGGGAGACGTCCGAGTATCGTTTGCTGGGGTTACGCATACTTCGCTTTAAGAGCATGTGCACTCCTTGGGCGTACCGGGTGGAGTCATTCCGGACCTGGAATGGGTCCTTCCGGATGCCGCGAAAAGCACAGCTAGCAAAGCTGGCAACCTTCTTTATGTTCATAGTCTGTACAAATTTATAAAGGACAAACAGCAATGACGAGACGTGAAACTAAGTTATAATAAGGTTGAGAAAGATGAAAGGGAAACAGGGTTATTGTAAATCAACTTCCTGGCGTGTTAATACTGCACAAAATAACCGCGAAATGAAACTAGTGATTGCATAAACATGCCAGAAAGCTTGTCCGCCTGGTCATGAAATGCCAGCGTTAATTTATTGTGGCGTTAGAAAATATTTAACTCCGTTCTGCCCTAAATATCCGAAGCCTCTGAATGTTCGCACCATTATGCACACCTGTAATGAGATTTCATGCAACTTCCTTGTCTGCCTAGCCATGAAAAATTAAGAACGCAAAGGGAATTCCACTGTTAAATGCAGAGGAGAGAGCAGAGAGGTGGAAAGAGTATATTGAGGTAGAGGACTTGTCTGATGTGACAGAGGAAGAAACGGAATCGATTTAGAAGAGATAGGGGATCCAGTATTAGAATCGGAATTTAAGAGATCTTTGAAGGACGTAATACACTCCTGGAAATTGAAATAAGAACACCGTGAATTCATTGTCCCAGGAAGGGGAAACTTTATTGACACATTCCTGGGGTCAGATACATCACATGATCACACTGACAGAACCACAGGCACATAGACACAGGCAACAGAGCATGCACAATGTCGGCACTAGTACAGTGTATATCCACCTTTCGCAGCAATGCAGGCTGCTATTCTCCCATGGAGACGATCGTAGAGATGCTGGATGTAGTCCTGTGGAACGGCTTGCCATGGCATTTCCACCTGGCGCCTCAGTTGGACCAGCGTTCGTGCTGGACGTGCAGACCGCGTGAGACGACGCTTCATCCAGTCCCAAACATGCTCAATGGGGGACAGATCCGGAGATCTTGCTGGCCAGGGTAGTTGACTTACACCTTCTAGAGCACGTTGGGTGGCACGGGATACATGCGGACGTGCATTGTCCTGTTGGAACAGCAAGTTCCCTTGCCGGTCTAGGAATGGTAGAACGATGGGATCGATGACGGTTTGGATGTACCGTGCACTATTCAGTGTCCCCTCGACGATCACCAGTGGTGTACGGCCAGTGTAGGAGATCGCTCCCCACACCATGATGCCGGGTGTTGGCCCTGTGTGCTTCGGTCGTATGCAGTCCTGATTGTGGCGCTCACCTGCACGGCGCCAAACACGCATACGACCATCATTGGCACCAAGGCAGAAGCGACTCTCATCGCTGAAGACGACACGTCTCCATTCGTCCCTCTATTCACGCCTGTCGCGACACCACTGGAGGCGGGCTGCACGATGTTGGGGCGTGAGCGGAAGACGGCCTAACGGTGTGCGGGACCGTAGTCCAGCTTCATGGAGACGGTTGCGAATGGTCCTCGCCGATACCCCAGGAGCAACAGTGTCCCTAATTTGCTGGGAAGTGGCGGTGCGGTCCCCTACGGCACTGCGTAGGATCCTACGGTCTTGGCGTGCATCCGTGCGTCGCTGCGGTCCAGTCCCAGGTCGACGGGCACGTGCACCTTCCGCCGACCACTGGCGACAACATCGATGTACTGTGGAGACCTCACGCCGCACGTGTTGAGCAATTCGGCGGTACGTCCACCCGGCCTCCCGCATGCCCACTATACGCCCTCGCTCAAAGTCCGTCAACTGCACATACGGTTCACGTCCACGCTGTCGCGGCATGCTACCAGTGTTAAAGACTGCGATGGAGCTCCGTATGCCACGGCAAACTGGCTGAACTGACGGCGGCGGTGCACAAATGCTGCGCAGCTAGCGCCATTCGACGGCCAACACCGCGGTTCCTGGTGTGTCCGCTGTGCCGTGCGTGTGATCATTGCTTGTACAGCCCTCTCGCAGTGTCCGGAGCAAGTATGGTGGGTCTGACACACCGGTGTCAATGTGTTCTTTTTTCCATTTCCAGGAGTGTATCAAATAAGACGGAAGGGATAGATAACATTCCATCAGAATTTCTAAAATCATTCGAAGAAGTGGTGATAAAACGACTATTCACGTTGGTGTGTAGAATGTATGAGTCTGGGGATGTACCATCTGACTTCCGGAAAAATATCATCCACACAATTCCGAAGACTGCAAGTGCTGACAAGTGTGAGAACTATCGCACAATCAGCTTAACAGTTTAAGCATCCAAGTTGCTGACAAGAATAATATACAGAAGAACGGAAAGGGAAACTGGGGTTGTGCTAGACGACAATCTGTTTGGCGTTTTCAGAGGTAAAGGCACGAGAGAAGCAATTGTGCCGTTGCAGTTGATAATGGAAGCAAGACTAAAGAAAAATCAAGACACGTTCATAGAATTTGTCGACCTGGAAAAAGTGTTCGACAAAGTAACATGGCGCTAGATGTTCGAAATTCTGAGAAAAATAGAGGTAAGTTATAGGGAGAGATGGGTAATATACAATATGTACAAGAGCCAAGAGGGAATAATAAGAGTGGACGATCAAGAACGAAGTGCTCGTATTAAGAAGGGTGTAAGACTGGGATGCAGTCTTTCCCCCCTACTGCTCAATCTGTACTTCGAAGAAGCAATGATAGAAATAAAAGAATGGTTCAGGAATGGTATTAACATTCAAGGTGAAAGAATATCAGTGATACGATTCGCTGATGACATTGATATCCTGGGTAAAGGCGAACAAGAATTATATGATGTGCTGAAGGAATGAACAATCTAACGAATACAGAGTATGGATTGAGAGTAAATCGAAGAAAGACGAAAGTAATGAGAAGTAGCAGAAATGAGAACAGCGATAAACTTAACATCAGGATTGATGCTCACGAAGTAGATGAAGTTAAGAAATTCTGCTACCTAGGCGGCAAAATAACCAATAACAGACGGAGCAAGGAGGACTTCAAAGCAGACTATCTCTGGCAAAAAGAGCATTTCTGGCCAAGAGAAGTCTGTTATTATCAAACACAGGCCTTTAATTTGCGGAAGAAATTTCTGAGAATGTACGTTTGGAGCACAGCATTGTATGGTAGTGAAGCTTGGACTGTGGGAAAACCGCAACAGAAGAGAATCGAAGGAGGGTTGACTGAAAAGTAATGCCTCCACCTTCGTAACTCTTCAACAGTTGGCAGCATTGGTGTGCGGCAGGTACTGGCTTGTTCCGTAGCCTGTTCTCTACAGCTCCAGTTGGCGGGAAACCTTAGCATTGAACGGTTGTGTTGTTACAATGTAAATTGTGGAAGTACTGTGCGTCGTTGGGCGAGTAAGTTTGAGGATGTTGAGGCGGGAACATCTGACCTGCGTGACAAACAAAGAGTTGGACGTCCTGTGACAGTAGCCACTGAGTTTCACAAGCAAAATGTTGACATATTGATTCAGGACGATCGTCGTATCACTCAGAGAGGAACTGCAAACACAGTCGGCATTTCACAAGAACGTGTAGGTCACATTATTGCTTTGCTTGGCTGTCGGAATAGTTGTGCACGATGAGTAACCCGGATGCTGACTCCTGAAATGAAAGCACTCAGACTTGAAGTTTGCCAGGAACTCCTCTCACGTTACGAGAATGAAGGTGACGCCTTTCTCCATTCAATTGTAATAGGAGACGGAACGTGGGTACACGACACTCGGAGACGGAACGACAGTCTATGGAATATCGACACAAAGACTCGCCCCAGAAAAAGAAATTCAAGAAGCAGCCCTCAGCTGGAAAAATCATGGCCACAGTTTTCTGGGGCGCAGATGGTGTTATCCATGTTGACTTCCTTGATCGTGGAACAACAATGAAATCAGAGCATTACATCACAACGCTGCGAACTCTGAAACGACTGCTAACAAGGGTCCAAAAGGAAAAGGGGAATGTTTTCCTGTAGCATGACAATGCCAAACCACACACTTCATGTGCCACCACAGCAGAACTTCAGAGACACTGAAACGGACCACTGTACGGCATCCTCAATACTGACCAGATTTAGCACCGTCTGATTTTCATCTGTTCCCGGTAATGACAGACGATCTGCGGGGACATCATTATGCTTCTGATGAAGACGTTGAGAGAGCTGTGAGACTGTGGTTGGGGAAACAGAGTGTGGAAACAGAGTGTGGAAACAGAGTGTCGACTTCTTCCGTGACGGCTTCCGAAAACTTGTTCATCGTTGGCAGAAATGTATTTAATTGGCTGGTGATTATTGGGAAAAGAGAATACTGGTAATTAAAGATCACATTCTAAGAATTATTTCTGTATTTGATTTATTAAAATATTCCCATCCAAACCCAATTAACGAAGGTGGAGGCATTAGTTTCCATTCAACCCTCGTATTTGAGATGTGGTGCTACACGTGAATGTTGAAAATTAGGTGGACAGATAAGGTAAGAAATGAGGAGGTTGTGCACAGAATCGGAGAGGAAAAGAATATATTGAAAAGACTAGGAAAAGGAACAGGATGAAAGGACATCTGTTAAGACATCAGGGAATGTCTGCCGTGGTAGTAGAGGGTGCTGTAGAGGAAAAAAACTGTAGAGAATGACAGAGTTTGGAATACACCCACCAAATGATTGAGGACGTAGGTTGCAAGTGCTACTCTGAGATGAAGAGGTTGGCACAGGAGAGGAAACGAGGAAGGGTGCATCAAAGAAGTCACAAGACTTCACAAGACTGTTAACCCAAAAAAAAAATAAATAAATAAATAACTCTTGGACGTGCAGAACGAGAGCTCCAGACGGATATCTTGCCTCAGTCTGCTCTAAAAGTGAAGTCCTTGTCTCTACTTCTAAGTCTGCCGTAAAAGAGCCATCTCCTGCCAAAGGTGATGTCCGCTGCCGAAGAGAAAACCTATTACTCGAATGAACTTTGCCACAAGGCTGCTCCGACAGTGAATGCTACGAGAATCGATGATCGATCCAGAATGCTACTCGAATGATCAGAGTTCACCTCTCCTGTGCTTGGATTACTCAGAGTCTCCCCTGGAAAAACTTTCGCCAACAACGAGCACAGAGCTTCTAGCTTAATGCTAGAAAATAGTGTAATTTTTAGTGGTTAAATTCTGCCACTATGGACTGCATGAAAACCGTCTTCTAATCTTCCGTTATCCCACTCGCACCTTTTGAGAACACCCAAGCTGTAGCTTTCACGATGGTCGGATGGTTTTATTAATTTATTTATTTTTCCCTCACTCCACTTGCCTACCAAGAACTCTGCAGCTAGCGCCCAGTAACTCGGCGCATTATCATCTGTAAAAATTCCATCGTAGTTTTGGGAACATGAAGTCCAGGAATGTCTGCATATGGTCTCAGAGTAGCCAAATATATAACCATTTCCAGTCAGTGACCTGTTCGGTTGGGCCAGAGGATCCAATCTATTCCATCTAAAATACCATTATAGAGCCAGCACCAGCTTGCACAGTGTCTTGCTGACGTCTTGGGCCCTTGGCTTCGTAGGGTCTGTGCCACGTTCGAACCCACCATCGGCTCTTACCAACTCATCTGCGCAGGGCACGGTATCACAGTCATGTAGGGTCCAACCGTAATGGTCAAGAGCCCACAGGCGTTGCAGGCGAGGGCGTGCTGTTAGCAAAGGCACTCACTTCGACTGTCTGTTTCCATAGCCCATTAACGCCAAATTCCGCTGCAGTGTCCTGTGGACCCGTTCGTCGTACGTCCCACATTGATATCTGCGGTTATTTCATAGTGTTGCTGGTCTGTTAGCACTGACAACTGTAAGCAAGCGCCGCTGCCTATTCAAGAGTGGCCATATCTACGGGCAAGATGGGGGGCGGGAGGGGTGGGTGGGATCGCAGTCCTCCCTTACCTCACACAGAAAGGAAAAAATATAGAGCATTTAAGTGTGTTTCTTTCAAGAAAATACTTGAAAAGTCAGTATTACAAAGGTTTTTAACATGACTGGATCCGAAAATTCTTTGTGGCTACTTACGTGTCATCATTCGCCTTCCAAAATATTAAAAATACACCACATCCCCAGGTTTAGGCCCGCCCCTACAAACAATCGTATGTGCGCCCTTCTACAGCTCGATTTTATTTCTAAATGCATCCCCATCGAATTAGAAAGGAGTTACCCGGCAATGTCTTACTGTGCGTAGCGAGCAGCAAAGTCTTCTTAAAATGCGAAGCGTGCAACCCATTCCGGATGTTCCGGATGTTCAGATTTTCGTTCTTGCACTAGTTTTTCGTTTAATAATTCATCAATAGCGAGTTTTAAATCGAAAATTCGTTCCAGGTATGCCCCTTGACTGTACAGTAATATATGAAGTCTCTGTTGTGGCGTAGCAAGACAGCCACGCCACTCGGAGGTAGCCGAAAGGCACGCGTACACACACGCCGGCTGGCGTGAGTTCTGGAACAGGATACTTGGTGACTGCTAGTCCGTCTTTCTAGACCTGCCATGTGGTGGCGCTAGGTCTGCAAGTACTGACAGTGGCGACACGCGGGTCCGACATGTACTAATTGACCGCGGCCGATTTAAAACTACCACCTAGCAAGTGTGGTGTCTGGCGGTGACACCACAGTCTCCATACCCTTTGTTCAGTTCCACCGAAAATTGTTGCTAGTGACAATGGAATTGTGTGCGACTTCAGAAATTTTGCTATTCGCACCACTAATTTCTTCACGTGCTCCATGTCTGCAAATTTAGCTCAAAGTGCTTCTTGTGAACAGAAGAATGAATCCCGTCTGCTGATCGTTCTAATTTTTTGGTCTTTCATTGTCGACTGACCAGTTAAATTCTTTCTGAATTGTGTTGTAATGTCAGTTCACAGCAAATGTGCAATACCTGTCGCTTACGCGAACTGAGAATTCTCGCCCCTCACATCTGTCATGTCCATTCATTTGAAAGGCTTGCCACGGTAGATCGCCGGGCTGCCTCCTTTTGTGCAGGTAGCCTCTGGGTCGGTGAACGTTCTCCATACCATGAGCAAATAGCGAAGAGTAAACAGCGCTTACACCACGATTCTGCCGAACTCAGAGACTGGTGCCAAACTGAGAAAAGCCCCACCGCAATGTTAAACGAAATGTCGCGCAGCTGCGGGCACTTCCGAGAACGGCCGAACAAAGCCGAGTGACAGGCTGTGCCTTGGCCTGCACGAGGTCCTCACACGCTGCACGCGTGAAGCTTGGCACGCAGTGGCCGGCCCTGTAGTAAACGTTGTCACAAGCGAGGGAAAACGTTTTCGAACTGTCTCTACTGCGCATGCGCAGTATCGTGATAGTTTCGCCCGTCACAAGCCTTTGAAGTTACAATCAAATGAATACCCCTAGCTGTATACTAGCTTTGATACAAGTCAAACGGGGACAGTTGAAAATGTGTCCCCGACCGTGACTCGAACCCGGGATCTCCTGCTCACATGGCAGACGCTCTATCCATCTGAGCCTTACAACTGCAGGGACGTATCTCTGGCACGCCTCCCGTACTACCAGCATTCCCAACTTATTGTCCCGCACTATATTCATAGTGCCCCTGTCCATTATACTCATTACTCGCGGCTTGTTGCCGATTCCCGTAAGAGTTCGGGCACTGTGCATCCGCACAGAAGAAGATGGTCAAATGGCTGTATATATATATATATATATATATATATATATGAAGATGGTATCTGTTCTTTCCGACATGTCCGAAAGAACAGATACCATCTTCATACATGTACAAGGCTTTGAGTTTACGCGAACGCACATTTGCTGTGTTTCGTTGCTTGATCACCTGTAGCGCTGGTTGACAGCTTTGCTCTCTTTTCGTTGCTTAAATGTTTTTGATTTAAATAATGAAACAGGGCACAGGCATCCTTTTTTTTCCATGCTTAGCAATACACGTTTCGAGAATTTATTCTCATTGACAAGCACAAATATTTACATAATTATATTGTGTGTTCTTTGAACGTGTGTCGCGCCTCCGTTGCAGTGTACTGTGTCGTCTTTTTGAAGTTGTAAAGTGCCTCCTATATTACGCAGAAAGGAAACACACATAATGTGAAATTTCACAAACAGTATGAGTGATGATTTGCGTGTGTGTGGCTTTCTGGATAATGGAGGAGGCACAGTATGTTACAACCTCAAAAAGACGACTACAGTGCTAGACAGACTGCACAACACACGAAGCAGTAATGTAAATATTTGATCACAACAAGAAGAAATTCTCGTAACGCGAGATTCTAAGTATCAAAAGTACATAAGGGATGCAGTGTTTCATTATTTAAAGCCGGCCGCTGTGCCTGGGCGGTTCTAGATGCTTCAGTCCGGAAACGGGCTGCTGCTACGGTCGCAGGTTCGAATCCTGCATCGGGCATGGATGTCTGTAATGTCCTTAGGTTAGTTAGGTTTAAGTAGTTCTAAGTCTAGGGGACTGATGACCTCAGATGTTAAGTCCCATAGTGCTTAGAGCCATTTGAAGCGTTTCATTGTTTAAAGGGTGGATGACACATGCAGGCATTCCGAAAAGTCGGTTATTATGGTGAATGAAATTGAGTCAAACGTTTCTGCTTCCCATTTGCGATCGGGGTTTTTGGAGAAGCAGTGATACGAAATGCTAGCTAAAGAATTTTGTAATTATTCCTGTTACCACTTTTCTCATCAACATCCTGCCTTCTTTTACATAGTTTGAGTGTATGCATACGGTGACAAATTTGGTAAGTTTGTCTACTGATTTTGCTAACACTCATTCTATTGCTAATTGACAATACATTGCAGATAAACAGTATCAATCTTAATAAACTACAATGCAGTAAAAGCCTTAACATTGCAAATGCTGAAGATTATCTAATTTCAAGAAAAATTATCGCTGGTTTAGTTGTTTGGGAGGGACTGCAATGAGTCCACTGCAGCTTAATTTCACGAAGTGTTACAGCGTGGCATGTTTATTTCTGTCTATGCAATCTCCGCTCTAAACTGGACCAAGATAGAATATGTATGCTATACAGGGCTATTACAAATGATTGAAGCGATTTCATAAATTCACTGTAGCTCCATTCATTGACATATGGTCACCACACACTACAGATACGTAGAAAAACTCATAAAGTTTTGTTCGGCTGAAGCCGCACTCCAGGTTTCTGCCGTCAGAGCGCTCGAGAGCGCAGTGAGACAAAATGGCGACAGGAGCCGAGAAAGCGTATGTCGTGCTTGAAATGCACTCACATCAGTCAGTCTTAACAGTGCAACGACACTTCAGGACGAAGATAAACAAAGATCCACCAACTGCTAACTCCATTCGGCGATGGTATGCGCAGTTTAAAGCTTCTGGATGCCTCTGTAAGGGGAAATCAACGGGTCGGCCTGCAGTGAGCGAAGAAACGGTTGAACGCGTGCGGGCTAGTTTCACGTTTAGCCCGCGGAAAATTGGCTCATGCCACAACTGGAGACCGACAGCGCCGACTTCATCTTTCAACAGGATGGTGCTCCACCGCACTTCCATCATGATGTTCGGCATTTCTTAAACAGGAGATCGGAAAACCGATGGATCGGTCGTGGTGGAGATCATGACCAGCAATTCATGTCATGGCCTCCACGCTCTCCCGACTTAACCCCATGCGATTTCTTTCTGTGGGGTTATGTGAAAGATTCAGTGTTTAAACCTCCTCTACCAAGAAACGTGCCAGCACTGCGAGCTCGCATCAACGATGGTTTCGAACTCATTGATGGGGACATGCTGCGCCGAGTGTGAGAGGGACTTGATTATCGGCTTGATGTCTGCCGAATCACTAAAGGGGCACATATCGAACATTTGTGAATGCCTAAAAAAACTTTTTGAGTTTTTGTATGTGTGTGCAAAGCATTGTGAAAATATCTCAAATAATAAAGTTATTGTAGAGCTGTGAAATCGCTTCAGTCATTTGTAATAACCCTGTATATAGCAAAGACGACACACCCATCACTTTGCACGCAGTATGAGTGTCCGTGCTGTCCTTGTGTGGAATGGGGAAGGCGCGCGATCAGTCTGGGTTTGACCGAGGGCAGACTGTTATGGCCCCGGAGTCTCGACACGAGCATTTCGGGAACTGCGCGACTTGTTCGGTGTTCGGGAAGTGCTATGGTGAGTTTCTTCAACACGTGGCGAAACAAAAGTGAAACTGTGTCCAGACGTCGTGGGGTTGGGCTGCCACATCTCATTACAGATGAAACTTCCTGGCAGATTAAAACTGTGTGCCAGACCGAGACTCGAACTCAGGACCTTTGCCTTTCGCGGGCTCCCGTCCTCACAGCTGTACTTCTGCCGGTACCTTTCCAGGTCCCGAGTTCGACTTTCGTTCCGGCACACAGTTTTCATTTGCCAGGAAGTTTCATATCAGCGCACACTCCGCTGCAGAGTGAAAATCTCATTCTAGAAATATCCCCCAGGGCTGTGGCTAAGCCATGTCTCTGCAATACCCTTTCTTTCAGGAGTGTTAGTTCTGCAAGGTTCGCAGGAGAGCTTCTGTAAAGTTTGGAAGGTAGGGCACGAGGTACTGGCAGAAGTAAAGCTGTGAGGACGGGGCGTGAGTCGCGCTTGGGTAGCTCAATTGGTAGAGCACTTGCCCGGGAATGGCATGGGTGCCGAGTTCGAGTCTCGGTCCGGCACACAGTTTTAATCTGCCAGGAAGTTTCGTATCAGCGCACACTCCGCTGCAGAGTGAAAATCTCATTCTGGTCTCATTACAGATGTTATACGTCGTACGATGGGCAGACTGGTAGAACAGGACAGACGGAGAAATGTGGCGGAACTAACATCAGACTATAATGCTGGGCGGAGTACATCTAACCATACAGTTCACGGAACGCCCCTGACGACTGGCGTCCACGGCCGGCAACCCATGCACGTGCCGATGTCAACACCATAACGTCGGCAACTGCGACAGTGACGGGCACGTGACCATCGGCACTGGCCGCTAGCGCAGCGGCACAGAGTTCACGTTAACCCTCCAGTGGGCGCGCCTGTCTGTAAAGTGCGCCAACCAAAAACAAAATGATTTTGTTTTGAAACTTCCCCTTTGAACATTTATACATGACTGTGCTTAAACTGACACACAATATTTTTAGCGCAACGCAATCTGACTTTCAATAATCCCTGCAAAAGAATAGCCCTGACTAACATTAACCTATACCTTTCACAAATCACTTACCTCACCAAAAATCTTCGTTACTCACAAAACAGCGAGCGCCACTACTGCCAGCTAAATAAAAGATTCAAACTACTGAAGGCACTAACTACTGATAGGCATAGTTAGCAAATGAAAGATTTTAATAGAGAACAAACAATGTATTTACCTTAATAATCATAATATATATGCCATCCAGTCTTACAAATTTCAAGTCTCCGCCATTTCTCTCCCCACATCCACCACTGCTGGCGGCTCACCTCCAACTGCGCAACGCTACGCGCTGTTCACATCCAGCTGCCGCTGCCCAACACTACAATGGCAGACAACAATGCAAACTAGCCACAGACTGCACACAGCACAGCCAGTGATTTTCATACAGAGCGCTACGTAACGTTGCCAATAACAAAACCTAAACAGCCTACTTACAGTTTCACAACTGCAGACCTATACCTATTCCTTCAGTATTGCTTCAGGTAACACAGCGATAAATGATATTGTCGTACGTCCAAGTGAGCAGCATAATATAAAACACAAAGCGAGCTAGACGAGAAAAAATTTACGATCAGTTCAAAAAAATGACCCCAGTTAGGAACTAGCAACATAATCCCACACTGACGCAGTTGTCCACGAGATAATTAGTGATCGAATAAGCAGCTGACCGAGGTCTGATGCAACAGCACTGCGTAATCCTGAACAGCTACAAATCATCCTTCCAACACTTCACACGATTCCGTTTTTGGTCAAGCGTGCGAAATCGCGGAACCCACAGTGCGGATATCTTTCTCATGTCCAAATGTTTATGCATAATATTACGTACCCACTCATTCGAGATGCCCACACTACTTGCAATCTCACGTACCTTAACTCTTCTGTCATCCATCACCATATCATGGATTTTATCAATGATCTCTGTAGTCGTAACCTCCACAGGGCGTCCAGAATGTTCAGCATCAGTTGTGCCCATATGGCCACTCCGAAAATTTTGAAACCACTTATAAACTGTTCCGATGGAAGGTGCAGAGTCACCGCAATGTTAATCAAGCTTCTCTTTAGTCTCCAGAGCCTTTTTGCCTTTCATAAATTAATGTTTAATCACCACACGAAATTCTTTTTCGTTCATTTTTTGACAATCACTCGACTTCCTTGATTCACACTAATGCCAAATACAAAGAAATAGACCAATATGGCTGAAACTTGGTATGCCTTCTTTCCCAAAGATGCTACTAACTAAACATGACCTCGATACTCGCCAATGGTGCCATCTCTCGGACTTTTCACGGACTTTTCAAACGCCCCTCGTACTTCTTGTTAATATACACTCCTGGAAATTGAAATAAGAACACCGTGAATTCATTGTCCCAGGAAGGGGAAACTTTATTGACACATTCCTGGAGTCAGATACATCACATGATCACACTGAGAACCACAGGCACATAGACACAGGCAACAGAGCATGCACAATGTCGGCACTAGTACAGTGTATATCCACCTTTCGCAGCAATGCAGGCTGCTATTCTCCCATGGAGACGATCGTAGAGATGCTGGATGTAGTCCTGTGGAACGGCTTGCCATGCCATTTCCACCTGGCGCCTCAGTTGGACCAGCGTTCGTGCTGGACGTGCAGACCGCGTGAGACGACGCTTCATCCAGTCCCAAACATGCTCAATGGGGGACAGATCCGGAGATCTTGCTGGCCAGGGTAGTTGACTTACACCTTCTAGAGCACGTTGGGTGGCACGGGATACATGCGGACGTGCATTGTCCTGTTGGAACAGCAAGTTCCCTTGCCGTTCTAGGAATGGTAGAACGATGGGTTCGATGACGGTTTGGATGTACCGTGCACTATTCAGTGTCCCCTCGACGATCACCAGTGGTGTACGGCCAGTGTAGGAGATCGCTCCCCACACCATGATGCCGGGTGTTGGCCCTGTGTGCCTCGGTCGTATGCAGTCCTGATTGTGGCGCTCACCTGCACGGCGCCAAACACGCATACGACCATCATTGGCACCAAGGCAGAAGCGACTCTCATCGCTGAAGACGACACGTCTCCAATCGTCCGTCCATTCACGCCTGTCGCGACACCACTGGAGGCGGGCTGCACGATGTTGGGGCGTGAGCGGAAGACGGCCTAACGGTGTGCGGGACCGTAGCCCAGCTTCATGGAGACGGTTGCGAATGGTCCTCGCCGATACCCCAGGAGCAACAGTGTCCCTAATTTGCTGGGAAGCGGCGGTGCGGTCCCCTACGGCACTGCGTAGGATCCTACGGTCTTGGCGTGCATCCGTGCGTCGCTGCGGTCCGGTCGCAGGTCGACGGGCACGTGCACCTTCCGCCGACCACTGGCGACAACATCGATGTACTGTGGAGACCTCACGCCCCACGTGTTGAGCAATTCGGCGGTACGTCCACCCGGCCCCCCGCATGCCCACTATACGCCCTCGCTCAAAGTCCGTCAACTGCACATACGGTTCACGTCCACGCTGTCGCGGCATGCTATCAGTGTTAAAGACTGCGATGGAGCTCCGTATGCCACGGCAAACTGGCTGACACTGACGGCGGCGGTGCACAAATGCTGCGCAGCTAGCGCCATTCGACGGCCAACACCGCGGTTCCTGGTGTGTCCGCTGTGCCGTGCGTGTGATCATTGCTTGTACAGCCCTCCCGCAGTGTCCGGAGCAAGTATGGTGGGTCTGACACACCGGTGTCAATGTGTTCTTTTTTCCATTTCCAGGAGTGTATATGCTCCTACCGGATCCAGCGGGAAACGAGCAAGGAGCAATCTGCTCCGGACTCAAATTAACGGATTCTCGACTGCACATAATTTTGCGTATTGATTCAAGAAGATCAAGTCACGAATTGCAGAGAGCTTTTGTTGTAACTAACGGACTAGCTGTGATAGATACTTGGTGCCTTCTTCGTCCTCACACCCGAGGATACGCGTACGTCTCCAGTAATTCGGCAGGCAGACTAGACTGGCTATGTGTAGCAAAAAGCTGTATCCATAATGTGGCCCCTTAACTTCCCGGATCGCTGCGCACTTCATATAACAGCGCATCGCACTAAACAAAAAACATTCCTGGGAAAGGGCGTATGGCAGCTAAACATGTCACTTTGGAGGACGTGGAACTGAAACAAGACATCATTGTTTGCACATGGCAACGATACCTCTGGAGGCCGGCCGGTGTGGCCGTGCGGTTAAAGGCGCTTCAGTCTGGAACCGCGTGACCGCTCCAGTCGCAGGTTCGAATCCTGCCTCGGGCATGGATGTGTGTGATGTCCTTAGGTTAGTTAGGTTTAATTAGTTCTAAGTTCTAGGCGACTGATGACCTCAGAAGTTGAGTCGCATAGTGCTCAGAGCCATTTGAACCATTTTTGATACCTTTGGACGCGATTCCAGATATGCAACACGCATCATGTGGTGGCTACAGTTTGTAAAACTACAGATTAAAAAAATGCACCTGACGACATGCTCGCATGAAATCGTACTGGCGAAAACGCACCTTGGAGTATCACTTCTTATGCCTTCGCGAACTGTATGACGACCCCATGGGAGTAGTAGTAAATAGCTCTAGAATAAAACGCACTAAAGCAATTGAATCCCAGCGCTGGTATGACAATCTCTAGAGCGGAAAAAAGTTCGAGCGCGTTCTCCTATTAAAACTGACGCAGGAGAATACATCCGTACACCACATGTTTCAGGAGGCCAAATAGGTTAACATGCTCTCAACGATGAAACAGGGGCACGAATACGAGCAACAAACAGCAGTAAAAAACGGCGTGATGCAATATTATACCGATTTTTACGCCGAGTCGGCAACTGATTCGACGGCAAATGATCCGCTTTTATTCTACATTCAATCCACGGCCAGTCCAACTGGCAACGCCGACCTTGTTAGCCAACAATAACGATGAGGGAATATTTACCATAACCAAAGATTCGCCTACAGAGAAATCCTAGTTTAGATGGCCTACCCATAGAATTTTATGCCTGCTTTTGGAAGTTCATAGGACCGGAGTTCACAAAAGTATGCAGTGACTTACTGAGAGACGTGCAGATGCCATCTGAGTTTACGGAAGGACTGACTGTGCTGATCCTCAGAAAAACACGGAGCACCAAGCTGACGGATTTTCGATCACTAACTCTAATTTCCGGCTGTAGGATCTTCACCCGACTCGTAAATACACTCCTGGAAATTGAAATAAGAACACCGTGAATTCATTGTCCCAGGAAGGGGAAACTTTATTGACACATTCCTGGGGTCAGATACATCACATGATCACACTGACAGAACCACAGGCACATAGACACAGGCAACAGAGTATGCACAATGTCGGCTCTAGTACAGTGTATATCCACCTTTCGCAGCAATGCAGGCTGCTATTCTCCCATGGAGACGATCGTAGAGATGCTGGATGTAGTCCTGTGGAACGGCTTGCCATGCCATTTCCACCTGGCGCCTCAGTTGCACCAGCGTTCGTGCTGGACGTGCAGACCGCGTGAGACGACGCTTCATCCAGTCCCAAACATGCTCAATGGGGGACAGATCCGGAGATCTTGCTGGCCAGGGTAGTTGACTTACACCTTCTAGAGCACGTTGGGTGGCACGGGATACATGCGGACGTGTATTGTCCTGTTGGAACAACAAGTTCCCTTGCCGGTCTAGGAATGGTAGAACAATGGGTTCGATGACGGTTTGGATGTACCGTGCACTATTCAGTGTCCCCTCGACGATCACCAGTGGTGTACGGCCAGTGTAGGAGATCGCTCCCCACACCATGATGCCGGGTGTTGGCCCTGTGTGCCTTGGACGTATGCAGTCCTGATTGTGGCGCTCACCTGCACGGCGCCAAACACGCATACGACCATCATTGGCACCAAGGCAGAAGCGACTCTCATCGCTGAAGACGACACGTCTCCATTCGTCCGTCCATTCACGCCTGTCTCGACACCACTGGAGGCGGGCTGCACGATGTTGGGGCGTGAGCGGAAGACGGCCTAACGGTGTGCGGGACCGTAGCCCAGCTTCATGGAGACGGTTGCGAATGGTCCTCGCCGATACCCCAGGAGCAACAGTGTCCCTAATTTGCTGGGAAGTGGCGGTGCGGTCCCCTACGGCACTGCGTAGGATCCTACGGTCTTGGCGTGCATCCGTGCGTCGCTGCGGTCCGGTCGCAGGTCGACGGGCACGTGCACCTTCCGCCGACCACTGGCGACAACATCGATGTACTGTGGAGACCTCACGCCCCACGTGTTGAGCAATTCGGCGGTACGTCCACCCGGCCTCCCGCATGCCCACTATACGCCCTCGCTCAAAGTCCGTCAACTGCACATACGGTTCACGTCCACGCTGTCGCGGCATGCTACCAGTGTTAAAGACTGCGATGGAGCTCCGTATGCCACGGCAAACTGGCTGACACTGACGGCGGCGGTGCACAAATGCTGCGCAGCTAGCGCCATTCGACGGCCAACACCACGGTTCCTGGTGTGTCCGCTGTGCCGTGCGTGTGATCATTGCTTGTACAGCCCTCTCGCAGTGTCCGGAGCAAGTATGGTGGGTCTGACACACCGGTGTCAATGTGTTCTTTTTTCCATTTCCAGGAGTGTAGAATGAAGCTGGTACTGCCGAAGGTAATCGGTCCTTATCAAATTCCAGGGAGATTTATGTCAAATGCATATTGCGAATATAGGGATATTATAAATTTGTCGCGGCTATGTAAATGCGACATTGGTCTCACGTTTTTAGACTTTGATAACGTATATGACCACATCAGCCACCACTTTCTACTAACCGTAAAGCAACGCATGGGGTTCAGTGCTCATTTTATTAAGATTATACGCAAATGTTGTTTAAGTGGGCTGCTTCTGTGTTCGCAGCGCTATGTAGCGCTTTGCATTGGATCTCTGACTGCGCTTTCTTTGTAAGAGACTCTGTGGCTGGTTGGACTCGTTGTTGGAAGTTAGCAGTGATGGAAGTACTGTTGGGCAGTTGGAGGTGAACAGCCAGTAGTGATGGATGTTAGATGTGAGAAGTTAGCATTGATGGAGGGTAGAGGTCTGAAATGTTAGCGTAGGCTAACGATATGTACATGTTCGATTTGGAGACTGAATATTATTTATGACTATACACCTTTGTACTAGATTTCAATGACGATTTTTATTCGTGTTTGAACTGGATGTCACATTGTTAAGGTAAAAAAAATACATTATTTTGTTTGTAACAAAATCTTTCCTTTGCAAACCACTTGCCTATTAGTAGTTAGTGGTTTTAGTAGTTAGAATCTTTTATTTAGCTGGCAGTATTGACGCTCGCTGTATTGCAGTAGTTCGCGTAATGAAAATTTTTGTAAGTGCTTAATGAAATTTATGGGTTTTTGTTAAGATTTACTTTTAGTAAGGGCCATTCTTTTGAATTAATTATTTGAAATCAGGTTGTAATTTTTTTGAACAGTCAGATTACGTTGCGTTAGAATATTGTGGGTCAATGTTGACATGATAAGAAAAAGTAAAGAGAAAGTAGGCTCAGTACGTTCAGTTTTACTCAGCTGTTACAGAATCAGATAACGTAGAAGTTTCATCTTCTCAGTCATTCTGCGATTTAAGTACAGTCACACTCATTTAAATAAAGAAGTTTCAATGTATAGTCGGAGCTTCCTCTCAAATCAAAATTAATGGCCAACTAAGTTCACCAGTCCCGATTAAGAAATCAGTTAGACCGTGTACGCAATCGCCGTAGAACCTTTACTGTTAAACCTGCATCACAGGTTGTTTGGTACAAAAACAATGTGTCACGCTTATGCTGACGGTATCAGTGTAATAGTTAACACGTAATCAGAAACTGAAATCGTTCAACAAATAATCCATGCTTACGTCTCTTCTTCTGGAGCCAAGTTCAGTAAACACAAATCGAAGATTTTACCTGTCGGACCACTTATGGAGAATATTCACACAACACGGCTACTAAGGACAGAGAAGAAGAAACAGTTAGTTATGATTTTGATGTCCAATCCACCAGCTATTACAGTTGCCAACTGGAACCACAAACCAAGTATATTCAGGGCTACTTTCCGTGAACACGAAACTAGGACATTAAATCAGATACAGAGAGCTCTGTTGATTAACGGCCGTGCCCTGAGCAAAATATATCACGTCACAGCACTGTTACCAGTACCCAAGGATACAGCGCACAACATTTTAGCTGCAGCGTATTGGTTCATCTGGAACGCAAATATCTTTAAAGATACCACGCCAAACATAGTACTAACAAGCCCATCTGGTGGTTTAGGCGTCAAACACGTACAGAAACAATGCACTGCAATATATGTATATCAACCATATCCACAAAATACTGCAAACACTCCATCTGACAATTATACAAACGTTATTTAACACGTTAGCCCCAACGAGCAAACAGGCTCCAGTCGATGTTGGTCGCATCAACGCTCAACTCGACCACTTCCGAACTTACTACCTGGAAATGAGCCATAGTCGAGATATAATGCACAGCAGGTTAACATCAGAAGGACGTATTGCCACTTCACGAGACTCCATAAGCCACATCCCGTGGAAGCGAAATATCCAGCGGTCAACTGGAAAAACTTCTGGAAAAATATTAATAATCCCACCCCCCCACTCCAAAATAGTGTCCACATGGCATGACATTGTAAACGAGAAGGTGAAGAACTGCGCAAGATTAAACTGGCCTACTGCGATCGTTGCCATACTGTGGACACCTTGGCACACACCCTAATCTGCCGAGATAAATTCTATATATGGAACTGCACTAAAAAAATCTCGCCACATTTACTTGGATTACTGAATCTGCTATAACACTTGAAGAAGTAGTTCAACCAGTGTGGCATTTCTTTCCTGAAACAAAGAAAATAGCTATACTTGGATTATCGGCCAGTTCGCATATTTTGCAATTATGAGTAAATATGCGAGTACAGATGAGAATATTCAGTATATAATGTAAGAGCACCATAATCTTACAAAGCGTCAGAAATACAAAGATTATTTTCAAAATTTCTTACTTCACACTTTACCATAAAGAAGAGGTAAATTTTGGTTGGTGCACAACACTTCAGCGGTTCGCTAGGAGTTTTGTATCATTTTAATGAAGTTGGCACAAAAATGTATTTTCTTGTTAGACCAAGTCATGGTGCCCCAGGAAAACTAATTTTGGCAGAAGCCACATCATGGGGGCAAAAAATTAGAACAACTTTTCCAAGAAGCGTTTTATTTATTCAGTTTTATTCTTATTTTACGGTTATTGGACTCTTTGTTACGAAAAGAAGATTTATTTAGTTTCTGTTTCAAATTAAGGTCGAAGAATTTAGCCTAAAAATGGTTTAATGTGCAAGCTACGTAAGCAGTGCTGGATCAAGTCCTGCTCATGGTTTTTTTTGTCTTTTCTTTATTTCAGCACTGCTCATGTTATTTGATGCGTGTTGCACGTGAAGGGAGATGTGATGAAAAGACACATGAAAAAAATGGCGTAGTCGTACTGCAGGTAGGCGTTTCGAATCCTGTTGCTTCCACAAATTTTAATGGGTGGTAAGAGTTATTAGTTTAGGAGAACAATGAGAATTATTAAGTATGAATAATTTTAAAGTATTAGGTTCACAACATCGTTTTTGCACTATTTTTGCTCTTTGTGTAGTGTGATTTCTGCTTGACATTGAAAGAAAACGGCATCTCTTTTGTGTTTTCGTCGGTATTGCCGTTCTGCCTGCATGTAAATAGAGAGAACACAAATTAATTTAATGCTTTTTCACCACGTAAAAGAACTAAATAGTTTCTCTTTCATGCCTTCATCGGCACTGATATCATGTGCCATGTGACAAAAAAAAAAAGTTTTATGTTAGTGTCGGTCTTTTTGATAGAATATAAAATAATGTAACAATCAAGGGTCTATTGAACGACTGGAAAGAGTGAAATAGACAGCCTAGTTTTTATGTACATTCTGTTCCTCTTTAAAAAAGTATTTTTCTCTTTTTCGAGGTAGAACAAAACTTTCATTCGTCGTAAACAATTTCTCCATAATAACTTAATAATTCAGTACCGTGTCCAGTTTCCATCCTCCTCTGCCACTATATTTAGCCGCCAAAGTTACCAGGTGAAACTATTATTCTGTGTCAACTCTTCCCGTGTGTCATTATTTTCTTCGGACAGCTCTGTCTTGGTTATAGGTGCTGCTCTTTCACAACTAATATTTTTTTTTCTCTCTCTGCCCAAGTATGATCCAAAGGATTGAGGTCAGCACCTTTGGGAGGCCAGTCCAACAGCTTAAAGTCTCCGTCATTTGAATGCAGTGTTTTACGCAATTCGCTGTATGGACAGGAGAACAGTCATGCTGGAAGATTATTCTGCCGCACGAAGTATTATCTCTGACGAACAGAAGGAAGCATTACGTTCCCCAGTATTTCGCAGTGGTAATGACTCAATAGAGGACTGGCTAGTTGCCACAAAACCATTTGCTGAGAGCTAAATATTTCCCTATATTTTTTGGGCCTCTGCTTCTCAAAATGACCAAGCATCATCAAATGTTTATTTCAAGCACACATGTAACAGCGGCAGAATGAAGAGGTTAATACCGACAATGGCAATAATGGTTGAAGTATTTGGTAATTTCATATTCTTTAACGGTATCAGTCGATCTAAGAATTTTTTTGAAATAGTGAAATTCCGAAATTGCTTCCAATCGAGGCGATAGCTAAAAGCATGTTTACATCCTGCTGATATGATACTAGCACAATTTCCGTGTCAGAAGCATGCTGATAAGTTACCATTTAATAGAAAACTCAAGTTTTTCACCCTGTCTAATTTGTAAGCTACGCGCATGATATGTTACGATACAATCATAAACGTAGCAAATGTGGGCTTCACTGATGCTGTGGAATGATCCAAGTTACTTCGTTGTGAGATGTATCGGGTGTAGGTTCGATTCCCACTTCCGACATCTATTTTAAACGTACACGAACAGATCTCCTTCACGTCTAGTAATACCAAGTGAAGAACGTCACATTGCAACGCAGTTTAGAATCCGCATTATAAACGTGATATCCCTTCGCTACCAAATGGAGGCAGAGCCTGTTATAGGTTAGGCCATAGCAGAGGCGGAATTCACGACAAACAGAAACGCTGTCGCCAGTGAGCTTCCAAACTCTAGAAAGTTTACTTTGTTTAATGAGCCAGTGGTCATTTAAGGTCACAGCGCTCTTATTTTAACTGAACTTGCTGAAAATTTTTTCCCTCAACCGTTAGGGGTAAAACTCAATGGGACCCGGGGCAAGTAAGGCTAGCAACCTGCTTCCCTGGTACTTTAAATATGATGCTGGCAACAATCAGAGCAAAATGCCTCGGACCTTTGGAGGTGACGGAGTCCCACCTCTAGCTGACAAACCAGGGACTCCTAAGATACGACTCGGCAGACGAATGGTAACGAGATGGGGAGCTATTAATATCAATGGGGGCTACTCTGGGAAGAATGTAGAGCTGGCAGCGGCTGCAGGTAAGATGGGGCTGGACGTTTTAGCTGTTGGTGACACTCGGGTAAGGGGTGAGAAAGAAGAGGAAGTCGGAGAATACAAGGTCTACCTGTCAGTAGTCAAAGCAGGAATAGCACAATGGGGTGTAGGGCTTTTCACCAGGAAAGAAATGGAACCCAGTGTAGCTGCAATAAGGTATGAAAACGAACGACTGATGTGGATAGATTTGACAGTGTCTAGCAAGAAAATTAGGATTGTGTCAGTATATTCGCATTGTGAAGGGACAGATCAAGATAAGATGGATAGTTTTTATGACGCACTCAGTGATGTAGTTATTAGAGTAAAGGACAAGGACAGTGTTCTGCTCATGGGGGATTTTAATGCCAGGATTGGAAATCGAAAAGAAGGGTATGGAAAGGTTAGGGGTAAATTTTGAGAGGATATGGAGGCCAACAGGAACGGAAAACAGCTCCTGGATTTCTGTGCCAGTATGGGCTTAGTAATAACAAACTCCTTTTTTAAACATAAAAACATTCACCGGTATACTTGGGAAGGCAGGGGAGCCAGATCTGTCATTGACTATATAATAACAGATCAGGAATTCAGGAAGGCTGTGAGGGACACACGTGTATTCAGGGGATTCTTTGATGACACTGATCACTATTTAATTTGCAGTGGAATTGGTATTATGAGGCCGAAAGTGCAGGAGGTCAGGTCCATGTGTAGGAGGATAAGAGTGGAGAAACTACAGGACAAGGAAATCAGAAACAAGTACATAACAGTGATCTCAGAAAGGTACCAGTTAGTTGAATGTAGTCAATTGCAGTCACTGGAAAGGAATGGGCAATGTACAGGGACACAGTACTAGAAGTGGCCAAAGAATGTCTTGGAACAGTAGTGTGTAAAGGTAGGATGAAGCAAACAGCTTGGTGGAATGACACAGTCAAGGCAGCCTGTAAAAGGAAAAAGAAGGCATATCAAAAATAGCTACATACTAGAACTCAGGTAGACAGAGAAAGTTATGTTGAAGAAAGAAACAAAGCTACACAGATAATTACAGCATCCAAGAAGAAATCTTGGTAAGACTTTGGAAACAGGTTGGAGACCTTGGGTCAAGCTGCTGGAAAACCATTCTGGAGTGAATTAGCAGTCTTCGAAAGGGAGATAAGAAGGAAATGACAAGTATTTTGGACAGGTCAGGAAAACTGCTGGTGAATCCTGTTGATGCCTTGGGCAGATGGAGGGAATATTTTCAAGAGTTGCTCAATGTAGGTGAAAATACGATCAGTAATGTTTCAGATTTCGATGTACAATGGGACAAGAATGATGATGGAAATAGTTTCACATTTGAGGAAGTGGAGAAAATGGTCAGTAGATTGCAGTGCAATAAAGCAGCTGGGGTGGATGAAATTAAGTGGGAACTCATCAAATACAGTGGAATGTCAAGGTCTTGAATGGCTACACAGGATAATTGAAATGTCGTGGGAGTCGGGAATAGGTTCCATCAGACTGGACGAAAGCAGTAATCACACCAATCTTTAAACATGGAAACAGAAAAGATTGTAACAACTACAGAGGTATCTCTTTTATCAGCGTTGTGGGAAAAATCTTCTCAGGCATTGTTGAAAGGAAAGTGCGAGTATTAGTTGAGGACAAATTGGATGAAAATCAGAGTGGGTTTAGGCCTCTTAGAGGTTGTCAGGACCAGATCTTTAGCTTACGGCAAATAAAGGAGAAGTGTTACGAGTGGAACAGGGAATTGTATCTATGCTTTATAGATCTAGAAAAGGCATATGGCCGGGTTCCTAGGAGGAAGTTATTGTCCGTTCTACAAGATTATGGAATAGGAGGCAAACTTTTGCAAGCAATTAAAGGTCTTTACATGGATAGTCAGGCAGCAGTTAGAGTTGACGGTAAGTTGAGTTCATGGTTCAGAGTAGTTTCAGGGGTAAGACAAGGCTGCAACCTGTCTCCACTGTTGTTCATATTATTTATGGATCATATGTTGAAAACAATAGACTGGCTGGGTGAGATTAAGATAGGTGAACACAAAGTAAGCAGTCTCGCATATGCGGATGACTTAGTTGTGATGGCAGATTCTATTGAAAGTTTGCAAAGTAATATTTCAGAGCTAGATCAGAAATGTAAGGACTATGGTATGAAGATTAGCATCTCCAAAACGAAAGTAATGTCAGTGGGAAAGAGATATAAACGGATTGAGTGCCAAATAGGAGGAACAAAGTTAGAACAGGTGGACGGTTTCAAGTACTTAGGATGCATATTCTCACAGGATGGCAACATAGTGAAAGAACTGGAAGCGAGGTGTAGTAAAGCTAACACAGTGAGCGCTCAGCTACGATCTACTCTCTTCTGCAAGAAGGAAGTCAGTACCAAGACTAAGTTATCTGTGCACTGTTCAATCTTTCGACCAACTTTGTTGTATGGGAGCGAAAGCTGGGTGGATTCAGGTTACCTTATCAACAAGGTTGAGGTTACGGATATGAAAGTAGCTAGGATTATTGCAGGTACTAGTAGATGGGAACAATGGCAGGAGGGTGTGCACAATGAGGTAATCAAAGAAAAACTGGGAATGAACTCTATAGATGTAGCAGTCAGGGCGAACAGGCTTAGATGGTGGGGTCATGTTACACGCATGGGAGAAGCAAGGTTAACCAAGAGACTCATGGATTCAGCAGTAGAGGGTAGGAGGAGTCGGGGCAGACCGAGGAGAAGGTACCTGGATTCGGTTAAGAACGATTTTGAAGTAATAGGCTTAACATCAGAAGAGGCGCCAATGTTAGCACTGAATAGGGGATCATGGAGGAATTTTATAAGGGGGACTATGCTCCAGACTGAACGCTGAAAGGCATAATCAGTCTTAAATGATGATGATGATGATGATGGAATTCGAATTCGTATCTCCTCTTTTGTGGTATCTGACCCACACGGGAGGCTATACTTAGATCATTTCGTTGTTTTCTACATTACGGCCCGTCTCCACGAAATTGTCTCTTCATGTGTTGTGTCATTATTTGCAGTCAAACACGTGAACATCTCATTACCGGTGTACGAACAATTGGTGGACAGAAAACAACGGCTGTAGGTGCCGGTTTCGATTCCTAGTCAGGCAGAAAAATTCAAAGATCTCGCTGTTAGCGAAAAAAATTTGAAATCTAACATTTGATTTTACTTAACAGATCTGATTCCAAGTTCGAATCCCCGTCACGGAATTTTGCTTCATGGCATTCCGTTTTAAAAACGTGTAAACTTTGTCACTTGAAATTACATTAAACATTTTTCGTGGTTAGTTACAGGAAAGTTGGTAGGATTCCAGGCAGAGCACAAAAATTTTCAAGTTCAGATTTGCTAACTGATCGTGGTTAAAGTTTCGATATTTCTCGACTCTTTATGCCTAGTCTCCAATGATGAACGCTGCTACGACCAAGTCTCGGTCAGGTAGGAAAGCTTTGCTTGCTTACAATGGCAATAGGTGTATAGTGTCAATGTAGATCCAGAACAAAAAAGTTCGTAACGTGGTTTAAAATTTAAAAATAAGCAAAAATAATCGTTCAATCATTAGTGCAGAGAAATTACTGTTGATACGATGTTAGCTTTGATGTTTCCACAGAGGGCTTGCCGCTCTTGAACGCGTTGCTTTTAATTGGTTAGTTCAACATCCAGTTTATGACAAAGCCATAGCATTATGTTCTAACCTATGGTATTGTAGTACCAGAAAAGTACGTTATTAAATGGAATACATGATTTCAGTCTCTTTCTTCGGTAGGCTACTCTCATTGCGTGTTTCAGTCGTGGATCTGACCGCTGTGAGCTGCTGTACACTATTTGTAGTCACTTCGTACTGCGATTGCGCTGTCGGGCTGGGCTAGATCTTGGATGGGTGACCATACGGCCTGCCGAGCGCTGTTGGCAAGCGGGGTGGACTGAGCCCTTGTGAGGCAAACTGAGGAGCTGCTTGACCGAGAAGTAGCGGCTCCGGTCTCGGAAACTGACACACGGCCGGGAGGGCGGTGTGCTGACCACGTGCCCCTCCGTATCCGCATTCGGTGACACCTGTCGGCTGAGAACGACACGGCGGCCGGTCGGTACCGCTGGGTCCGCCAGGGCCTGTGGGCGGAGTTTACGTTTTTATGTACTGCGGTCAGGTGCCATCTGTTATCAGCCTTCTGGCGTTAGGAACTTGCTTATTCTGTATAAGAAACAGTAGTAAACAATAATAGTGATGCTGTAACTGTTGGTTGGTAATATTTACTGACAAAATGCAACCTATGGCTAGATTGCGTACTTATGGCTATCCTGTGTGACCTTTTCTTAGTACAACTTAAAAACAGTAAGAGAGTACAGGGTGATTCAAAAAGAATACCACCACTTTAAAAATGTGTATTTAATGAAAGAAACATAATATAACCTTCTGTTATACATCATTACAAAGAGTATTTAAAAAGGTTTTTTTTCACTCAAAAACAAGTTCAGAGATGTTCAATATGGCCCCCTCCAGACACTCGAGCAATATCAACCCAATACTCCAACTCGTTCCACACTCTCTGTAGCATATCAGGCGTAACAGTTTGGATAGCTGCTGTTATTTCTCGTTTCAAATCATCAATGGTGGCTGGGAGAGGCGGCCGAAACACCATATCCTTAACATACCCCCATAAGAAAAAATTGCAGGGGGTAAGATCAGGGCTTCTTGGAGGCCAGTGATGAAGTGCTCTGTCACGGGCTGCCTGGCGGCCGATCCATCGCCTCGGGTAGTTGACGTTCAGGTTTCATAACTAACCTTTTTCGTAGGACTCTCTATACAGTTGATTGTGGAATTTGCAGCTCTCTGCTAGCTCTGCGAGTCGATTTTCCTGGGCTGCGAACAAATGCTTGCTGGATGCGTGCTACATTTTCATCACTCGTGCTCGGCCGTCCAGAACTTTTCCCTTTGCACAAACACCCATTCTCTGTAAACTGTTTATACCAACGTTTAATGCACCACCTTTCAGGAGGTTTAACACCATACTTGGTTCGAAATGCACGCTGAACAACTGTCGTCGATTCACTTCTGCCGTACTCAATAACACAAAAAGCTTTCTGTTGAGCGGTCGCCATCTTAGCATCAACTGACGCTGACGCCTAGTCAACAGCGCCTCAAGCGAACAAATGTACAACTAAATGAAACTTTATAGCTCCCTTAATTCGCCGACAGATAGTGCTTAGCTCTGCCTTTTGTCGTTGCAGAGTTTTAAATTCCTAAAGTTGTGGTATTCTTTTTGAATCACCCTGTATTAACTGATCACCGATGCGTCGGTTCTCGATTGTGTTCAGGAGACGTACGGATTGATTACGCTAAAGGATTTTCTTAACTGATCTTTTGACCCGGATTGCCTTCACGCAATCAGAATCTTCGATGAAAATACCTAAGGGTCCTATTTGAATATAAAAATGGAAATGGAAGCAAATTAGTGGAATTTCGTAAGAGAAAGATTAACAGATCGGAAGTTGAACACATTAGTAGTAGTCTCCAAAACACAATCGAGACACCGCGATAAAGAGCGAACCTGTGACAAAGGTCATATACAATTTGAACATCATTTTTGTTAAGTGAAAGAAAAGAATAATAAGAAAATTGCTGCATCGTAAGATATTAATATATTGTGAACAAATTGGCTTTAAACTTATAGACATTGACAAATACACAATAAATACATGACTTACATCTTATATATAATTCTTTGGTATCTGGCGCAGTCCAATAATCGCTGCTTTGTCAGTCCGTTCCTTCTTGAAATTAAATGTACTTGCGTGTGCGTAAGTACATTGCATCCTCACCCGAGTTACCGAAACGTTTGTTCGTCGCTTCACATAGTTTTTACACAAAATAAAAATACAACTTCTAGCAATGCTGCGTAGTACGTCTTAACATGTCGGCGACCAAAAGTACAAGGGATAATGAAGTCTCTAAAATATTCCTTAACAAAAGATAGATTGTTGTTTCTTCTGTTTCGCAGATTCTTGCTATCAAGCGCTGATTTTAGACATCTGCACCCAGCGGGTCACACATAGTGTTTATTTAATTAAACGCTGGACGCGCGTCTTGGCATAGGCGTACATTAAAAAAATTATTTCGTCTCTTTACTCTCGCTCTGTGATGCTTAGCATATTCACGAACTGCAGCTCGTTGGCTGTCCTTTTCTTTTATGACAAATATCTCATATGCAATGTATCTGAAATCCAATAATATTACAGTTTTTGGAACTATTTCGAAACTACTGTATAAAATTCTCACAGCTTTCACAATAACCATTCCGTTTGCTGCACTCGTCTATCGATCTTAGTTATCGAACTATTTCATTTTGAAACCAGTGACTCCACTGGACAGCCTGGTAGTTGCAGTCCACCGGATCGCTGGGATTTATGGTGTGGTTCCCTTCTCATGAGGCTACGCTCGTAACCACCTCCCAGATATTGCCATCTGGGAATCTCTTTGCCCTTTTTATTTAGGATTTAGCTGCAAAGAACATACAACACAATTGCTTCAGAATGTGAACCGGCAGGCACTAAAAGCAAGATTGCACACTTAGCACACTTATAGCAATATATATATATATATATATATATATATATATATATATATACAGGGTGTTACAAAAAGGTACGGCCAAACTTTCAGGAAACATTCCTCACACACAAAGAAAGAAAATATATTATGTGGACATGTGTCCAGAAACTCTTACATTCCATGTTAGAGCTCATTTTATTACTTCTCTTCAAATCACATTAATCATGGAATGGGAACACACAGCAACAGAACGTACCAGCGTGACTTCAAACACTTTGTTACAGGAAATGTTCAAAATGTCCTCCGTTAGCGAGGATACATGCATCCACCCTCCGTCGCATGGAATACCCGATGCGCTGATGCAGCCCTGGAGAATGGCGTATTGTATCGCAGCCGTCCACAATACTAGCACGAAGAGTCTCTACATTTGGTGTCGGGGTTGCGTAGACAAGAGCTTTCAAATGCCCCCATAAATGAAAGTCAAGAGGGTTGAGGTCAGCAGAGCGTGGAGGCCATGGAATTGGTCCGCCTCTACCAATCCATCGGTCACCGAATCTGTTGTTGAGAAGCGTACGAACACTTCGACTGAAATGTGCAGGAGCTCCATCGTGCATGAACCACATGTTGTGTCGTACTTGTAAATGCACATGTTCTAGCAGCACAGGTAGAGTATCCCATATGAAATCATGGCGGTGAATCGAGGAAGTACAGCACATACTGAAGAAACTAAAATGAGCTCTAACATGGAAATTAAGCGTTTCCGGACACATGTCCACATAACATCTTTTCTTTATTTGTGTGTGAGGAATGTTTCCTGAAAGTTTGGCCGTACCTTTTTGTAACACCCTGTATATAAAACTTACGACGAACTTGAACATAAATTTAGACTAACAATATCTCACATAGAAGCACATTAGGGTCTTATAAGGCGATGGAGAGAAACTTGAATGTACGTTACAGTGTGAACTACCTAGTGTCTCACACTTTACTGTAATTTGTAGACTGTGGATGTGATTTAGATGCAAGTACACTCCTGGAAATGGAAAAAAGAACACATTGACACCGGTGTGTCAGACCCACCATACTTGCTCCGGACACTGCGAGAGGGCTGTACAAGCAATGATCACACCCACGGCACAGCGGACACACCAGGAACCGCGGTGTTGGCCGTCGAATGGCGCTAGCTGCGCAGCATTTGTGCACCGCCGCCGTCAGTGTCAGCCAGTTTGCCGTGGCATACGGAGCTCCATCGCAGTCTTTAACACTGGTAGCATGCCGCGACAGCGTGGACGTGAACCGTATGTGCAGTTGACGGACTTTGAGCGAGGGCGTATAGTGGGCATGCGGGAGGCCGGATGGACGTACCGCCGAATTGCTCAACACGTGGGGCGTGAGGCCTCCACAGCACATCGATGTTGTCGCCAGTGGTCGGCGGAAGGTGCACGTGCCCGTCGACCTGGGACCGGACCGCAGCGACGCACGGATGCACGCCAAGACCGTAGGATCCTACGCAGTGCCGTAGGGGACCGCACCGCCACTTCCCAGCAAATTAGGGACACTGTTGCTCCTGGGGTATCGGCGAGGACCATTCGCAACCGTCTCCATGAAGCTGGGCTACGGTCCCGCACACCGTTAGGCCCTCTTCCGCTCACGCCCCAACATCGTGCAGCCCGCCTCCAGTGGTGTCGCGACAGGCGTGAATGGAGGGACGAATGGAGACGTGTCGTCTTCAGCGATGAGAGTCGCTTCTGCCTTGGTGCCAATGATGGTCGTATGCGTGTTTGGCGCCGTGCAGGTGAGCGCCACAATCAGGACTGCATACGACCGAGGCACACAGGGCCAACACCCGGCATCATGGTGTGGGGAGCGATCTTCTACACTGGCCGTACACCACTGGTGATCGTCGAGGGGACACTGAATAGTGCACGGTACATCCAAACCGTCATCGAACCCATCGTTCTACCATTCCTAGACCGGCAAGGGAACTTGCTGTTCCAACAGGACAATGCACGTCCGCATGTATTCCGTGCCACCCAACGTGCTCTAGAAGGTGTAAGTCAACTGCCCTGGCCAGCAAGATCTCCGGATCTGTCCCCCATTGAGCATGTTTGGGACTGGATGAAGCGTCGTCTCACGCGGTCTGCACGTCCAGCACGAACGCTGGTCCAACTGAGGCGCCAGGTGGAAATGGCATGGCAAGCCGTTCCACAGGACTACATCCAGCATCTCTACGATCGTCTCCATGGGAGAATAGCAGCCTGCATTGCTGCGAAAGGTGGATATACACTGTACTAGTGCCGACATTGTGCATGCTGTGTTGCCTGTGTCTATGTGCCTGTGGTTCTGTCAGTGTGATCATGTGATGTATCTGACCCCAGGAATGTGTCAATAAAGTTTCCCCTTCCTGGGACAATGAATTCACGGTGTTCTTATTTCAATTTCCAGGAGTGTATATAAGTGGATACAGTAAGCTTTGTGTAAGGAGAAATGCTGTCGTAATTGTACACGTATAATCACCACATGAAATATGTGCTGCTGTAGATACGCATCAATATGTTCGTAATTATTGTTGAAAGGATACACAGTTGACATTATGGTAGAAATTCAATGACAGGTGCTCAGTACGCTTTAATTAAATTTATAAAATACACGCGTGACGTAGTTTCTAGAACGCGTATTTGGGACAACTAGCGACAGTGCATAAATTGAATACTGAGATATGCAAATAATAGTACAGAGGTTTCACTCCAGTGTCAGAATAAATATTTCACTTAAACAGATATGAAGAAACGCTACTTGCTATTATTTCCCTTCGACCTCTGCGTTTCATCTAAAAGGCCTATCTATCCCTAAGAAATTTAAGACTCGACGACTGTGTCATATATAGTTGTGTTTTATTGCAGATTGTTGATTAAGCTGTATAGTTCATGTTCGGCTACGAATTTTCGTTTCCTGTAAACAGCAGTGCATTTTCTTTAGCTGTGTTATTTAGCTCCAGCTTCCTACGCTACCACAATGGGAAACGCCTAATACAAAGTCCGCATTTATTCATTATCGTTTTAATGTAGTGTTCAGACAGGTAGCTCTAAACTAAAGGAGTATTACGTCCCACGCTGTAACTGTTTCGCATTGTAAGAATTCTGACACAGTGTGACGAGATGAGATTCGCACTTTGGTGATCAATGTTTCCACTGAATAAACCTGCTGAGTGATTAACTGTGGCCATGATGAAGTACCAAATATTTAACGCCTCCTGGAGCGCAAATTGCCAACACACGTTTGTCAGAGTAAAAGCTTTTGCAATCAGCTACCGCTGGGGAAGGGAGGAATTACTAGTTCACAGTTTCCAGCAAATGCAAACAATCTCGTTGAACGTTGATACGCAAATGTTGGTTTTAGCGCACACATTCCTCTCCCAATACAATGTTTGATTTACGTGTAACATTACAAAAAAGTAGCTATGATGAGCAGGAAATTTTTAGGGGAAGAGCGAGAAATTTTGTTTGCCACCACGAACGTTGGTAAGAGCGACTCTTGTGACGCTTGTGTTAAAATTTTCAAACAGATGAAAACGTAGTCATGTGCTAGCTACTACCTTCGTAAATGATGGTGTCGTGTTACTCGTAGCTGTGGATAAAGACGAATATCGTCAATAAAATTCTTCTGGGATTGAGGCCGCATTGTTATCTGTAAAATTCCGACGTTTCGGCGAGGCGACTGTTGCAAGGCGCCTTCCTTTGCCGTTCGGCAGTTAGCAATACACCCTGAGGAAGGCGCCTTGCAACAGTTGCCGAAACGTCGGAATTTTACAAATGACAGCGCGGCCTGAAACCCAGAAGAATTTTATTAACTGTGATAACGGCCGCGAAAGCCTACATTTGTTCGAATATCGTGTAGTTGCAAGTAAATATTTCGATAGCAAAGCAAGCCTAAGATGTTACTATTACATTCCTACAGCAATCGCTGATGTGAATTACGAAATTTTTCTGTAAATAAGATAGGCACGATTCGACGTCTGTCTTTTGTCACTTCTGTTCTGCTTCTCTCTCTTGCAGCAGCTTAGTATATAAGTATCGTTGTCATTACACCTAAGAAGTCCGGTAATAATTATAATAACAGTAATCACTACTTTTGTCCAAGTTTCGTTTGTAGATCACTGTTCTATCTTTTTTCACTAATGATATAATAAGTGTGGGTTTAGGCCCCTTAGAGTTTGTCAGGACCAGATCTTTGGCTTACGGAAAATACTGGGGAAGTGTTATGAGTGGAACAGGGAATTGTATCTATGCTTTATAGATCTAGAAAAGGCATATGACCGGGTTCCTAGGAGGAAGTTATTGTCTGTTCTACAAGATTATGGAATAGGAGGCAAACTTTTGCAAGCAATTAAAGGTCTTTACATGGATAGTCAGGCAGCAGTTAGAGTTGACGGTAAATTGAGTTCATGGTTCAGAGTAGTTGCAGGGGTAAGACAAGGCTGCAACCTGTCTCCACTGTTGTTCGTATTATTTGTGGATCATATGTTGAAAACAATAGACTGGCTGGGTGAGATTAAGATATGTGAACACAAAATAAGCAGTGTTGCATATGCGGATGACTTAGTTGTGATGGCAGATTCTATTGAAAGTTCGCAAAGTAATATTTTAGAGCTAGATCAGAAATGTAAGGACTATGGTATGAAGATTAGCATCTCCAAAACGAAAGTAATGTCAGTGGGAAAGAAATATAAACGGATTGAGTGCCAAATAGGAGGAACAAAGTTAGAACAGGTGGACGGTTTCAAGTACTTAGGATGCATATTCTCACAGGATGGCAACATAGTGAAAGAACTGGAAGCGAGGTGTAGCAAAGATAATGCAGTGAGCGCTCAGCTACGATCTACTCTCTTCTGCAAGAAGGAAGTCAGTACCAAGACTAAGTTATCTGTGCACCGTTCTATCTTTCGACCAACTCTGTTGTATGGGAGCGAAAGCTGGGTGGATTCAGGTTACCTTATCAACAAGGTTGAGGTTACGGATATGAAAGTAGCTAGGATGATTGCAGGTACTAGTAGATGGGAACAATGGCAGGAGGGTGTCCACAATGAGGAAATCAAAGAAAAACTGGGAATGAACTCTATAGATGTAGCAGTCAGGGCGAACAGGCTTAGATGGTCGGGTCATGTTACGCGCATGGGAGAAGCAAGGTTACCCAAGAGACTCATGGAGTCAGCAGTAGAGGGTAGGAGGAGTCGGGGCCGACCGAGGAGAAGGTACCTGGATTCGGTTAAGAATGATTTTGAAGTAATAGGTTTAACATCAGAAGAGGCACCAATGTTAGCACTGAATAGGGGATCATGGAGGAACTGTATAAGGGTGGCTATGCTCCAGACTGAACGCCGAAAGGCATAATCAGTCTTAAATGATGATGATGATGATGATGATGATGATGATGATGATATAATAAGTTGCTCTGTTTCAGTGTAATTCAAGTTGGGAGAGGATCAGTTTGGTGACGTGCCGATTTGTGTGGCAACCACGCACCACTAAGTACTAATTTCCACACCGCAGAGAAGTCGAACCTTTGAAATCTTAATTTACTACGCGAAATTCTATTTACGTTATTCAACGTAACGCAAAATTATTTGTTGCATTGTATTTAATGCAAACACTGTCTACCAGCGCCAAAATTTTCTGCTGACTACCAGCGAAGCAGATAACCAAATTCATTATAACGGACTATTCACGGTAGGAACTGTATAACATATCGATATTACTCGGTTTAGTCATGATTTTCATATTCAGATCCTGCGGTAGTCACTGTGACTCATACCGACTTCCGAACAATTAAGGTTCGGAAGAATATTGCATCAACAATTGTCTCATAGGAAGAACGCAGCATCAGCAATTTTCTCAATCTCGCTCTTTTTATCACTTGAGACAAAGACTGAAAAAGCAGTTCTATTTCATAAAAAGTGTGCTGCAAGCCACATGCAAACTGCTCCGAAGGAATTTCATGGGCACATCGATTTAGACTCCAGTTCGCCGCCCATCTCTGTTCGAATTTTGAATGGCCTCTACCGACTTGTTACTATCCTAGCAGTTCATCTCCGGATTCGTTGGCATCTGAGTACTTCACAAGGAGTATTGGACGTGATTCGTTCGTGAACGAACGGTTCCAAAGGAACAGCTCACTAAAGTGATTGGATAGACAAGGGAACCACGTCTAAGGAATGGTTGTTCACCGTACACTACGGTCGCGATCGGTCTCGATCCCGGGAGTGGTAGTTCGCAGTTTAGTTTGGCCATTTTGTTCGCGCTTCGGATCACTCGACCAGTATGTTCTTTTCTGCACAGCCGCTCGTTCCAGTTCAGCTTTTTTATATTCATAGAACTACACGACATGCCATTAAAATTGCTACACCAAGAAGAAATGCAGATAATAAACGGGTATTCATTCGACAAATATATTATACTAGAACTGACATGTGATTACATTTTCAAGCAGTTTGGGTGCATTGATCCTGAGAAATCAGTACCCAGAACAACCACCACTGGCCGTAATAACGGCGTTGATACGCCTGGGCATTAAGTCAAACAGAGCTTGGATGGAGTGTGCAGGTACAGCTGGCGTAGTGACTGGCGTATTGTGACGAGCCGCCATTGACCATACGTTTTCAGTTGGTGAGAGATCTGGAGAATGTGCTGGCCAGAGCAGCTGTCGAACATTTTCTGAATCCAGAAAGGTTCGTATAGGACCTGCAATATGCGGTTGTGCATTAACCTGTTGAAATGTAGGACTTCGCAGGGATCGAATGAAGGGTAGAGCCACGGGTCGTAACAGATCTGAAATGTAACGTCCACTGTTCAAAGTGCCGTCAAAGCAAACAAGAGGTGACCGACACGTGTAACCAATGGGATCCCATACCATCACGCTGAATGATAAGCCAGTATGGCGACGACTAATACACGCTTCCAATGTACGTTCACCGCGATGTCGCCAAACAGGGATCGACCATCATGAAGCTGTAAACAGAATCTGTATTCATCCGAAAAAAAGACGTTTTGCCATTCGTGCACCCAGGTTCGTCATTGAGTACACCATCGCAGGCGCTCCTGTCTGTGATGCAGCGTCAAGGGTAACCGCAGCCATGTTGCTGCAAACGTCATCAAACTGTTCGTGCAAATGGTTGTTGTCCTTCAAACGTCCCCATCTGCTGAGTCAGGGATCAAGACGTGGCTGCACGATCCGTTACAGCCATGCGGATAAGATGCCCGTCATCTCGACTGCTAGTGATACGAAGCCGTTGGGATCCAGCACGGAGTTCCCTATTACCCTCCTTAACCCACCGATTCCATATTCTGCTAACAGTCATTGGATCTCGACCAACGCGAGCAGCAATGTCGCGATACGATAAACCGCAATCGCGATATGCTACAATCCGACCTTTATCTAATTAATCGTTTATACACTGATAAGTCGAAACAGTATGACCACTGCTCACTGTGAAATTGCATGCCACCAGAGGCAGGCGCGTTACGCCGTTTGCGAAGTACATATGGGGAGCAGAGAGGAATGGGGATCAATACAGCAGTGATATGGGCCGAAATGGGCAAATCCACTGAAAAGCGACTGTGATAGAGGACAGATTGTTGTGCCTGGTGCCTTGGTACGAGGATGTAGGAAATGGGGAAACTGGTCGGCTCTTCGCGTATTTCTGCGGTTAGCATTGTCGAAAGCGGTTGAAGTACTGGGAAACGACCTATGTGTAATAACCTGTTGGACGTCTAACTATCGTCACAGAATGTGGAGGTCAGAGGATTGCCCACTCTGTTAAGTTAGATTGGACTGACAGGTGTCATCTTTTACGGTCATAATGTTCACTAACTCATTTGGTTTGAGTTCGGCTGAAGCTAGCTGATATACGCTCACAAGTATAGAAATCGCTATTCAGTGATTGCAGGGATTCTTATATTCTCTACCTACAATGACGAAAAAAACGCAACTCCAAAAATAAATAAAATAAATAAATAAATAATGAAAAGAAATTTATAGTAATGAAATTTCGGTAATATACACTACTGGCCATTAAAATTGCTATACCACGAAGATGAAATGTTACAGACGCGAAATTTAACCGACAGGAAGAAGATGATGTGATATGCAAATGATTAGCTTTTCATAGCATTCACACAAGGTTGGCGCCGGTGGCGACACCTACAACGAGCTGACATGAAGAAAGTTTCCAACCGATTTCTCATACACAAGCAGCAGTTGACCGGCGTTGCCTGGTGAAACGTTGTTGTGATGCCTCGTGTAAGGAGCAGTAATTCGTACCATCACGTTTCCGACTTTGAAAAAAGGTCGGATTGTAGCGTATCGAGATTGTGGTTTATCGTATCGCGACATTGCTGCTCGCGTTGGTCGAGATCCAGTGACTGTTAGCAGAATATGGAATCGGTGGGTTCAGGAGGGTAATACGGAACGCCGTGCTGGATCCCAACGGCTTCGTATCACTAGCAGTCGAGATGAAAGGCATCTTGTCCGCATGGCTGTAACGGATCGTGCAGCCACGTCTCGATCCCTGAGTCAACAGATGGGGCGTTTGCAAGACAACAATCATCTGCACGAACAGTTCGACGACGTTTGTAGCAGCATGGACTATTAGCTCGGAGACCATGGCTGCGGTTACCTTGGACGCTGCATCACAGACAAGAGCGTCTGCGATGGTGTACTCAACGACGAACCTGGGTGCACGAATGACAAAACGTCTTTTTTTCGGGTGAATCCAGATTCTGTTTACAGCTTCATGATGGTCGCATCCGTGTTTGGCGACATCGCGGTGACCGCACATTGGAAGGGTGTATTCGTCATTGCCATACTGGCGTATCACCCGGCGTTATGGTATAGGGTGCCATTGGTTACACGTCTCGGTCACCCCTTGTTCACATTGACGGCACTTTGAACAGTGGACATTACATTTCAGATGTGTTACAACCCGTGGCTCTACCCTTCATTCGATCCGTGCGAAACCCTAAATTTCAGCAGGATAATGCACGACCGCATATTGCAGGTCCTGTACGAGCCTTTCTGGATTCAGAAAATGTTCGACAGCTGCCGTGGCCAGCACATTCTCCAGATCTCTCACCAACTGAAAACGTATGGTCAATGGTGGCTCGTCACAATACGCCAGTCACTACTCTTGATGAACTGTGGTATCGTGTTGAAGCTGCATGGGCAGCTATACCTGTACACGCCATCCAAGCTCTGTCTGACTCAATGCCCAGGCGCATCAAGGCCGTTGTTACGGCCAGAGGTGGTTGTTCTGGGTACTGATTTCTCAGGATCTATGCACCCAAATTGCGTGAAAATCTAATCACATGTCAGTTCTGGTAAAATATATTTGTCCAATGAATACCCGTTTATCATCTGTATTTCTTCTTGGTGTAACAGTTTCAATCGCCAGTAGTGTATTTGTCTGGGTAACAGTTTTAAGACATAGGAATCATACAGCCAACTGATTGCAATAACTGTTAGGTACATTGACGTGACAAGACTGGAACGTGTTTTATTTTATTTTTGACTTGAGCATAGGTGCTCTAAATTCTGACCACTGCGTTCTCGCAATGGAATTTTACGGATTCTCAAATTTTCATTCTGATGAAGAAATCCTTAGTAAGTGTCAAATATTATGTCAGCGTACCTAGCAGTTATTTGCAACCGGTTGCATGTATACTTCCTATGTTTGAAAGTTATATACGGTTGCTGAGAATCGGCCATGTTTAACACTGTGTCATATTTAGTTGATTGACATTGCAGTATCACAGGTTTATGTAAGTGCGTGATAAGCCATTGCAAATTTGAATGTAAATGTCGTGTGACTAGGGCCTTCCATCAGGTAGACCTTTCGCCGGGTGCAAGTCTTTCGATTCTGCTTCGATTCGCTTCTGCTACTCGAGCGCCGATGGGGATGATATGATGATGATTAAGACAACACAACACCCAGTCCCTGAGCGGAGAAAATCTCCGACCCAGCCGGGTATCGAACACGGGCCCTTAGGATTGACATTCTGTCGCCCTGAGCACTCAGTTACCGGCGGCGGACATGTTGTTGTTGTTGTGGTCTTCAGTCCTGAGACTGGTTTGATGCAGCTCTCCATGCTACTCTATTCTGTGCCAGCTTCTTCATCTCCCAGTACCTACTGCAACCTACATCCTTCTGAATCTGCTTAGTGTATTCATTTCTTGGTGTCCCTCTACGATTTTTACCCTCCACGCTGCCCTCCAATACTAAACTGGTGATCCCTACCAACCGCTACCAACCGATCCCTTCTTCTAGTCAAGTTGTGCCACAAATTTTTCTTTTCCCCAATTCTATTCAATACTTCCTCATTAGTTATGTGATCTATCCATCTAATCTTCAGTATTCTTCTGTAGCACCACTTTTCGAAAGCTTCTATTCTCTTCTTGTGTAAACTATTTATCGTCCACATTTCACTTCCATACATGGCTACACTCCATACAAATACTTTCACAAAAAGACTTCCTGACACCTAAATCTATACCCGATGTTAACAAATTTCTTCTCTTCAGAAACGCTTTCCTTGCCAGTGCTAGTCTACATTTTATATCCTCTCTACTTCGATCATCATCAGTTATTTTGCTCCCCAAATAGCATAACTCATTTACTACTTTAAGCGTCTCATTTCCTAAATCTAATACCGTCAGCATCACGCGATTTAATTCGACTATATTCGTGCGGACATAGCAAATATGAAATGCTGGTACATTAGTAACAGGTGTAAGAGCCAGACTGTTGAATGCAAGCTTGCAAACGTACAAGCATTGTGTCGTACAGGTATCGGATGTCAGTTTTTGGAATGGAGTTTCATGTCTGTTGCACGTAGTTGGTCAATACTGGGATGGGTAATGCTGCATGTTGATGACACTGGAGTTGTCCATATGTGGTCGACTGGAGACAGATCTGGCGATCGAGTAGGCCGAGGCAACACCTCGACACTCTGTACCACATGTTGGGTTACAACAGCGGTATGTGGGCGGGCTTTATCCTGTTGGAAAACACCTTCTGGAATGCTGTTCATGAATGGCAGCATAACAGGGCGAACCACCAGACTGACTTATAGTTTTGCAGTCAGGGTGCTTGGGACAACCACGAGAGTTCTACTGCTGTCATACGTAACCGAACCCTGGACAATAATTCCAGCTGGACGTCCATTGTCGACAGTACACAGACAGGTTGGTTGCAGGCCCTCAAATGGCCTCCTTCTAACCAACACATGCCCGTCACCGGCCTAGGCTGTTTCCCAGATAAGCTATTGCAATGTGGCGATGTATTACTATATTATAGTTTTTAGTTTTTGACGTTGTCCATTATGGACAAATCGTAGTTCCTTTTATTCTGAAGAAGGTTGGGTTATCCCAACTGAAACCTAGGTAAATCTAGGTAAACATTGCAACTGAGGCTGTTGTTAATTTGAAATGAAAATATTTTAGTCTGCTGGAGACGGACATGGTAGACCGAAACCGGCTATGGCACTAAAATAAAACATTTAAAAAGTATTTGTGTCTATTTGTGTCATTCACCAACTGTGGTTAAATAATAGGACCATTTTTACCAAATAAATTAATCCAATGTGAAGAATTCAATTAATTCAGATGAGCCTATGGCAGTTTAGTCACGTCACAAACGACCGACATCTAGAGATAGGCCGTGATCTGTATAGGATCAGGCGACAGAGCACAACTCTGGTGCAGGCACATGAGTTGTGAAGCACAGTTTTCAGCGCACATTGTTGAACATGGGACTTCACAACAGACTACCCCTATGCGTTCCAGTGTCGACCCAAGGCATCCTCACTTACGATTGCAGTGGACATGGGATCATCTAGAATGCGCAATGAATCATTGGAAACGTGTCACCTGGTCGAGTGAATCACATCTGATGTTATACCAGGTTGATGGCGATATCTAGACACGCCGTCACTGGACGTATGAAAACTGCGGCCAGTGAAATTTGCGCCCATGCAAAAAGGTGTGAATTTTTCATCTAGTATTCCTGTCACTGCGGCAGGTATGCTCGCAGAGATGTCAGGCACAACACGTGGATTTCAATGGAGCCTCACGCACCTGGTACCTCCTCGTGTGTGGCTGCTCTGCGGGCAGAGCTTCCACCACGAGGTTCTGCCAATATGTCTGACACTCCGGCAGCGACCTAAGAGTAACGCACAGTGACTTATGGTCACTCCCGCGCCAGGACACCAGCAGGGGGGCCACACAATATCTGCCACTCACCCATACGGAGTTTTGCTCGAATTCCAAGTGCGCGCTACCGATAATTTTCGCACTGAATCTTTTATCTGCGAAATTCAAATGAGCCCAGAGATTTGAAACACTTCATCTCAGAGCTATTCAATCATAAAACTGAAACGAACGTGTTAGGAACTCATTCTGGAAATTTTCTGAGTAAGCAATTGACTCTGCAAAGCAAAAAGATCATCATCATCATCATCATCATTTAAGACTGATTATGCCTTTCAGCGTTCAGTCTGGAGCATAGCCCCCCTTATAAATTCCTCCACGATCCCCTATTCAGTGCTAACATTGGTGCCTCTTCTGATGTTAAACCTATTACTTCAAAATCATTCTTAACCGAATCCAGGTACCTTCTCCTCGGTCTGCCCCGACTCCTCCTACCCTCTACTGCTGAATCGATGAGTCTCTTGGGTAACCTTGCTTCTCCCATGCGTGTAACATGACCCCACCATCTAAGCCTGTTCGCCCTGACTGCTACATCTATAGAGTTCATTCCCAGTTTTTCTTTGATTTCCTCATTGTGGACAGCCTCCTGCCATTGTTCCCATCTACTAGTACCTGCAATCATCCTAGCTACTTTCATATCCGTAACCTCAACCTTGTTGATAAGGTAACCTGAATCCACCCAGCTTTCGCTCCCATACAACAAAGTTGGTCGAAAGAATAAACGGTCCACAGATAACTTAGTCTTGGTACTGACTTCCTTCTTGCAGAAGAGAGTAGATCGTAGCTGAGCGCTCACTGCAATAGCTTTGCTACACCTCGCTTCCAGTTCTTTCACTATGTTGCCATCCTGTGAGAATATGCATCCTAAGTACTTGAAACCGTCCACCTGATCTAACTTTGTTCCTCCTATTTGGCACTCAATCCGTTTATATTTCTTTCCCACTGACATTACTTTCGTTTTGGAGATGCTAATCTTCATACCATAGTCCTTACATTTCTGATCTAGCTCTAAAATATTACTTTGCAAACTTTCAATCGAATCTGCCATCACAACTAAGTCATCCGCATATGCAAGACTGCTTATTTTGTGTTCACATATCTTAATCTCACCCAGCCAGTCTATTGTTTTCAACATATGATCCATAAATAATATGAACAACAGTGGAGACAGGTTGTAGCCTTGTCTTACCCCTGAAACTACTCTGAACCATGAACTCAACTTACCGTCAACTCTAACTGCTGCCTGACTATCCATGTAAAGAACTTTAATTGCTTGCAAAAGTTTGCCTCCTATTCCATAATCTTGTAGAACAGACAATAACTTCCTCCTAGGAACCCGGTCATATGCCTTTTCTAGATCTATAAAGCATAGATACAATTCCCTGTTCCACTCATAACACTTCTCCATTATTTGCCGTAAGCTAAAGATCTGGTCCTGACAACCTCTAAGAGGCCTAAACCCACACTGATTTTCATCCAATTGGTCCTCAAGTAATACTCGCACTTTCCTTTCAACAATACCTGAGAAGATTTTACCCACAACGCTGATTAAAGAGATACCTCTGTAGTTGTTACAATCTTTTCTGTTTCCATGTTTAAAGATTGGTGTGATTACTGCTTTTGTCCAGTCTGATGGAACCTGTCCCGACTCCCAGGCCATTTCAGTTATCCTGTGTAGGCATTTAAGACCTGACATTCCACTGTATTTGATGAGTTCCGACTTAATTTCATCCACCCCAGCCGCTTTATTGCACTGCAATCTATTGACCATTTTGTCCACTTCCTCAAATGTGATCCTATTTCCATCATCATTCCTATCCCATTCTACCTCGAAATCTGAAACATTACTGATCGCATTTTCACCTACATTGAGCAACTCTTCAAAATATTCCCTCCATCTGCCCAAGGCATCAACAGGATTCACCAGCAGTTTTCCTGACCTGTCCAAAATACTTGTCATTTCCTTCTTACCTCCCTTTCGAAGACTGCTAATTACACTCCAGAATGGTTTTCCAGCAGCTTGACCCATAATCTCCAACCTGTTTCCAAAGTCTTCCCAAGATTTCTTAGATGCTGCAATTATCTGTTTGGCTTTGTTTCTTTCTTCAACATAACTTTCTCTGTCTACTTGGGTTCTAGTATGTAGCCATTTTTGATAGCCTTCTTTTTACTTTTACAGGCTGCCTTGACTGTATCATTCCACCAAGCTGTTTGCTTCATCCTACTTTTACACACTACTGTTCCAAGACATTCTTTAGCCACTTCTAGTACTGTGACCCTATACCTTGTCCATTCCTTTTCCAATGACTGTAATTGACTACATTCAACTAACTGGTACCAAAAGATCTGGATCTTAAAATATTTTATTTTATTTTGCTTCATTTTCTTGTATTTTGCAACTTATGGGGATCATCAGGTTTAACAAAACAGTCTGCAAATCTGTCTCTGAATCCAAGCATAGATCGTCTTCCTGTACCAAAATACCCAATGCTTTCATTGCTCATTCTAGACTCAGAGTATCTTTCGGTCTCCAACTGCACTGAAGGAACTCTGTAAGGTCAGGATGAAGTGCATCGATAAGCAGGAGTGAATATATTTGTTTCAGTCAGGTGTCGTTTCTCCAAACTACTGCTGGCCTGTGGGAAAACAAGAACAAATTGAAGAGACGCACGAAGATGAAAAAGCAGCCGTATATCTTGTGCCTGCACTACTACAAATTTAAAGAAAAGGCAGAAAAAAGATGATGATAAGCTGTTAATTAATAAGGTGGGTAATGCAAGTGTACACCAAAGGGATTGACACGAGTGGCAAGCAGAAGACGGCAGAGACAAAATGTTTTTATTGGCTCAGACAAATCCACTTCAAATTATTCCCAAAGAGACGGAAATGACTACCGAAATTAGATTCATGAGCGTCGTAAATGATGTCCACTTCGAAGAATACGCCCCTCCACGTTTACGACACATTCAGACCACTAATAAGGACGCCCTTTCAGGACTACAGCCATTTGGGGCATGTGGAAATATCACTCCTCCATTTCCTCACAATCTGGCCTTACTGTTCCTCTCCACTCACAAGAATTTCACAACACAGGCAAAGCACATTACTAACCGCGATATGGAAGTTTTCCTCAAAACGTGGTGCCACACCGAAATAACGCAGCTATGTCTCCTGCTGCAGCGAATGTCATTAAGGGGTCCAATACATCACTCGAAATGCTAAGAAATAAGGCGTGTCAGAAACTGAGGCACGTCTTTCACTCTTACTCTCAAATATTTTTAGTGTGGAATTTTAGTTTATTATGAAGTTCTTTTGGTGTGAAGAGTAAACAGTCAATTCTGTGTAAGCTACAGTTGTAACTGAAATTGTAAAAATCACTGCAGACAACAAATAACCAGCTACTGATACATCTACATCTACCTTGATACTCTGCATATCACATTTAAGTGACTGGCACAGGGTTCATCGAACCGCCTTCGCAATTCTCTATTATTCCAATCTTGTACAGCGCGGAAAGAATGAATACCTATATCTTTCAGTACGAGCTCTGATTTACCGTATTTTATCGTGGTGGTCGCTCCTCCCTATGTAGGTCGATGTCGACAAAATATTTTCGCATTCGAAGGAGAAAGTTGGTGATTGGAATTTCGTGAGAAGATTCCGTCGCAACGAAAAACGACTTTCTTTTAATGATGTGTGTCCCAAATCCTGTATCATATCTGTGACACTCTCTCCCATATTTCGGGATAATACAAAACGTGCTGCCTTTCTTTGACCTTTTTCGATGTACTCCGTCAGTCCTATCTGGTAAGGATCCCACACAGCGCAGCAGTATTCTAAAAGAGGACGGACAAGCGTAGTGTAGGCAGTCTTCTTAGTAGGTCTGTTACATTTTCTAAGTTTCCTGCCAATAAATCGCAGTCTTTGGTTAGCCTTCCCCACAACATTTTCTATGTGTTCCTTACAATTTAAGTTGTTCATAATTGTAATACCCAGGTATTTAGTTGAATTTACGGCTTTTAGATTAGACTGATTTATGGTGTAACCTAAGTTTAACGAATTCCTAGCACTCATGTCGATGACCTCACACTTTTCGTTATGTAGGGTCAACTGCCACTTTTCGCACCATTCAGATATCTTTTCTAAATCGTTTTGCAGTTCGTTTTGATCTTATGATGACTTTATTAGTCGATAAACGACAGCGTCATTTGAAAACAACCGAAGACGTCTGCTCAGATTGTCTCCCAAATCGTTTATATAGATAAGGAACAGCAAAGGGCCTATAACACTACCTTGGGGAACGCCAGAAATCACTTCTGTTTTACTCGATGACTTTCCGTCAATTACTACTAACTGTGACCTGTCTGACAGGAAATTACAAATCCAGTCGCATGAGACGATATTCCATAAACATCCAATTTCACTACGAGCAGCTTGTGTGGTACAGTGTCAAAAGCCTTCCGGAAAAATAAAGAGTTAGTTGTGTTTCACAGGAACGATGTTTTCTAAACCCATGTTGACTGTGTGTCAATAGACCGTTTCCTTCCAGGTAATTCATAATGTTTGAACACAATATAGGTTCCAAAATCCTGCTGCATATCGACGTTAACGATATGGGCCTATAATTTAGTGGATTACTGCTACTTCCTTTCTTGAATATTGGTGTGACCTGTGCAACTTTCCAGTCTTTGGGTACGGATCTTTCGTCGAGCGAACGGTTGTATATGATTGTTAAGTATGGAGCTAATTCATCAGCATACTCCGAAAGGAACCTACTTGGTATACAGTCTGGGCTAGAAGACTTGCTTTTATTAAATGATTTAAGTTGCTTCACTACTCCGAGGATATTTACTTCAACGTTACTCATGTTGGCAGCTGTTCTCGATTCGAATTCTGGAATATTTACTGTAACCTTAATGTTACAAAAATCTCGTCTTCCGGCTAGAAGGCTTTCAAACAGTGTCCATTTTCTTCAGTTCATCTTGGCAGACCTCCAATAGCTCGTCGAATGAACGTGGCGCCATTCTCACGCACATAAAAAATTTAACATACTTATTTCTTAAAACATTGTACAGCGTGCAAAATAACCAATTCGTGTGAGAATCAGTAATGAAGGAATGTACTCAGAACAAATTTTTTTGCTGCATTCTCTTTTTATTTCGACGTTGCACATAAGGCTCAGCTGCTAGTTCTTCTACGTCAGTTCCGATACAGAGCGCAGACTGCAGAAATTTTTCTGGCCCCTTGTAGTGGAAGAACAGAGTGCTATGCTGCCGGTAGCGCAGCTACCAGACCTGCCGTGTCGCCCCAGTGTGGTAGGGCCCTTACTTGTGCACCTCAAGGGCCTTCATTAAGCGGAAACGCTCCGTATGCGGCAGGGGTGCTCTGCTCACCTGCACGAGCAGAATCAGCGTAGCCATGCAAACAGCCAGCAACGCAAACGTCCTGCTGCCCAGAGAAGAACGTCACCAAAAGTCGACATACCATTCCCCAATATACTCGTATTGCACTGGTTCTAGTTGTTCCAACGTTTAAATCCTTCTTATCCTCCTTTTATGATGCATATTTTGTCCTAATATCAAAAATCCTGTAATGCATTGTCACAGTAACAAGTTTTTTGCTGTTACATAAGTTATTTAATGATACGCACTGTGTCCTTTCAAAGCAGATATTACTTAACGTATAATTTTACAATATTCATTTAACTCCCATTTGGTAATAATGACAAGATGCAGAATTATAACTAGAAAGAAAATCGGTTTCATGTTTTGAAGTGGTATAGAGCACAAGCCTATGTAGAATTATGAATACCGAAAGAAGATATGTACCCCTTATATCACCTACATATGTGTGTAATCTCAGCTCTTTAGTTAGAACGAAGTCTATCTCATTAAATACACGTACCATACGATGATCCATGGTTATGGACCGTATTTTATTTTATATTTATTTTAAAGTATACATATGTTGTGAGGTAGAACAGAAGAGATCTTACAAACCTGACGCTGTAATTTCATTTTTGTATTTCCCATTTTTTTCCCATTTTAGAATTTCTACTGTTGTTGCTGTTGTGGTCTTCAGTCCAGAGACTTGTTTGATGCAGTTCTCCATGCATACACTAAAGCTGAATACCCACTGGAAAAATTACGGCTGTAGTTCCCCTTGCTTTCAGCCGTTCGCAGTACCAGCAAAGCAAGGTCGTTTTGGTTAGTGTTACAAGGCCAGATCAATCAATCATCCAAACTGTTGCCCCTGCAACTACTGAAAAGGCTGATTCCTCTCTTCAGGAACCACACGTTTGTCTGGCCTCTCAACAGATACCCCTCCACTGTGGTTGCACCTGTATCGCTATCTCTATCACTGAGGCACGCAACCCTCCCCACCAACGGGAACTACTAAAAAAACAGAAAATATTGACAGTTCAAGGAATATATCCGATAAGATCAAAACTTGTTTTAGATAATTAAGTTTTAGAAAAAGTTTCTCAAATCTCTTATTTAGGCTGTGCTCTTAAGTGATATTGAGAAGAGGATACACCAATTGCATGTTGTCTGTGGCGCCGTTAGCAGAACATTGGGCCATATAGTACAAAAACAGAAACCAATGAAATTCGATAAAGCGAATGTGATTCCTGTGTTATTGTACGGATGCGAAAGCTGAGTTACCGAAAATTAAAATATATTTCAAACAGACGGTAAGAGATTCCTAAGGCAAACGAAGGGTTGCACAAGACGAAACAGGATTAGAAATGAAGACATTAGAACAGGACTAAATATTTTCAACACGAGTGAATGAGTGAAAAAAATTCGGAAACATCGCGAAGATTGGAGACAACACCTCAAGAGAATTCCAGGTCACAGAATTACCCACAGAAGCCTGAATTAAAAGATGAAAGGGAAAATAGATTTTGGAAGACCTCGGAAACAATGGAAATGATTAAGTATGTAAACTAAAGGAGGATGACTGCTGTCTGCTGCAGCGGAATATTAAGCGGAATCACTGGCGACGAATGAACGTGTGTACCGGGCCAGGATTCGAACCCGAGATCTCCTGTTTGCCAGGCAGGTGCTGTAACCACTGCGCCATCCGGGACACGGCGCTACCGCACCTGCCTGGCAAGCAGGAGATCTCGGGTTCGAATCTTGGCCCTGTATAAATTTTTCGCTCGTCGACGCTGTTTCCGCTTAAAGTCCCCGCTGCAGCAGACAGCAGTCATCCCCCTTCAGTTTATATAAAAAATGATTTCCATTGTTTTCGAGTTCTTCCAACATCTCTTTTCCCTTTCATCTTTTAACTCAGGCTTTTGTGGGTAATTCTGCGACCTGGAATTCTCTTGAGGTGTTGTCTCCAATCTTCGCGATGTTTTTGAATTTTTTCACTCATTCACTCATGTTGAAAATATTTAGTTCTGTTCTAATGTATTCATTTCTAATCCTGTGTCGTCGTGTGCAGCCCTTCGTTTGCCCGTCTGTTTGAATTTTATTTTCTCGCATTTTTCTCTCTTTTTTTTTTTTTTTAGTTTTTGGTATCGCAGCTTTCGCATTCTTACCATAACACAGAAACCGCCATCGCTTCATAGAATTTCATGGGTTTCTCTTTTTGTACCTTTTGACCCAATGTTATTTCGAAGGAACAAACTCTGCACATTCAAATAAAGGAAATGACAGTGTTTGCGAGTTGACAACAGGCGACAGCCTTCTCTTTGAAAGGAAGATGATGATGATTACGTTCCCTATTGTAGTTTCTGAAGACCCAGTAATATATAAAATTTTTGTGATTGCATCCGGAGGAAAATAAAAAAATTGTAAGAAGTTTGGATTGCAAAAATTTTAGATTGTTCGTGTATCTACAGTCCTCTTCATCGGTACACCATGTAAAATACCTCGGCTTCTCTACGAGCCAAGCAAGTTGCGGTAAAATTTGGGTGGAATTTTGGACATTTCCACGATCTCATCCGGGCAAAAATTTCACTGGATGCCGTGTACAGGACACCGTGCCATTCAGGCGAACGGCTGATCGCAACATGTAACGCGCCAAGGGTGCAGGCCAGTGGGGGCCTATCTATGCTGTGAGGGGCATTCACCTGGGTTTCGATGTCATCTGTGGTACTAGTCTAAGACGCCACTCCAGCTTTGACCAACTCATCAATAGCGCAGGTCCCCTGCTTCCTTTCATATTTCAAGTCGTCCCCGATGGCGTTGGCATCTTTCAGCAGAGTAACTGTCCATGTCACAATGCTGGAATTTACATCGACACACGTATTCCATAATCCAGCGTCTGGTGCGTGGCGGAGGGTACCCTGAACCATGCATTTTTCTTGTTCTACTCGCAAACAGAGCGGGCGAAAAACCACTGCCTATATGCCTACGTACGAGCGCTAATGTCTCCGATGTTATCTTCACACGAAATGGTACTTTGACAACGGTAGAATCGTTCTGCAGTCAGCGTCAAATGCCGGCCGGCTCTCTATATTTTCTCAGTAGCGCTCCTCGAAAACAATTTCGCCTTCCCTCCAGGGATTCCCATTGGAATTCCCGAAGCATCTCCGTAATACTTGCGCGTTATACAAACCTGCCGCAAACAAATCTAGCAGGCTGCCTCTGCATTGCTTCGATGTCTTCGTTCAATCCGACCTGGTGCGGATCCCAAACACTCCAACAGTACTGAAGAATGGGTCGCACTAGTGCCCTAAATGCAGTCTCGCTACAGATGAGCCACACATTCCTAAACTTCTCAGAATAAACCCTACTACAATCCTTACATGCTGTCCGCAGCTCGTGGTCGTGCGGTAGCGTTCTCGCTTCCCGCGCCCGGGTTCCCGGGTTCGATTCCCGGCGGGGTCAGGGATTTCCTCTGCCTCGTGATGACTGGGTGTTGTGTGATGTCCTTAGGTTAGTTAGGGAATGCATGTTTATGTGAATAATTTCTGACATACTTAACGACCAAACAGAGCTACAAAACCGAATATTTCTGAAAAACTTCCACACTCTACTTATCAAACCACTCACTAAGCACAATCAAGAAATAACATAATCTAATATAAACCTAACAAATGCATGTAATAGTATAAAACATAAAAAATCTTAATTCTATCTTTGTTATATTGTAAATATATGAATTACTGCGTTGTATAGATGTGTTATGTTAGTTTATTATCTTCAATACCACAAAAAAATTGTATACATTGTACTTAGAATACTTCTGTCACCCAAGTCAATGTTTAGAAAACAGTAGCTTATCTTATAACCTCAAAACTTTCGAAAAATATAACTCTGTCCATAGATAAACCGTTTGTATGTAAACAAAAAAAAACTGTCAGTCGACAACATGGCAGATAACGCAGTGCGCCTGTGTAAAATACGTGATAAAAAGTGTTTGTGTTGTTGCAAGAAAGAAGAAAAGCCAAGAAAAAACAAGGAGAGGAGAATGTAAGTAAAATGAACAACTGATAGTGCGTAACTTTAAACTCGCGAAATTGAAGTAAATGATTGGAATCGTTGCTTTTGCACAGGCCTGCTGCAGCATCCAAACTGCTGTCGAGATTGTACTACTGTAGTAACTGAAGATCCATGTAATTTGCCAGCTGAAGTTGGGTGCAAACCCGAAATGCATATTGGCATAAATAAAACGCATTAAAAAGTGGCTGGTTGCTGTATTTTTACAATGAAATATCATTATCCACGGCCACGGAGCTCAACAGTCCAAATATAATGGACAAACTGTAGTTAGGTTTAAGTAGTTCTAAGTCTAGGGGACTGATGACCTTAGAAGCTAAGTCCAATAGTGCTCAGAGCCATTTGAACCATTTTTTGAACGTTATGGGTTTGTTTTTCATACTCATCCGCATTACCTTACATTTTTCTACATTTACAGCAAGTTGACATTCATGACAGCAACTAGAAAATTTATTAAGACATCTTCTATCCTCGTGCAGCCACTCAACGACGACGCCTTTCCATACACCACACCATCAGCAGCAAACAGTCGCAGACTGCTGTTTATCCTGCCCGGCAGATCGTTTATGCGTACAGAAAATAACAGCCGTCATATCACAGTTTTCTGGGACACTCCTGACGGTATCCCTGTCTATGACGAACAGTGGCCATCGATGACAACGTACTGCGTTCTGTTACCTAATAAGTCTTCGAGCCACTCACATACCTGGAGACCTACGCATTCCGTGTGCTTCTACCTCAGTTAACAGTCAGCACTGTGGCACCGTGGCTAGCGCTGCACAGGTTTGAAGAGCGCGACAGTGAGTAAGGTTGGTGACCCCTCTGCCAAATTCACCTGATCTGAGCCCGCTGCAGTACATCTCAGACGCTATCGGATGCCCATAAATCACCTTCCCGCAATTTACGAGAGTTGGGTGACCTCCGCGTACCTACGCAGAAAGTTTCGAGCCCATGCTATGCAGAATCGCTGCCGTATCGCATAGAAAATGGAGGAACGTCGCGCTATTACGCAGCTGGTCTTGATGCTTTGTCTGATAAGTGTACAACGGAAGCTGTAGATCGAGATTTGTGTGATGTGATAGAAGAAGAAACAGGAGTCGATTTAGAAGAGATGGGGCATCCAGGATTAGAATCAGAATTTAAGGGAGCTTTCGAAGACTTAGCATCAAATAAGGCAGAAGGGATAAAAAACATTCCATCAGAAATTCCAAAATCATTGGGGGAAGTGGCAACAAAACGACTATTCACGTTGGTGTGTAGAATGAACGAGTCTGGCTACGTGCCGTCTGACTTGCGGAAAAGTATCATCCACACAGTTTCGAAGACTGCAAGAGCTGACAAGTGCGAGAATTATCGCACAATCATCTGAACAACTCACGCATCCAAGTTGCTGACAAGAATAATAATCGGAAGAATGGAAAAGAAAATTGAGGATGTGTTAGATGACGATCAGTTTGGCTTTAGCAGAGGTAAAGACGCTAAAGAGGCAATTCTGCCGTTGCGGTTGATATTGGAAGCAATACTAAAGAAAAATCAAGGCACGTTCATAGGATTTCTCGACCCGGAAAATGCGTTCGACAGTGTAAAATGCTGCAAGATGTCCGATATTATGAGAAAAATAGGGATAAGCTATAGGGAGAGAAGGGTAACAGACAAATGTAAGAGTGGACGAGCAAGAACGTAGTGTTCGGATTCGAAAGGGTGTAAGACAGGGATGTAGTCTTTCGGCCCTACCGTTCAATCCGTATATCGAAAAAGTGTAAGTAGGCTGTTTAGGTTTTTATGTTGGTAACGCCACGTAGCTCTCTGTATGAAAATCACTTACTGTTCTGTGTGCAGTCTGTGGCTGGTTGGCATTGTTGAAATATTCGCTATTGTAGTGTTCGGCAGTTGGGTGTGAACAGCACGCAGCGTTGAGCAGTTGGAGGTGAGCCGCCAGCAGTGGTGATGACTTTTGAAGATTATTAAGGTAAACACATTGTTTGTTCTCTATCAACATCTTTCATTTGCTAACTATGCCTATCAGTAGTTAGTGCCTTCAGTAGTTAGAATCTTTTATTTAGCTGGCAGTATCGGCGCTCGCTGTATTGCAGTAGTTCGAGTAACGAAGATTTTTGTGAGGTAAGTGATTTATGAAGGGTGTAGGTTATTGTTAGTCAGGGCCATTCTTTTGTGGGGATTACTGTAAGTGAGACTGCGTTGCGCTAAAAATATTGTGTGTCAGTTTATTGATGATCAGAATAAGTAAAGAGAGAAATGTGTGAGTACGTTAAGTTTTACTCAGCTGACTGTGTATCAAATAATGTAGAAGTTTACCAGCACAGTAGTTTATAATTTTTGTAAGGGGACGTTTCAAAAGCAATGATGGAAATCAAATAAAGGTTCAGGACTGGAATTAAAATTGAATGTGAAAGGATGTCTATGATACGATGTGTTGATGACATTGCTATGTGAAGAAGAATTACATGATATGCTGAATGGAATGAACAGTCTAACGAATACAGAATGAGGGTTGAGAGTAGACCGAAGAAAGACGAAATTAATGAGAAGTAGCGGAAATAACAGCAGCGAGAAACTCAACATCAGGATTGATGGTCACGAAGTAGATGGAGTTAAGGAATTCTGCTACTTAGCTAGCAAAATAACGAATGACTGTTGGAGCAAGAAGAACATCAAAAGCAGACTGTCACTGGCAAAAAAAAGGCATTCCTGGCCAAGAGAAGTCTACCAGTATCAAAAATAGGAATTAATTTGAGAAAGAAATTTCTTAGAATGTACGTCTGGAGTATAGCATTGAATGGTAGTGAAAGACGGAATGTGGGAAAGCCGGAAGGGAAGAGAATCGAAGCATTTGAGATGTAGTGCTACAGGCGAGTGTTGAAAGTTACGTGGACTGAAAGGTACGGAATGAGGAGGCTCTGAGCAGAATCGGAGAGGAAAGGAACATGTGGAAAAGACTGATCAGGAGAAGGGATAGGATGATAGAACATGGTGGTACTAGAGGGTGCTGTAGAGGGCAAAAACTGCGGAGGAAGACAGAGATTAGGATGCACCCAAAAATTAATTGAGGACGTAGGTTGCGAGTGCTACTCTGAGATGAAGAGGTTGGCACAGGAGAGGAATTCGTTGTGGGCCGCATCATATCCATCAGAAGACTCATGACTCAAGAAAAAAAAAGAAAGATAAGATCGAGATCCTTTTCCGTTGTGTTAAAAGCTCGGGTCGTCCATCGTAGGACACCTACAGCAATAGCGGCACACGGCAGTGAGAAGTGTTTCAGGACATTCTCTATAAATATTTTTATTTCTTTAATAATGCAAATTCATGTTATATTACCATCCAGAACAACTTAAATTTCTTATCATTACTGAATTTCATCACAGTGTAACGTGTGTTGGACTGTGACGATAACAACTTTGTTGTAGCTTCCAGTTTGTGGAACTGGGAACTGGCGGCTGTTTAGGGGAGGGCCTTACACTATGGAGAGGCGTGGAGGGGGAAGGGGGGGGTGAATGGGCGGGACTTGTTCCGGGTGAAATCTTAGCGCTAAGGCACGTTTTTTGGAGGAATCGTTAGCGCCAGGATTTCACCCGGAACAAATCCTGCCCATTCACCCCCGGTCTCCCCGGTCTTTGTTCAGCGCCTGGGCATCGTTTCAGTTGATCCACGTGGTTTACCGCGTTCGGCTGCACTCGCTCGGAGTGAATGTCAACTTAATATCTTGCTAGGTCTTAAATTTTGCCAGATAGTTAAAAGACACGTTACAAAAAAATCGTGCACAATTGGCCTCAGCTATGCCAGGTACTTCCACAGCAAACACAAGAGAAAACAATTTAGCACTGAATTCTTTAAATACGAGAACTCAGTATTCAGATGAATAGCCTATGAAGAAACATACTTCTGTATGAGAAAAAGCACCCAAAGCTAAAACAGGATAAACCTACCCTCAAATAATAATTTTCTCGGAGAAATATGAACCACGGTATACTTGACACTCGAGTTTCAGAACTCAGACAGTATACGCGAAACAGGCATCAGTGTTCACTATAATTCCAGAGGGCATCAAAATTACTTTGCTCCTGCTAGATCGATCCACGCTGTCTTCGCGTGTTGTTCACTGAATAGTTTTGCTGAAAACTTTTAGGGGTGGAAGAAGAGCTAGCACAGCATGAAGGACGTTTTACAGCCGTGAAACGCTGCAGCATTTATTTCCTCCATAACTGTTCTGTGACAAACATACACATCATCATTATTATTTTTTACAAATGGTTTGAATGAAATTTACAAAATTAATGAATCTTTTGGTTAAAAATAGACAGGACAAAGAATAACGACAGATTATTTCCCTGAGACGTTTGCAACAGCATATAGTACATTAATCACACAGAAACAGCCACAATTCTTTATATCCTCACGGTATATTAATAATTTTTACTTATGGACCGTCTGACAGCAACTGAATAAAACACAATTTTAGTGCCATACGCGTTTCGCCTTTATTTTCTGCAAGGCATCATCAGTGGCAGGTTGCGTGGACAATTTCCTACATATTACGCTCCTGTTGCATTTTTGGTGTTGTTCTTCTTCTTATGAACGCCAATTTGCGATTTTTTCCCCATTCCACAACACTATGCGCTGAACGCTTGTTTTAAAGCAACAGTCGGCAACAGAAACCAAAACATTGCTTTAAAACAAGCGTTCAGTGCATAGTGTTGTGGAATGGGGAAAAAACCGCAAATTGGCGTTCATAAGAAGAAGAACAACACCAAAAATGCAACAGGAGCGTAATATGTAGGAAATTGTCCACGCAACCTGCCACTGATGATGCCTTGCAGAAAATAAAGGCGAAACGGGTATGGCACTAAAATTGTGTTTTATTCAGTTGCTGTCAGACGGTCCATAAGTAAAAATTATTAATATACCGTAATATTACATGCAACTGAGGAAGACAGGACTATAAAAGTTGAAGATGTCTTTATAACCTCGTTTATAATGCGCAGGTATGGCATTGGAAGAATTTACAAGTTAAAATTCACCCATTACCCATGCAAATACTAACGAAACATGTCATATAAGGAAATATCGTACTGCCTTCATTAGGCATTTCTACTTTATGGCATTCTTATATTCTTTAATTTTCGTGAGTTACTATGAGGGCCTACATAAACAAAACGACTTTCACTTATTTCTATATAACGTTGATTTTAGACAACAGAGTTAGTCGACTGCATCCGTGGCTTTACTATCTACATAACAGATTCAAGACCATTGTTTTCGCTTTGTATGTTTGCTCTGCTGTTACCCTCAAATAAACGTATTATTAATAAGTGAATTAGTTAATGAAAATTTGTCCTTATTGCCCTTAAATAACATCCCGTTATTTTTTTGTTTTCTATTGCTGGCGATGCTATCAATTCTCTATAAACATTTTTATTGCTTTAATAATGCAAATTCATGTTATATTACCGTCCAGAACAACTTAAATTTCTTATCATTACTGAATTTCATCGCAGTGTAACGTGTGTTGGACTGTGACGATAACGCCGGCCGCGGTGGTTTAGCGGTTCTGGCGCTGCAGTCCGCAACCGCGGGACTGCTACGGTCGCAGGTTCGAATCCTGCCTCGGGCATGGGTGTGTGTGATGTCCTTAGGTTAGTTAGGTTTAAGTAGTTCTAAGTTCTAGGGGACTTATGACCTCAGATGTTGAGTCCCATAGTGCTCAGAGCCATTTGAACCATTTTTGTGACGATAACAACTTTGTTGTAGCTTCCAGTTTGCGGAACTGGGAACTGGCGGCTGTTTAGGGGAGGGCCTTACACTATGGTGTGGCGCGGAGGGGGGGGGGTGAATGGAAGGGACTTGTTCCGGGTGAAATCCTAGCGCTAAGGGCACGTTATTTTTGGGGCAAGACGAAAACGAAGTGACCCAGCGGGGTCCCTTCTTGGAACAGAGCCGCCTGAGGACAGTTCTCTAAACTCATTAGGGCAGAACGGACAGTCTGCTTATCGCGGCCGGGATCAGCCGCCTGGTCCCGCATACCAGAGGACTCGGCGCCGCCTTCCGAGAATCCCGAGAGGCCGGGAAACCGGATCCTAGCGCAGCGCGGTCGCGCCCGCCACGTCCAGGCGTGGGTGCGAAATACTCCGAACGGTGATCTCACGGCGGCGCTGGTGGATAGAGCGCGGCTGCACCGGTTCGCGTGGCTCCTTTTAAGCAGAAACCGGTCAGTCCTTCAGTCGCGCCAGCCAGAGTGCGGAGTGGTTTAAAATATTACTCGAAATGCAAAGTCGACGCAGCCTTTCTGCGAATTCCGACAGGTGAAACTCTCGACCCGAGAAACCTCGGGACCAGGAAGTTTGCTGACCGCAACCTCGATTGAAGAGTCTCAGATGAAAACGTTGCCAAAGCAAGAACCAACAATGACAAAGACGGTGCGTTACTATACCTTTGGAGCTCTTCTATCCCCAATTGGCGAAAACCGTTAAGCAGTCAAGGTATTCCTATAGACAGTGTGGCGCACGGAAAACTGTCCCCGAGTGCTGATTTCTCGCCAAGTACGTAGGAATTGTTGCCCTCCATGAGTAGATACAAGACAAACAGTTCAACATGTAATAATTAGACAATAAAGAGATAACAAATAAGCTAATAGAGAGATCTGTGTTTACTGAATTGATCTCGTCTGCCGGCCGCTGTGGCCGTGCGGTTAAAGGCGCTTCAGTCTGGAACCGCGTGACCGCTACGGTCGCAGGTTCGAATCCTGCCTCGGGCATGGATGTGTGTGATGTCCTTAGGTTAGTTAGGTTTAATTAGTTCTAAGTTCTAGGCGACTGATGACCTCAGAAGTTAAGTCGCATAGTGCTCACAGCCATTTGAACCATTTGATCTCGTCTTTTACATTAAATTACCGTACATTAGATGCTGAAAATGACTTCCTTGTTCTTCAATATGCTTTTGCGAACGCCTTTTCACGCGCAACTCTGCCGCATTAATTTTCAAAATTAAGATTCAAATGTTGTCCTTTAAGTCTTGTAACGTTATTAATAGTATACATTTTTCTCTTTAGACTGGCTTTTGACGCTGTTCCACACAAGCGATTCGTGGTGAAGTCGCGTGTTTATGGAATATCGTCTCAGTTATGTGACTGGATCTGTGACTTCCTGTCAGAGAGGTCACAGTTCGTTGTAATTGACGGAAAGTCATCGAGTAAAGCAGAAGTGATTTCTGGCGTTCCCCAGGGTAGTCCCATAGGCCCTTTGCTGTTCCTTGCTTATATAAACGATTTGGGAGACAATCTGAGCAGCCGTCTTCGGTTGTTTGCAGATGACGCTGTCGTTTATGGACTAATAAAGTCATCAGATGATCAAAACAAACTGCAAAACGATTTAGAAGAAATATCGAAATGGTGCGAAAAGTGGCAGTTGACCTCAAATAACGAAAAGTGTGAGGTTATCCACATGAGTGCTAAAAAGAACGCGTTAAACTTCGGTTAAACGATAAATCAGTCTAATCTGAAAGCCGTAAATTCAACTAAATACCTGGGTATTACAATTACGAACAACTGAAATTGGAAGTAACACACAGAAAATGTTGTGGGGAAGGCTAACCAAAGACTGCGTTTCATTGGCAGTACACTTAGAAAATGTAACAGACCTACTAAGGAGACTGCCTACACTACGTTTGTCCGTCCTCTTTTAGAATACTGGTGCGCGGTACGGGATCCTTACCAGATAGGACTGACTGCGTACATCGAAAAAGTTCAAAGAGAGACAGCACGTTTCGTATTATCGCGAAATATGGGGAGAGTGTCACAGAAATGATACAGGATTTGGGATGGACATCATTAAAAGAAAGGCGTTTTTTGTTGCGACGGCATCTTCTCACGAAATACCAATCACCATCTTTCTCCTCCGAATGCGAAAATATTTTGCTGACACCGACCTACAAAGGGAGGAACGATCACCACGATAAAATAAGGGAAATCAGAGCTCGTACGGAAAGATATAGGTGCTCATTCTTTCAGCATGCTATAGGAGATTGGAATAACAGAGAACTGTGAAGGTGGTTCGATGAACCCTCTACCAGGCACTTAAATGTGATATGCAGAGTATCCATGTAGATGTAGATGTAAATGACTGCTCCACAGACAAAACTCACAAGTTGTTAGGTCCGGCGAATGCAGCGGCCATAATCCTTCGTTGACAAGACCTTCTGTGTACCTTTCATGGATTCGTGAGGCTGACTCGCCTGGACTGTGACAGATCGGTCCATCCTGTTGAAAGACAGCATACGTATGTTCACGTGGGGTCAGCTGGGCGCAAAAAAATCCTCAAAGGTTCGCATACACGCCGCAGTTGGTGGGTTAGATGGTTGCTTTGGGGAAGGGGACCAAACAGCGAGGTCATCGGATTAGGAAAGGATGGGGAAGGAAATCGGCCGTGCCCTTTCAAAAGGAACCGTCCCGACATTTGCCTGAAGCAATTTGGGGAAATCACGAAAAACCTAAATCAGGATGGCTGGAAGCGGGGTTTGAACCGTCGTCGTCCCGAATGCAAATCCAGTGTGGTAACTACTGCGCCACCTCGTTCGGTACATGGCAGTATTTACTGTTTCAAAAAGTACAGGACGCTCAATCTGATTTGCTGACATGGTACACCACACTCCGATTTTTTCCCCGTGAAGAGGTTCCTCATTAATCGTGTAGAAATAGTTTGTTTACCATTATGTTTTCGTGTTCGAAGTTCACACGTCCTACCATACGGAAACAGCCTTCATCATTCACGAAATATACCAGTGAATCCAGCATTCCACCCTCACTTGTTTGACTTAGCCATATACAGTAATTTACACGTTTTGCCTTATCATCCTCCTCCAGTTGTTGGACATACGTTATTTTGTAGGGCTTCAACCATGTGTGCTGTAAAACGCATTGGCAAGACCTAAGCGTATAACATTCGCTTGTTGCGACAATTTACGTGTCGACGTCTTTCGGCTCTAGATCATTTGTTCTCGCATATCAGCGGTCACAGTAGGTGTACGGACAAACGAGCCTCGATTCTTTTTTTCGTTTGCAACTGGTCTTCTAGTACGCCACTTTGTCACAAAATCCTGTATACTATCCTTTGCTGGTATGCAAACGCCAGCAAACGTCTTTGCAAAAATGTCCCGCTATTCCTTAAATGAACCGGTATACACGTATGTCCTACTATCGCGATTCTTTCCTGAAGAGAGTGCATGGCGCTGAGATATTTGTTTCACACGTCTTAAGCAAGTCGCTACGGCTTTCGCACTGACAAACAAAAGGTAGTCAGTCGCAACAGCTTCGAAACAATAGTTGACAGTTGGCGGGCGACAATGAGCAGTCAAGTACTTGGAGCCGGATTTTCATACGCCACCCTGTTTTAAGTAGACAAAAAGCACGATACCGTTTGACCACACAATTGGCAATTATTCTTTGTGATGAATCACAGCTCTGAAGTACCTACAGGAATAAATCTGGGGAGATTCGTGGTGGACCGAACTCATCCACCTAGCCGTGCGGAAGGTACACGCCAACAGAGAGATATATAGGCAGAAGCCTGAAGTCATTCCCACACAGAAAGGAACGCGATCATGAACGCAGAACGCACTCAGGGCAATGTCGTCATAAAGTGGAATTTCACATTTCGAGGTATTCCACCAGTGGAAAAACAGAAGAAATCGAATCAGATCATCACAAGGTGCTTAGGTAAACATAAACCAGTGCCATCTGAAGTCCCTTTCTGCACCACAGACAGACGCTTCATTTTGGGTACAATTTATTATAATAAAATGTCGGCTAACGATACATCGTTTGTTAAAAGTGCTGCCAAACCACCACATGTAAAGACGCAGATGTGAATAAAATCCCTAGACGTTTAAAAACCAAAAAAGGAAAACGTTACCCTGTGTGTATGCCCCCCTCTGCAGCAACAGCCATATCTAAAACCATCCCATAACTTAGGAAAGCTACCTGACAGATTAGCCAAAACCCTCAAATCCTTCAGTTACAAAACTTCATTGTATGTAAGAGACACTACAGGCCACATTCCATTCAACGACAAAGATTAAACAGATTTATTAGGTAACAGTGGTGTTTACACAATCGCTTTCAGTGACTGCAGCAGACTGTATATTGGTCAGACAGGTAGGGCCATAACAACTGGGTTGATTGAACAAAATGGTTCAACGGCTCTGAGCACTATGGGACTTAACATCTGAGGTCATCAGTCCCCTAGAACTTAGAACTAATTAAACCTAACTAACCTAAGGACATCACACACAACCATGCCCGAGGTAGGATTCGAACCTGCGACCATAGCGGTCGCGCGTTGATCGAACACAAACGCGGCTGGAGACTGCGTAAGTCAGACTCCACCTTTCCTGAACATGTGCTGAAGGAATGACACAAATATCAAACCCACACATAAGTACTAAATGTAGCCAACAAAGAAAGAAAACCAAGCCTATAGAAGCACTTGAAATAAACAGACATTTATCCCAAAATCGGAGCTGCTTCTAAATGTTACAGCTGAGCTCATCCCCACTTTTAAGCTTCGCATGATGCTCTCCACCAGCTGCAAAACCACAAATCACCACGATGACACATACTGCAGACCAATTGTGTGATTGGATTGAGGAGTTCCTAGATAACAGGACGCAGCATGTTATTCTCAATGGAGAGAAGTCTTCCGAAGTAAGAGTAATTTCAGGTGTGCCGCAGGGGAGTGTCATAGGACCGTTGCTATTCACAATATACATAAATGACCTGGTGGATGAGATCGGAAGTTCACTGAGGCTATTTGCAGATGATGCTGTGGTGTATCGAGAGGTTGTAACAATGGAAAATTGTACTGAAATGCAGGAGGATCTGCAGCGAATTGACGCATGGTGCAGGGAATGGCAACTGAATCTCAATGTAGACAAGTGTAATGTGCTGCGAATACACAGAAAGATAGATCCTTTATCATTTAGCTACAAAATAGCAGGTCAGCAACTGGAAGCAGTTAATACCATAAATTATCTGGGAGTACGCATTAGGAGTGATTTAAAATGGAATGATCATATAATGTTGATTGTCGGTAAAGCAGATGCCAGACTGAGATTCATTGGAAGAATCCTAAGGAAATGCAATCCGAAAACAAAGGAAGTAGGTCACAGTACGCTTGTTCGCCCACTGCTTGAATACTGCTCAGCAGTGTGGGATCCGTACCAGACAGGGTTGATACAAGACATAGAGAAGATCCAACGGAGAGCAGCGCGCTTCGTTACAGGATCATTTAGAAATCGCGAAAGCGTTACGGAGATGATAGATAAACTCCAGTGGAAGACTCTGCAGGAGAGACGCTCAGTAGCTCGGTACGGGCTTTTGTCAAAGTTTCGAAGACATACCTTCACCGAAGAGTCAAGCAGTATATTGCTCCCTCCTACGTATATCTCGCGAAGAGACCATGAGGATAAAATCAGAGAGATTAGAGCCCACACAGAGGCATACCGACAATCCTTCTTTCCACGAACAATACGAGACTGGAATAGAAGGGAGAACCGATAGAGGTACTGAAGGTACCCTCCGCCACACACCGTCAGGTGGCTTGCGGAGTATGGATGTAGATGTAGATGTAGATGTACTGCTATACAAAATTAAACCATAACAGACTTTCCTATTCCTTATCTCACAAACTTCAACAATATAACTTGTAAGACTTCAATACTAGGCACTATTTCAATATTGACCATTGCATAAAAATTTTATTTACAATGTAAACGATGTTTGTTCCTCAATATAAGTTGACAGTGCTCAGCTAGGCATCGTAACCATATACCCTGTAATAATGTAAGATTATGTATTCCAGTTATTGTGTAAAATAGCGTCAATTGCCTAGAGTTTAGTTTACGATGGTGAAAAATGTTTGTTGCTTAACGTAAGTGAAGAAAACGCAGTTTAACATTATCTAATAAGAAAATCCATTTAAAATGTAATATTTTTAGTTTAATTATTTATTGTGCTTAAAATTGTTCATTGTGTAAAGTGTAAATCCAACATTAAGAAACAAGTTTGATGCACAACAATGTATGCAAGTGTCTGTGTCTTCGTCTATAATTTTTGGTTGCATTAGAACCAGTGTCCCTACCAACCGCTATTCAGTTGTTTCTATTGATGGCATAAGCCGAAAACTAGTTCGACATTAACAAAAATCAGTAAAACAAGTACAGTGTACTTGTTACTAAACAGTAAATCTGTATGGAGGTCCACTCCACTCACCATGTAGAAGTGAAAAGTATTTGATGTATGGAAGGCAACAATCTCGAAACACGAACTTTGACGAACATCCTCTTCTCGTATATTCAATACCGGTTGCTTACATGATTTTTCGAAGTATAAAAATTACTGGCGTTTATTTGGTAATAAATATGCAACCAGTCGCTTTTTTTTACGATTTATTCAACCATGAACATATTTTCGAATCATCTTCAGATGGAGGTGTTCCAGAAACATTATCTTGTGGACCAAGTGTAGCTAGATGCAGTGTTGACGCTGCTGGCGGGATGACGGAAATTTAGTAATCTGTGACGAAACATTTACGAATGCGAAAGTTTTTTGTGTTTTAGGTACTTACAGTGCACTGCCTTGTGGTATTCACATCAGATTGCTTCTTATAACGCGCATTATTAAGCTATGTACACAGATAAACATATTATGTAACTACACTTGGTTTCACACTGGCTCACAGGATGTAAACATTCAATGTTTTTACAAAGAATACGGATGTGACAAATACTGCACTTTACTACATAAAAGTCTTTGGCAAGAGATGCATTGTATTACGATACAAATATTACTAGTACAGATTTTACATTTCAGTAAATGTTGCTAGTTGTGTACAAACGGTAAACAGCTAGAGGTGAATATTTAATACATATTAAGTTACCAGAATCTTCCGTCGGTTCTTGGTAGAACAACATTATAATAAATGAAATGCACCAGTTTGCTTTTGTTGTACAATATTACTTTTACTGTTAACCGGTTTTCGGCTTGTTTGCAAACATTTAACTTCTTTGGTAATAATACTCAGTAAATGTCTGAAGATGCCCTTGTAAGCCGAAAACCGCTTAACAATGAAAGGAATATTGTAGAACAAAAGCAGACTGGTGCTTTTCATTTATTATTTGATACATAATTAAAAACTTTTGTAAGTTACAGACTACCATAGTCGTTACACACTAAGAAGAACAAGATTTATACAGGAAGATGTATTATTGTCATTTTTGTTATTTTTGTGGAGGAATAATTCTGGAGGAATAGTTCTAGAAGAATATGTTTTGCGTTGACTCAGTCTGTTCATTCAGGATTTTTTGGGGTGATTTTAGTTTGTGAATCAAGATTTCTAATTGTTCAAGGAGGTCCATCTATAGTCCTTTCTCAGCAATGTGTAGCACAGAAAGACTGTCATTGATATCATCAACACCTGACATTTTTTAGATAATCTACAACAAAACTTCTTCTTAACACACCCACAATTTACTGATAAAATTCTGTATTATAAAAGATATGTGGATAACATAATAATAATTTTCAATGTTCGAAAATATGAACTAAATAACCTAGCAGATGAAATGAATAAATGTACCCAAATCTTAAAGTCACAGTTGAACACCAGACAACTCAAGGACATGACTGTCTCCACTCATAATAACAAGCATAACTTCCAAATATACAGAGAACCCACTACCAGTGATGTTACCATTAACAATACCTCATGCCACCCAAACCAACATAAAACTGCTTTCTTCAGGTCATCTGTAAACCGTATGCTCCACATTCCTATCAGTGGAGAAGACAGGTGTAAAGAAATGAACATACTTAAATCTATAGCCCAAAATAATGGTTATAATGCCTCTTTGATAAACACCCTATTTCAAAAAATCCAAAGTAAACTCAAGCAACCACCATAACCATTACAAACTAAGAAAGAAATGCCAAAATTTGACTGTCTTCCATTCCTTGTGCAAAGTGTCATACAAACTTGCAAATCTTTTAAGACCACACAACATAAAAAATATCCTTCCACACTGACAATAAACTACAAAATAAAATTGTTCTCAATAATAAATCCACTAGAGATTGGCATAAAAATTCTGGCCTATGCAAACTCACATGCTCCTGTTCTTCCTTCTACATAGGCCAAACAGGGAGAAATTTTGCAACCTGCTACAAAGAACGTATGGATGCCCTTCGACTCAAAAACGTAAATAAGTCCAGCTTTGCATCAAATGTTGCTCTCATGAACAGTCTGTTGATTATATCAATGACAGTTTTTCTGTACTACACATCGCTGAGAAAGGACTACAGATGTACCTCCTTGAACAATTAGAAAGTTTCTTCCACAAACTAAAATCACCCCAAAAAATCTGACTGAACAGACTGAGTCAACGCAAAACATATTCTTCCAGAATTTCCAGAATTATTCATCCAGAAAAATAACTAAACTGACAATAATTCATCTTCCTGCACAAATCTTGTTCTTCTTGGTGTGTAACGACTATGGTATTCTGTAACTTACAAAAAGTTTTTAATTATGTATTAAATATTCACCTCTAGCTCTTTACCTTTTGTATGCAGCTAGCAACATTTACTGAAATTTAAAATCTGTATTAGTAATATTTGTATAGTAATACAATGCTTCTCTTGCCAAAGACTATTATATAGTAAAGTGCAGTATCTGTCATGTCCGTATTCTTTGTAAAAACTACGAATGTTTAAGTTCTGTGAGCCAGTGTAAAGCCAAGTGTAGCTACATAATGTGTTTATTTGTGTACATAGCTTAATAATACAAGTTATAAGAAGCAGTCTGATGTGAATACCACAAGACAGTGCACTGTAAGTACCTAAAACATAAAAAACTTTCGCTTTCGTAAATGTTTCGTCACCGATTACTAAATTTCCGTCATTTCCGCCAGCAGCATCAGCACTGCATCTACCTCCACTTGGTCCAAAAGATAATGTTTCTGTAACACCTCCATGTCAAGATGAGCCTGCAGTGTCTCGAAAACATGATCATGTTTGAATAAATCGTAAAAAAGTGACTGGCCGCATATTTATTACCAGATAAACGCCAATTTAAATCATAGTAGCAGTTCGTCATCCACAATGGATATACTGAAAATATAAAAATTACAATTCGGATTAAGTTATAAAACAAAATTAAGAATCCAAATAAAGTAGAGTTGTAATATTTCTAAAATAACGGGAATTATTTATGTAGAAAAATATTTGGTCCAAATACATAAGAAGTATGCACCTCAAAAGACGCAAATACTTACAACAGCTCTGCAACTTGGTGACAGGCTGCATTGTGTTTATTTATTTATAGTTTGATAAAGTTAGTAATATGTGCACAGGTGGCACGTTATTTAAAGTATTGCACTGTTTAATGATGTGTCTGATTCGCTGTCCCACTTAGTATTCTCATTTGTCGTAATTGTCCGCAACTTTGTTTGTTTGTTGAAATATGTTGGTATATTATTGATATTTTATATAGGATAAAATGGAGTGTATTTGAGATTCCGCACTGAACTTTCGATTGTGATACCCCTTTTTTCGACTTAATAAAATTTCTCTTCCTTTCTGGTCAGAAAGAAAGAAGTTTACGGGTTAACATGTTGTCCACTACAAAGTTGTTAGAGCCGAAGCACAAGCACGGAGAGGATAGAGAAGGAAATCTGCTGTTTACATTTCAAACGAACCACCCTGACCTATGTCTTAAGCGATTTGGGGAAATAAAGAAACTAATATCCGGAGGGCTGGGAGGGATCTGAACCGCTTTCTCCTGACTCCGCATCCAATGCATTCTGGAGTGCGCCACAACGCGACTTTGGTTAGATCTGATTACGGAAGGTGAAACTCTGTGGTCTGTTAAGTACAGTACAGGGCGTGCAGCAAAGGAGACTCCGATTTCAAAATTAGATGTCTCAAAAACAAAGATCGACTGACGAGTGCAACAGACTTTATGATTGTTGTTAAAGCTGTAAGAATTTTGTACAGAAGCTGTACAGAAGTTTCAGAATAGTTCGAAAAGCTGCTGATGGCACTGTCATCGCAGTATACAGTGCCTCTAAATAGTGCGCCGCATCTTAGACTAATCAGTTCCATCGTTGAAATGTGGAAGGACATAAGTATCCCGCAGGAGGATGTTCAAATCGTATAGTATATTGAACAATGCGTTTTTCTGGTACTGTTCTATCACAAGTTAAGACACAATCTTATTCCTACAAGACGCAGTTTTGGAACACGATTTAATGTTCTAAATGGACCCGATGCGAAATCCATTCGCAAACTCTTTCCAAGATTCCAATTGAGGGGTAGCGTGGCAGACGATCTAGCGGGGAATGTTGCTTCCAGGAAAACTGTAGCTACTCCTAAAAATGTCGTCAGCGTTTCTGGATTTATTCTGCAAAATCCAAGGAAATCTGTCAGAGGAATTGTTGCAGAGACTGGTCTGAGGCGTTCTAGCAAGCAAGAAATATCAGACAGAGCCTACAGATGTTTCCATTCAAAATCCAGAGCCACCAGGTCACATCTGTGCGAGATGTCCCACAGAGGGCTGACTATGCGAACATCATAGTCAACGAAGGACTTGATGCTGACTGCATCTTGTTCTCAGATGAAGCACTCTTCCACCTGAATGGAGTCGTGAATGAACAAAACTGGCGGTTTTGGCGTTCCAAAAATACCCATTTGTTGGAAGCGGAAGCACTGCGTTCTCCCAAAGTCACTGTCTGGGTTGCGGTATGGAGCAGAGTCGCTGTTGCCAAGTTTTTCATGCGAGGCACGCTCTGTAATGAACGTCACATTGCAATTTTGGTACAATTTCTCGCCACATAGCCAGTGTTGGAGGATCGCCCAAACACTATGTGGGTCATGGAAGATGGAGCCAGTCCACATCGCAAGGAACAGGTGTTTCGCATTCTTGATGAATGCTTTGGGAATTGAATCACTGTGCCGGATTATTTCAGAGGGTTGGATTGGCTTGCATATTTACCCCATCTGACTACTTTTTGTGTTGCACATTGAAAGAAACTAGCAGGCCGGATTGGCCGTGCGGTTCTAGGCGCTACAGTCTGGAACCGAGCGACCGTTACGGTCGCAGGTTCGAATCCTGCCTCGGGCATGGATGTGTGTGATGTCCTTAGGTTAGTTAGGTTTAATTAGTTCTAAGTTCTAGGCGACTGATGACCTCAGAAGTTAAGTCGCATAGTGCTCAGAGCCATTTGAACCATTTGAAAGAAACTATCTACCAGAACAATACCTCCACGCTAGACAAGCTTGAATCGGTTATGTGTGAGGCATCTGGATTCATTTCCGTTGGAACTGTTACAACGTTAAGTTAAGCGCTGGCACGCCAGTCGGGAACGACAGAGAAGAGAAGGCTGTGAGAAGAAGTCAGCCAATCGGACAACGCGACAGTAACGACCCCTATGTGGAGAGGAAATAAGGGCCGCGCTCGACTGGCGCCGCCTCCTCCGCGCCACACAACGGCATGGCGCTATTGTACTGGGGCCTTATGAGTACACCGTCTTCCCCCATCGTGGCCAGTCAGATGTGCTCGACATCGCCGTGCTCAAAGGTGTTGGGCACTTTACGTCTGCCACCGTTAGATGCGCCATGTCGTCCGATCACCTCCCGGTGATCTTCGACATGGACGTCATCGGTGCATCTATGCAGTCCGACCACCACAACTTCCGAGGCATAGACGAGGCACGCTTTCGAGTCGAGGTCTCTGACCGCCTCGAGGGCGCGCCCGACCCCGCTGTGCAAGGGGCTGATGCAGCATTGGCCTTCTTCACGCGGCACACACTGGCTGCTGCGGAGGCGGCCACCCCCAGGCGGCCGGGACGACCGCGTGAGATGTCGCGCCAACTCCCGCCGCACATCCTCGAGGCGATCACAAACAAGAATCGCCTCTTACGGGAGTGGCAGCTTACGCGGCTGCCCGAGACGAAGCGCCGCCTCAGCAGGGCGAGGCGTGAGATTCGGGCTACCATCGATGACCATCGACATAGGGACTGGGCGGGCCTTGTGGCCACCCTAACAACGACGGACGGTAGTGCTTAGCGCACCGCCAAGCGCTTCCTTCGTCGTCGCCAGCGAGTCCCGCCTCTCGATACGGGTGCGAACGTCGTCTGCGAGCCAGATGCGAAAGCCAGCATCCTCGCGGACACGTTCGCGGCAAACTTTCAGCCAGGTGAAGATGCAGTCGATCCCGACCACGTCCGCCTGGTGGAGGACCGCCTGCCGGTCTTCCTCGCTGCACGGGAGGACGACGACTCGATCGAGGAAATCACAGCAGAGGAAGTGGACCTGCAGCTCCGTCGACTCAACCCGAAGAAGGCGGGCGGCACGGATGGTGTCACCAACCGCCTGTTGAGGATGCTTCCGCCGGAGGTGCACCAATCTCTGGCGGACATCTTTAACAGCATCCTCCGCTCTGGGACCTTCCCTTCCGCGTGGAAACACGCGGAAGTGGTTGCCATCCCCAAGAGCGGCAAGGATCCACGCCAGGCGGCGAACTACCGGCCGATCAGTCTGCTCCCGTCCCTCTCAAAAGTGTTTGAGAGGCTGTACGCGGAGCGACTGCTACGCCATGTGACGGAACAGCAACTCATACCCGAGGAGCAGTTTGGCTTCCGGTGCGGCCACTCTACCACGCAGCAGCTGTTGCGCCTCGTGGAGCAGGCGATGCGAGCGCTGGAGACGCGGGAGTACCTAGGGGCGGTGCTCCTCGACGTCTCTAAGGCCTTCGACTGCGTGTGGCACGACGGCCTCGTGTACAAACTTTTTGCACACGGGGTACCGACGTCGCACGTAGTCCTGCTGCGCTCGTATCTCTCGGGACGCACTTTCCACGTCCGAGCAGATGGAGGCTTTTCCACCGATCGGCCGATTCGAGCAGGAGTACCGCAGGGGTCGGTCCTCGGCCCCCTGTTGTACTCCCTGTACACCGCCGACGCTCCGCGGGTGGCACGCGTGGAGTTGGCACTTTACGCCGACGACACGGCGTTGTTCACCCGCAGCATGAACGCGGCCGAGATGCGCCGCCGCCTCCAGCTCGGATGTGACGTCCTGGGCGCATGGTCCACGAAATGGCGCTTGAAGTTCAACGCTGCCAAGAGTCAGGCTGTAATCTTCAGCAGGAAGAGGCTGCCACCGGACCTACCGCCGGTCACGATCATGGGGGGCCCCATCCCGTGGTCGCGGACCGGCAAATACCTCGGGGTGACGTTGGACAGGCACCTGACGTGGCTGCCACACGTCCGAGACGTCAGAGGGCGGGCAGTGGGGCGCCTTCGTGCGCTTTACCCACTGCTCAACCCTTCATCGCCACTTCCTCCACGCCACGGCCTCACCACGTATCTGTCCCTAGTCCGGCCGGTACTGGAATACGCGGCTGTGGTGTGGGGCAACGCGGCAGCGACGCACATTGCGACGCTCCAACGAGTACAAAATAGGGCGCTGCGACTTGCGCTCCACAAGCCGCCTCGCTATCCGGCGAGGCTGCTCCATGAGGAAGCTGGAATCCCCCTCCTGCGGGATCGCTTCCGGCAAATCGCCAGGGTGTTCTACAGCAATGTAGAACACTCTGGCAACCGCCTAATCCGTTGTCTGGGCCGCCAGGTCCACCACAGGCCGACGACTCGTTGGCCAGATCTACTGCGAGAGTAATATCTCGCAGCCTGCTGTCGCAACGAAGGGCGTCACAACAAACGAAGCCCAGTGAGGACAGCTCACCCCATTAGGTCACACTGCAACAAATAGATGACACCGCAGGAACAGCAGCCCCGCTGCTTAAACTGCCCCTACACCTGGCATAGGTAGCCAGAGTTTTTGGTGCGAGGTGCGAGGGCGACGGCCCAGTTCTGTGTAGCAACCTGGCAGTTCTATAGCAGCGTTAACTCAAGTCACTTCGCTTGCAATCTCTAATGTAGCACAGATTTGAGATTGTTTATACTGAAGAAGATGCTTTTTTGTATACGTCGCCCTTTGCTCACAACACATCTGTGTAGTTGCAAAAGTTAAGTATTATATCTTTTCATTGTGTAGTAAAACTCATTAATATGATTTGTATGAATGTTAGTGTGGCGAGCCGAGAACGCAGGCTTCCTAGACACCACCCACGAGGGGCGTTTGAAAAGTCAGTGCAACAATAAAAACTACTTGCGTGTTTGGGGTAAACCTTTTTTATTTTTCGACATAGTCTCCTTTTAGACTTATACACTCCGTCCAACGCTGTTCTGATATGTTTATCCCTTCCGAATAATAGGAATTCTCCAAGTCTGCAAAATAGATATTAGTTGCTGCAATCACCTCCTCGTTTGTATAAAATCTTTGTCCCACCAGCCATTTCTTCAAATTGGGGAACAAATAGTAGTCCGAGGGAGCCAAGTTTGGATAATAGGGGGGATGTGAAACTAGTTGGAATCCTATTTCCATTAATTTTGAGACCACAACTGAGGTGTGTGCTGGTGCATTGTCGTGATCGAAAAGGACTTTTTTGCGGTCCAATCGCTAGCGTTTTTCTTGCAACTCGGTTTTCAGACGGTCGAGTAACGATGAATAATATGCACATGTAATAGTTTTACCCTTTTCCAGATAGTCGGTGAAGATTATCCCTTGCGTATCCCAAAAGACAGTCGCCACAAGCTTTCCGTCCGAAGGAATAGTCTTCGCCTTTTTTGGTGCAGATTCTCCCTTGGTAATCCATTTTTTAGATTGTTGTTTGGTCTCAGGAGTATAGTAATGAATCCATGTTTCATCCACAGTGACGAAACGACGCGGAACCCGTCTTGCGGATTGCTTTCTCATGTCCCAATGTTTATGTAAAATACATGTACTCGTTCATCCGAGATGCCCACGGCATTAGCAGTCACATCTCTTATCTCTTCTGTCATCCATCACCATATCATGGATTTTATCAATGATTTCTGGAGTCGTAACCTCCACAGGGCGTCCAGAAAGTTCAGCATCAGTTGCGTTCATATGACCACTCCGAAAATTTTGAAACCGCTTATGAACTGTTGCCGGCCGGGTTGCCCGAACGGTTCTAGGCGCTACAGTCTGCAACCGCGCGACCGCTACGGTCGTAGGTTCGAATCCTGCCTCGGGCATGGATGTGTGCGATGTCCTTAGGTTAGTTAGGTTTAAGTAGTTCTAAGTTCTAGGAGACTGATGACCTTAGAAGTTAAGTCCCATAATGCTCAGAGCCATTTGAACCTTTTTTTTTTTCTACTCATAGGTGTAGAGTCACCGTAATGTTTATCAAGCTTCTCTTTAGTTTCCTGAGGCGTTTTGTCTTTCATAAAGTAATGTTTAATCACCACACGGAATTCTTTTTCGTTCATTTTTTGACGATCACTCGACTTCCTTGATTCACACGAATGCCAAACACAAAGAAATAGACTAATATCGCTGAAACTTGGTGTGCGTTCTTTCCAAAGACGCTAGTAACTAAACATGACCTCGATGTACGCCGGTGGTGCCATCTCTCGGACTTGTCACGGACTTTTCAAACGCCCCTCGTATTTGACGACGAGCATGGAGACATAATAGAAACAGTACAGGATATGATGGTAGATTTCATTGTTCGTTCGCACCACTTCCGTAATGCGAGTGGTGGACATTTCGAAAAGATTCTGATATGCAAAAACTGCTTGCAGTATAGGTATTAATTACGCACGCTAGTATTGTACCATCTGTTAGCAAATTTACGAACTACATCGAAACTTCCGTATAAAATTCTTGCAGCATTCACAGTAACCGACGCCATTTTTCGATATACGTATTTAATTTTGAAATCAGGGACTCCTTTGGTGGACACCTTGCGTATCCGTGATAGGGCGTCCTGTATCTTTTCCAAGACATAATACAGGGTGATTAAAAAAGAATACCACAACTTTAAAAATGTGTATTTAATGAAAGAAACATAATATAACCTTCTGTTATACATCATTACAAAGGGTATTTAAAAAGGTTTTTTTTTCACTCAAAAACAAGTTCAGAGATGTTCAATATGGCCCCCTCCAGACACTCGAGCAATATCAACCCGATGCTCCAACTCGTTCCACACTCTCTGTAGCATATCAGGCGTAACAGTTTGGATAGCTGCTGTTATTTCTCGTTTCAAATCATCAATGGTGGCTGGGAGAGGTGGCCGAAACACCATATCCTTAACATACCCCCATAAGAAAAAATCGCAGGGGGTAAGATCAGGGCTTCTTGGAGGCCAGTGATGAAGTGCTCTGTCACGGGCTGCCTGGCGGCCGATCCATCGCCTCGGGTAGTTGACGTTCAGGTAGTTACGGACAGATAAGTGCCAATGTGGTGGCGCTCCATCCTGCTGAAATATGAATTGTTGTGCTTCTTGTTCGAGCTGAGGGAACAGCCAATTCTCTAACATCTCCAGATACTGTAGTCCAGTTACAGTAGCACCTTCGAAGAAAAAGGGACCAAAAACTTTATTGGCTGAAATGGCACAGAAAACGTTCACCTTAGGCGAGTCACGTTCATACTGAGTTGTTTCCCGCGGATTCTCAGTGCCCCATATACAGACATTGTGACGGTTGACTTTCCCGTTAGTGTGGAAAGTTGCTTCATCACTAAACACAATCTTTGAAACGAAAGATTCATCTGTTTCCATTTGAGCAAGGATAAAATCACAGAAATCGATTCTTTTAATCTTATCAGCTGCAGACAGTGCTTGAACGAATTTCAGACGATAAGGTTTCATAAGTAACCTTTTTCGTAGGACTCTCCATACAGTTGACTGTGGAATTTGCAGCTCTCTGCTAGCTCTGCGAGTCGATTTTCCTGGGCTGCGAACAAATGCTTGCTGGATGCGTGCTACATTTTCATCACTCGTTCTCGGCCATCCAGAACTTATCCCTTTGCACAAACACCCATTCTCTGTAAACTGTTTATACCAACGTTTAGTACACCACCTATCAGGAGGTTTAACACCATACTTCGTTCGAAATGCACGCTGAACAACTGTCGTCGATTCACTTCTGCCGTACTCAATAACACAAAAAGCTTTCTGTTGAGCGGTCGCCATCTTAGCATCAACTGGCGCTGACGCCTAGTCAACAGCGCCCCAAGCGAACAAATGTACAACTAAATGAAACTTTATAGCTCCCTTAATTCGCCGACAGATAGTGCTTAGCTCTGCCTTTTGTCGTTGCAGAGTTTTAAATTCCTAAAGTTGTGGTACTCTTTTTGAATCACCCTGTACTTTTAGGAGGATATCATACCTTTTGTTTTGTTTGTGCAATTTTTATTTATATTCTGCAATAATGAGCCAGCGCAGCAGGTTTAGAGGACGCATTAGGAGCCTGAGACCGCCCGAGAACCTGAAAGTGAATCAAATTGTCGAAGAGGATGAGTGAGCGCACCCATCTTCGGCAGCTGATGAGGTGTTGGACCAAACTGGACTGGTCCGTGCTTGGCTGCACTGCACCTTATAATTGGTGCTCTCTGACTCCCGATTTCTGTTGCGTCCATTGATGACAGTATTTGAGGCAAACAGTCTGATGACTCAGTCGAGCTGAACGTGGTTGTGAAGAAGGGCTTCGGCAGTATAGACCGTTTTTTTTCTGAAGGTAAAATGAGGTATGCCTTTCTGTGATACCGCAAATGAGTCACTTCTAATGGACGTAACGTTAACAAGAAGAAAATGTGTTTCTTTAAGGTGGGGTGTTACTGAACAATGTTAAAAATTAATTGGACAGTCTAGGATAAGGGTTCGGAATAGAATTACCTGAATAACGGAGAGGTTAGTGGGAAGTATTCTCAAATATGCAGAAACGAATAATCTGGAGCTGAAAAGAGCAGTAACGGGAAAAACAGAAAGGGTAGACAGGTACTGGAATATGGTAAGTAGAGCACGTAGAATTTTGGCTGTTAAAGTAACACACAGGTGAAGAGGTTAGCAAAAGACAGGAAAAGATGAAGGACAGTAAGCGAAAGACTGACAGCGATAAAAAATATTGAGCAGAAACTTCCTGCCGGTTTATTTATTTAGCGTAAAGCACCGCAGATTAAATTACAATCGAAAATACAAGGAAAAATACAAGAAATAAATACAAATATTAAATTAAACTAACAAACAGTTGTTTCACGCTAACGTCCAGTGTCGTTATCCACTCAGGGCTACACCCAGCCACAAAAAAGTCGATTGGATCACACAAGAAGGCTCTCAATTTACATTCGTCGTCTCTGTGCCGGATGATGTGTCTCGATGGTCCACAACCACAGGTTGCGTTGGACTGCTTACCCCAGTTGAGCAGGTCGTATGCACACAGTCCGTGTCCTGTTCGGATGCGATTTATATTCTGTGAGTCATGCTGAGGCAGTTCAAAGTCCTTGGGTCTCTGTACGCAGTCAATAATCTATCACACTTCAGATGGAACACCAGTAATTCAGGGCTATTTTCTGTCAATCATGAAATTGCCATCAGCAAGATGTTCGGCATGTTGCAGGGTGGATTTGGGGAATGAAGTCGATTTGTTATCAAACTAGTGATATCTAATGGATGGGAAGTTGACGATTATTCATTATGCTGGAATATTCTTTCAACACGGTTGCTTGTCCTCTTAACCGAGTTGAGGCTATGTGGTTGAGTGTTGAAAGCCAGGATTGTGGAGTAGTTCTTATTAACCCAGAGATTATTCCCATGGCTGTATTGAGCTGAGTGCCTGTCTTACTTATGTGATAGCTTTTCAGGCACAAGCACACAAGTGCACAGCATTCAGCCGTAGAAACCACTAAACTGAACACAAGTCTTTGACCCTTATGTGCGATGATTCGCAGTTATTACTGCAGAGTTCCTGTATATGGTAGTTTCGTGTGTATATTTCCCGGTATTATAAGATCCTTTCCAGAATCATTCAATGACAGTTTGGGTGACTCCAGTAGGGAAGTACTTAGTCGTTAATAGCGACCACCAGTTTATAGTCTGCTGCTCTGTTGTTTAAGTTGAAAATGCTGACCAGTTTCAGAAAGACTGGGTGTGAGTCTACATATTAGTGCACCTGGAAAAACGACGTCGACTTTCATCTACATCCACATCTACTCCGCAATCCACCATACGGTGCGTGGCGGAGGGTACATCGTACCACAACAAGCATCTTCTCCCCCTGTTCCACTCCCAAACAGAACGATGGAAAAACGACTGCCTATATGCCTCTGTACGAGCCCCAATCTCTCTTGTCTTATCTTTGTGGTCTTTCCGCGAAATGTAGGATGGCGGCAGTAAAATTGTACTGCAGTCAGCCTCAAATGCTGGTTCTCTAACTTTCCTCAGTAGTGATTCACGAAAAAAACTCCTCATTTCCTCTAGAGACTCCCACCCGAGTTCCTGAAGCATTTCCGTAACACTCGCGTGATGATCAAACCTACCAGTAACAAATCTAGCAGTCCGCCTCTGAATTGCTTCTATGTCCTCCCTCAACCCGACCTGATAGGGATCCCAAACGCTCGAGCAGTACTCAAGAATAGGTCGTATTAGTGTTTTATAAGCGGTCTCCTTTACAGATGAACCACATCTTCCCAAAATTCTACCAATGAACCGAAGACGACAATCCGCCTTCCCCACAACTGCCATTACAAACTTGTCCAGTTCATATCGCTCTGCAATGATACGCCCAAATATTTAATCCACGTGACTGTGTCAAGCGCTACACTACTAATGGAGTATTCGAACATTACCGGATTCTTTTTCCTATTGATCTGCATTAATATGTTTACTTATTAATTTTGAAAAAGTGTTATCTAGTAGTTATTGTTGTTGTCTTCAGTCCAGAGAAAATTGCTGGATTTGGACGGGTTACTCCTGTAACTGAAATATCAGATCTGAAGATGGTTCTGAATGAACCGAAACCAGTCATATGACTAATAAAAAAAATTTTTGCAATCAAGACGGATTTTAAGTAACACTCTAAAAGAGTGTGGTAATCTTTTTCTGGTAGTGTATTTATGTAGTTTGTTGAGATCATCAGTTAGGCTGTTTCCTGCACTTTCGAACTCCTTGTGCTGCACCACAATACTGGTTCGTCAGCATACCCAAACATCTTTGCACTGGTTTCAGGTGTGCCCGAAGTACAAAGGTTGAAAATTATAGGAGAGTGCTGACTCCTGAGGTAGACCATTACCGTATTTAGTTTCGTTTCTGTGCTTATGAGATTGCCCTGACCATTCGTAAGTGATGACGATGTTTGATTTGGTGTGACGCTCAACTGCGCTGTCATCAGCGCTCGCACAAAGTCCCAAATGTGACACAGTCCAATTTTTTCCACAGTCCAATCTAGTCACTGTCACGAATGATGATGATGATGATGATGAAATGATGAGGACAACACAAACACCCAGTCCTCGGGCAGGGAAAATCCCCAACCCGGCGGAGAATCGAACCCGGGACCCCGGGATCCAGAGGCAGCAACACTAGACTCTAGACCACGAGCGGTGGACACTACTCGTAAGTGTCTGTCTGCGAGCACGTTATTGACTGGTCTCAGTGCGGTGTGGTAGTGGATGACTCTGATCTGCTTTCATAAGAGTCATTCTTACCACACTGTATGGAAAGTGGCAGTCAAGTTGACAAGGATTACAGATGTCTTCAGTTGTTTCTGAAATCCAGCTTCCGTAGGTGTAATCAGGCTCAGAACCTGATCTGTGCAGTTCCTGTTTGGTCTAAAACCCGTTTCTCCTACAGGGAATTTGTCCAGTATTCTTTCGACAGTTTGTAGCAACAACTGAGATGTGCTATTGTGCAGTAACTTCCTACTTTAACTGATGGTTTCTTAGGTTTAAGGGGACCACTCCCTGCCCATCTAAACCATGTTAATTTAGGGAAGTATTTGACCCATTTCTGAAAAAACTATTTGACGCAGGACCTTAATATTTTTACTGTATGTTACATGATGCTAATAGAGTCAACTGTACTAAAATCTACTTTATCCATTTTGTAGTTTTTAAGAAACACTTTTTTTAAATTTAGTAAAAAAAATATTAAGTTATTTCTGCAGAAAATTTTTTTTGTGAACTTCCTAATGGGGGAATATTAATGAATGTGGCTTTTTATGTTATTCAGAGTCTCTGAAAATTTCATTCATTTATCTATGTTTTTTGCTCATATAATGGGGCATATGTACTGAAAATTTTAGTTTGCAGGAAACTGACATTAAAGAAAAAACTTTTGAAATTTGTTACTTACAGTTAATTAAAACTGTCCTGCTGCATATGATGGCCCTTCTTTGGCCTCTAGCAGGTCTACCAGCTTTTTTTTTCACCTTTCTGGATATTTGTCTTGCTTTCTTGGCCATACTAGATGCAGACCTGTCTACATCGGCTATCCTCATTTTATCGCAATGTTGCAGCCCAGTGATCATATTTTCACCAGGATTAATTCCCAGCTTTTTCAGTACACAACACTTTCCAATATTACCACAATTGAATGTAATAACAGCATCATGATCTCCTAGTTCCATTGTATGCATGCCTACAAATACAGTTTTAGGAAGGCGGTTCCAAATTATGTTGTTGAAACATTCATTTGGGTTCTGTGTCTGCCCCTGCAGACATTTCCTTGGATGGTCAAGATGAGCCAAGTCTCTGAAAATAGGTTTAATTGGTGTAATAACAGCAGCAGGAAGAGAATGCTGATGAGAATAAGATTCTCCATTTGCCTGAGCCCTATTGTATTTGCACCACGAATTTTCTCTTGATGGACACAATCCATGGCATGGCTTATCATCAGTAGAGAACTTGTGGAAGAATATGGCGCAAACATCACTCTCCATCGCATCCAGATTTTCTTTATTTCTCCTAATTGCCTGCCCATAGTATACCTGCAAATTTTCTACTTCAGTTTTACTCAACCGACCTTGCCTGGTCAACAATTTTCCATCTTCTAATTTTCTTCCTCTTATATCTACAGTTAGTTTTCTCAGCCTTGTTCCCAAACGTTTTTGAACATTGCCTACACATTCTATTTTGCTAATAATGGCATTTCCATATGGCTTAGAGTTCACTACATTGTTGTATCCCTTACTGTCACCATCGCCCAAATATATGGTGTACCGTACGCCTCTTGTTTCTACGGAGCAATGAAATATTTGTTGTTCTCACTGAACTTCCATACCACACTTGTTCCTCTACAATTAGCCACACAGTTGTGTTCTTTATGTTCATTGACTTTACAACATTTGCAATATTTAGACATTATCTCCACATCTAACATTTTACCTGTGTCTACACTCGTGGCAGACACTACTCCATTCAGAGAAGTATGTCCTCTTTTCTGCCAGCTTCCATCAAGTGCAACAGCAATATCTGAACATCCATCATTTTCTTCCACTGCTTCCCTAGCAGACAGTTTCATGCTTTCCTCACTGATCTCACATACGGCTTTCTCTAATATTGCAGTCAATTTGTCAAATTTGTTTGGTCGTTGATGTAAGTTCATCACTGAACAAAATGTTCTCCCTGCAGCCATGCCCTTGCCAATGGATCGTAAGGCATAGTATTGATTTCATAAGGGCGACTTGCATCTGGTTTTGAAGAACTCATAAATGAAATCACGGCTGAGCGTTTAGTGCAAATTAAATCCAAAGCAATTGCTAGGCCTTTTCTCCCGCTGGCACTCTTACAAATTTTCACACTTTGTGACTCACCAAATTTTCTACATTGTACAAATTTAGAAATTACATCTGATAATAGTCTCAAATTTATAGTAATGTTACTGCACCCCTTGACACTTGAAACGTCCCCTTTGAACAATTTTACATGTGAAACGTCCACTTAGAACAATTATACAAGCCTGTGCTTAACCTGACACACAATATTATTTAGCGCAACGCAATCTGACTTTCAATAACCCCTACAAAACAATGGCCCTGACTAACTTTAACCTATACCTTTTACAAATCACTTACCTCACAAAAATCTTCGCTAATCAAGCTACTGCAAAACAGCGAGCGCCACTATTGCCAGCTAAATAAAAGATTCAAACCACTGAAGGTACTAACTACTGATAGGGATAGTTAGCAAATGAAAGATATTAATAGAGAACAAACAATGTATTTACCTTAATATTCATAATTGACATTCAGTCTTACAGATTATCAAAACTCCGCCATCTCTCTCCCCACGTCCACCACTGCTGGCGGCTCACCTCCAACTGCTTTAAAATCATACTCCCTTACCAAATACATCATTCAAAGTTCTCATAGTATCACAATGGTTCCAAAAAAAAATATGAACAGTGCACAAAGTACAGACAAAGTACAATTTCTTAAGTGTGAAGTAATCCAACTCTGTAATGGCGTAAACATGTGTCACTGACGTAGTAAAAGGATGTTTGTTTCTCTGTTAAATGATCAGATAGGTGTGTAATTTATGTGTTAGAGAAATATGGTACCGATGTGTAAAGTTGTATAAGCAAATACCATATTAGCTATACAACTTTACACATCGGTACCATATTTCTCTAACACATAAATTACACACCTATCTGATCATTTAACAGAGAAACAAACATCCTTTTACTACGTCAGTGACACATGTTTACGCCATTACAGAGTTGGATTACTTCACACTTAAGAAATTGTACTTTGTCTGTACTTTGTGCACTGTTCATATTTTTTTTTGGAACCATTGTGATACTATGAGAACTTTGAATGATGTATTTGGTAAGGGAGTATGATTTTAAAGCAGTTGGAGGTGAGCCGCCAGCAGTGGTGGACGTGGGGAGAGAGATGGCGGAGTTTTGATAATCTGTAAGACTGAATGTCAATTATGAATATTAAGGTAAATACATTGTTTGTTCTCTATTAATATCTTTCATTTGCTAACTATCCCTATCAGTAGTTAGTACCTTCAGTGGTTTGAATCTTTTATTTAGCTGGCAATAGTGGCGCTCGCTGTTTTGCAGTAGCTTGATTAGCGAAGATTTTTGTGAGGTAAGTGATTTGTAAAAGGTATAGGTTAAAGTTAGTCAGGGCCATTGTTTTGTAGGGGTTATTGAAAGTCAGATTGCGTTGCGCTAAATAATATTGTGTGTCAGGTTAAGCACAGGCTTGTATAATTGTTCTAAGTGGACGTTTCACATGTAAAATTGTTCAAAGGGGACGTTTCATATGTCGACCCTTAGCCTAGGATACCTCAATGGAATCTTCTGATTTTTTTCTTGTAGTTTGTGTAATTAGTGTAGATTTTGTTTATTGCTAGTGCGTAATTGTAGAGGGAATCTCCTTTGTAGTTGCAGTCTTTCATTGTTGTACTGTAAAACAGTTGTGGTATGCATGTAGATTTGCACCAAGTATTTCGCAGCTGCAATTAACTAGATATTATTTTCAGTGCTATGTTAATGTGTTCTCCTATTTTTGCTCTTCAAATTGTGTTTTTCTGTGTTATCGTGTGAAATATTGTCACAATAATGGCGTGTGAAAAACGTAACACTCGGCTCCAAAGTAAACTGAGAAACGACAGTGAAGACGAAAGCAATGTGTTAGCGCCACTGTGTAATGAGTTAACTAATGTTCAAAGTAGTAATTTGGTAACTGTGCATAGGGAAATGGAGCGGACGTCAAACAATGGCGTAGACAGTCAAACAGGTAGTGAACAGGGAAGCATTATCGATCGGTCGGTCGGCAACAGCTCGCCTCAGGAATCCGAAATGATAGGACACCATATTGCAAATACTGTAGATTCAGGTTTTGCGTCCTCACCGTTTTCTCAAATAAGTCAAGACACATTTTCAGCTTGTCAAAATGTGAATGTTGCCGGCGCAAATGCACTGCCGAAAAGAGTAGAGGAACAGATTCCAGACACTAATGCATTGTTATTACAACTAATGCAACAAATGGAACAAAATCAGAGACAGATGGGACAAAATCTTCAAAAATTAGACACAATGGAACAAAATCTTAAAAAGTTAGACACAGTGGAACAAAATCTTAAAAAGTTAGACACAGTGGAACAAAATCTTAAAAAGTTAGACACAGTGGAACAAAATCTTAAAAAGTTAGACACAGTGGAACAAAATCTTCAAAAGTTAGACACAATGGAACAAAATCTTCGGAAGTTAGACACCACACTTGAACAAACACGTGAAGATCTAACTACTGAGTTACATAAAATTGAATCGAAATGCCAAAAAGTCTGTAATGACGTACAAACACAAATTTGTGAGCATTTTCAGCCTATTTTTTCGCGGCATGAAAATGCATTACAGAATCACGAAGCAGCCATAAAAGAGCTGCAAACTATTGTTCATGAAAATCATGAGACCTTGCAAGCTAAAATGGACTCAGTTGCATCTACCGATTCGGTTACGCAACTTGCAAAAACTCAGGAAAACTTAAAGGACACAGTAGAAAGACACATGGGGGAAATTAGTTCATTATCAGAGAAAGTAGCCGAACTTTCGGATCAGGTCACTAACTTATCTACAAAGGTAGATGATGATCTGAATGACACAAGACCCGTAGCCTTCACTGACACAGAAGAGTATGAACAAATTAGAAAATTCAAACAAAATCAAAATCAAATCAACACACAGTACAAAAGAGAAATGCGGGAATTACAAGATCAGCTGACACAGGTAATACAAGAATTACATATTTCAGAGGATACTCGCGCTCCAACACGGGAAGAGGAACTTAGAAATACGGAAAAGCCACAAAATAATAGCACAGGGCATTTCGGTAATTATGAAAGAAATTGGCAAGGTACACCGAATTTTGAGATGGAACCGCCGAAACGACGTGACAATGACCGACATGCTACTCGCCGACACGATGATTTTGACTATAAGCTGTTCATTACTACACGTAAATTCAAAACATTTAAGAATTCTGGCAACGACATTCATCCACAAGCATGGCTCCATCAATTCTCTCATTGTTTCCCTCCCAACTGGTCATTGGAGCACAGGTTAGAATTTATGTGTGGCTACTTAGAGAATGAACCAGCTGTAAGAATGCGATCGGTCATTCACGATTGCCACAGTGAAGGAGAATTTTACCATGCCTTCCTCTCAGCATATTGGTCTCAAGCCACACAAGACCGCGTAAAACATAGCATCATGATGATGAAACACTTTGAACAATCTGAATTTTCCAGTCTTGTCAAATATTTTGAAGACATGTTGCACAAGAATCAATACCTGTCAAACCCATACAGCCCCTCAGAACTCATCCGCATTTGCTTAATCAAACTGCCTGAACATTTACGACATATTATTTTAGCAGGACGTTGCAAAGACGACATTGAAGCTTTTCAGGGACTGTTACAAGAACTGGAAATTGACACTGACAATCGCGGAACGCGAAAACAGGAGTACAACAGTTACAGGTCACATCTGTCACAATTTCGCGATGACAGAAATAATACACGACAAGGCTATTCTTACAACGTAAATCGTGACCAAAACAGACACCACCCATATGACAACCACTGGCAGAGTAATAGCTACAGGGAAAGATCACCTTTCCGCGGTAATGACTATCACAGAGACAATCAGAGAAACAGACAATATGGGAACCAAAATAACTATTATCAAGGGAGACAGAATAACTTTAGACGCAACGGTCCAGCGCGTAGTTACGATTCAAGGAGAAATTCTCCACCACATGCCCGACAAGAAAGAAACTATCGAACCTACCGACATGACGACAGACGATATGATCGTAACGACAGACCTGAATTGCATCAGAACTGGCGAGATTTAAATAGAGCAGAGCACTCTCGTCACGATGAATTTGTGGAAGTTAGTGCCTCCAACCTCAGGGGGGTACACGCCTACTTTGTGTACCATGTGTTTGGCAAGCACAAGGAGCCCTAGCTAATATGGTATTTGCTTATACAACTTTACACATCGGTACCATATTTCTCTAACACATAAATTACACACCTATCTGATCATTTAACAGAGAAACAAACATCCTTTTACTACGTCAGTGACACATGTTTACGCCATTACAGAGTTGGATTACTTCACACTTAAGAAATTGTACTTTGTCTGTACTTTGTGCACTGTTCATATTTTTTTTTGGAACCATTGTGATACTATGAGAACTTTGAATGATGTATTTGGTAAGGGAGTATGATTTTAAAGCAGTTGGAGGTGAGCCGCCAGCAGTGGTGGACGTGGGGAGAGAGATGGCGGAGTTTTGATAATCTGTAAGACTGAATGTCAATTATGAATATTAAGGTAAATACATTGTTTGTTCTCTATTAATATCTTTCATTTGCTAACTATCCCTATCAGTAGTTAGTACCTTCAGTGGTTTGAATCTTTTATTTAGCTGGCAATAGTGGCGCTCGCTGTTTTGCAGTAGCTTGATTAGCGAAGATTTTTGTGAGGTAAGTGATTTGTAAAAGGTATAGGTTAAAGTTAGTCAGGGCCATTGTTTTGTAGGGGTTATTGAAAGTCAGATTGCGTTGCGCTAAATAATATTGTGTGTCAGGTTAAGCACAGGCTTGTATAATTGTTCTAAGTGGACGTTTCACATGTAAAATTGTTCAAAGGGGACGTTTCACACTTACAGTAAATTCGTTTTAACTCTCTTGAAATGGTGAGAGCTTCTCTGATGATGCACTTGTTGAAGAATTACAATTAGAAACATCGTTGCCAGGCGACATAACCTCTTGTACAGAAAGCTTTCTAAACTTGTTCCCTCTAAATTGAGAAGTGAGATGGCAGAATTTTGAGAGCGGGCGATCTGGACGTGTGGCCATCAGAGAGATTAAATTTGTAAGACTGGATGTCATGAACTGATATATATATTATGACTTTTGAACACTGTAAAGGTAAATACATTGTTTGTTCTCTATCGAAATCTTTCATTTGCTAACTATGTCTATCAGTAGTTAGTGCCTTCAGTAGTTTGAATCTTGTATTTAGCTTGGCAGTGTTGGCGCTTGCTGTATTGCAGTAGTTCGAGTAACGCAGATTTTTGTGAAGTAAGTGATTCACGAAAGGTATAGGTTATTGTTAGTCAGGGCCATTCTTTTGTAGGGATTATTGAAAGTCAGATTGCGTTGCGCTAAAAATATTGTGTGTCAGTTTATTGATGATCTGAATAAGGAAAGAGAGAAATGTCTGTGCACGTTCGGTTTTGCTCAGCTGTTTGAAAATCAAATAACGTAAGGAGTTTATCAGCAGAGTAATTCGTTAATTTTTCTTAGCGGATGTTTCAGTATAACAACCGCTCGCAATCACACTTGAACAAAAGTAACCGCGTGTTTGAAAGCGTGTTGTTTACAAACAGCAGAAACAAAACAATACCGACCGTTGCATTCCAAGGATAGCCAACAAACTCGGGAGTAAAAAAAATCCCTAACGTGCAATGAAGGGGATATATAGATCTAAAATATATGCAGAAAAGTGGGTGACAGAAAAGTGGGCGTGGCACATAAACACACGTGGTAGGAAAATGCTCTTTAAATGCTCGAAAAAAAAATTCAGCAAAATCCCTTTCAGAGTACTTAAATAAAACCTTAATCTATCGAAATATGATGAAAACCAAAAATCGATTTTTTTCGACCTGTACCACGGTGTGGTCACCTTAAGGTGGAAGATACACAGGTAGACACATTATATCAACAATGGAAATTGTTTCACTTTCAGTGAAATGCAGTTCGCCGATTCTTCAAGATGCCCCTATTCTCCACTTTCATTCGGAAAAAAAATATTTCCTCATTCGATGCGAGCAGTTCTAGTGTTAATGATGGCAGAAGACTGCTGTGGCCTCGATACGGAATCCCTAGCTGGACAAGAACTTGTTATCTCGACAGCGTGCGATCAAAATCGATAAGTGCTGCCTTCTTCGTCGAAGTGAGGGCTCGAGAGCGTAGGGGGCATTCGGGGTGGCTGGAACGGAACGGATATGAAAACCAGGATAAGTAGAGGTGGCGGGGAGCGGCTGAATAGAAGCGGCGCCGTCAGACGCTGCTTCATAGTCGGGCGATTGAAGGGCGCAACGCATCGGAACGCCTTTGTGGCGGAGGAAATTAGCTCTCCGATCCAATGGGCACGGACGGCCGCCTAAGATTGAGGATCAGACGTCTCAGCTTTTTGTGCAGTGCCCGATTCCCGGTATGCATATTGCGTTCTTCTGCTCTGTGTACCTAATACTTCAAAGGAACTGGAGGTCTAAGGACTCCACAAGACGCGGCGGTCTCTGGTGTCGTTCATTCCCACTGGCAACGCGGGTCATTTCACAAGACCATACTATCAGATAAAAGTATACTGACACCCCTACGTAAGTGAAATTAAGGGGCTCCGGAAAGGCTCAAAGTCATGAAAAGTTCAATTTTTACTTTTTTGCGTTTTCTGAATCTGCAGACTATTACCTTTTAATAGATATATAATTTATTCAATTCCGAAGACTACAACTATTTTTAATTTTTTTTTGACATGTGTTCTACATGGGCGTGACCCACTGTGGCGCTGTTAAACTGCTGTCAAATGGTGTTATTATTAACGTCCGTGTTCATCAGGTACATTTTAGTGATGTGAGATAAAGTACGTGTTGTGGCTAACCTGTGATGGTTCAATATATATCGCTGGTGTGATTGTCGATTGTTTCGTGTTTATTTACTCTGTCGTTATCTCGAAAATATTCGTAATTAATTCTGTTTCTTGAGTCTCTGTTTTGTTGAAGTATAATGATGAGTAAAAGTAAAGTTGCTGTTGCAACTTTCAATGATGGCAACATTGTAAGGTGCAAGGTATTTAGAAATATGGGAATGAAGATAGGTTCTAACATGGTACGAGCGATGCTTGCTTTAGACAAGGAACGCCTTCGGGCTGCAGACAGGGCTGTAAAGAGTCTAGAAATACAAGCAAGAGTAAACAGGAGGAGGAACAAGAGGAAGCTGGAGGAGGAGTTTGCAGAGGATGAAGATAATCCATCCTATGGACCTGAAATGCACTAAAAAGTTAATCCAATGTTTGTCGCTCGATTCCCAAAACTTTTATTTTCTCATACTAATTACATGTTTCCTAAGGATCTTCCAAACATATTTCTTTCAGACTTTCAGTAAATGTTACACAGTACCTTCTGCATAATTTAACACAGCCTTTTTCCAAAAAAGTGTATATTTTTGAATATATAAATAAAAAATTGCAAAAAAATGTTGTGAATTTTCATTACAATTGAAAAAAAATCATCTTTAATAACTGAACTAAAATTTTGTAAAATCCCTGTGTTATGTTGTAGCCCATATTCCAATAAATAATCTGTAAAAAGTTCAACTTCCTACCTCAAATACTTTGTGAGGAAAGATGTAATTTATTAGTGTTATTTTAACATTGCAAGTATAGGGCGTTCCGGAGCCCCTTAAGCTCTAGATGCCACGACAAGCTGACCCACCAGTACAAAAAGACGTAGGAAGTATTGCGTTGTTAATACAGAAGCAGTAACAGCAAGGTGGGTGGTTCAGAAGACCCCAGTGGGTTCGAACGTGGACTAGTCACTCGATGTCAGCTGACAAGGGAAGCTCCCCATCGCACCCCCCTCAGGCTTAGTGGTAAAATGGCCCAGTGGATGGCCCATCAAAACCTTAACATAGATCAAGCATTAAAACGGGAAGAAAGCGTAGTAAACTCTGAAAAAAAAATAAGCAAAATAGAAACAGTGAACTCTCCAAGATCAAGGCGTGAAACATCGAGCGAACTGCAAAAATAATAGCGTCATGGTTGTGTGATCATGGGTTTGGACTGCAAAACGGGAGATCCCTGTTCAGACCTCCACCATGCTGCATTTTTTTCACAAAATTATGAACTTTCCGTCCGGTCACTGACGTTTCTGTTCTCCCTCTTTAGTATTAGGAATGGTTATGAGTCAAGTAAATATAATAAACAGTGAGAGCAGGCGGCATGCCCATAGACCTCCCACAGAAATGCAAACAAGAAGTAAACGGGTGTGAAATGTGTTACAACAAATTTTTTTTATATTTTCAGTATATCCATTGTTGATGACGAACTGCTACTGTAATTTAAATTGGCGTTTATCTGATGATAAATTTGCAACCAGTCACTTATTTACGATTTATTCAACCATGAACATGTTTTCGAGCCACTGCAGGCTCATCTTCAGATGGAGGTGTTACAGAAACATTATTTTGTGCGCCTACTGTCGCTAAATGCAGTGCCGATGCTGCTGGCGGAAATGACGGAAATTTAGTAATCGATGACGAAACATTTACGAATGCAAAAGTTTTTTTTTTTGTTTTAGGTACTTGCAGTGCACTGTCTTGTGGTATTCACATCAGATTGCTTCTCATAACGTGCATTATTAAGCTATGTGCACAAATAAACACGTTAACTAGCTACACTTGGTTTTACACTGGTTCACAGGATGTGAACATTCGATGTTTTTACAAAGAATACGGATATGACAGTTACTGCACTTTACTACATAATAGTCTTTGGCAAGTACAGATTTTCCATTTCAGTGAATGTTGATAGCTGCATGCAAAAGGGAAACAGCTAGAGGTGAATATTTAGTACATAATTAAAAACTATGTAAATTACAGAATAGCATAGTCGTTACACACCAAGAAGAACAAGATTTATGCAGGAAGATGAATTACTTTCATTTTTGTTATTGTTATGGAATAATAATTCTGGAAATGCTTGAAGAATGTGTTTTGCGTTGACTCAGTCTGTTTATTCAGGATTTTTTTTGGTGATTTTAGTTTGTGGATGAAAATTTCTAATTGTTCAAGTAGGTCCACCAATAGTCCTTTCTCAGCAGTGTGTAGTACAGAAAGACTGTCATTGATATCATCAACAGAGTGTTTATGATGAGCAAGAAGTGACGCAAAACTGGAGTTATTTAAGTTTTTGAGTCGAAGGGCATCCAAATGTTCTTTGTAGTGGCTTGCAAAATTTCTCCCTGTTTGGCCTGCGTAGATGGAAGAACAGGAGCATGTGAGTTTGTATATACCAGAACTCAGTAGTCAAAACATCCAGAACGGAAGGCAAGAATCAAAACATGTGGCACTTGGGTAGAACAAGTAGGAGGTACGTAAGTCTGGATGTTGGAAACGGGCGTTACACCATGACACAGACATAAATTTAAATACAGTGAAGAGACAAGCCAATGGCCGCATGGACGGTACCTAATTTTTGGTAAATCGTAGAATTAACCGGTGAAACCTAATATTTACCATCGCGGTGTGGTAAAAGTCCGAAATTTCTCATTATATGCACAGATTTCGAACTTTTACCGAGAGTCATTGGTAAATCTTAGGATTTACCAATGCAGATTGGTAAAAGCTGGATCGAAGACCCACGCGTCCGGCGTGCATGCTCAGACAAGTTACATTGCTGCCAATTGTGTGTTCAGATAAGTTTGTTTGTTGGCAGTTACGAGTTCTGAGTCCGCTCTGCGCTGCGTAGGTTCAGTCAGTGTCGAGCATCGTGCGTACTGCCGTCTTTGAGACTTGCTTTAGTGGTGTTTCTTCTGCAGGTTTGCATCAAAATGACTGATGTTATGCGTAACAGATTTTACGAACTTTTAAGTGAATCAGTGAATAAGAAGGACAACAATTTTTATTTAACTGCTGAACAATATAATCTTCTGTTAAGTGAAGTGAAAAATGCAAAAATCTATTCCAATAAAAACTCTGTTCACTACAGACGTCTGAAGCGAAACAACGCTCTCAACATAGGAGGCGAAGAGAAACTCATAGCACCAGTGGATGCCGAAAAAGAAGAAATTCGTGATGACGTTCGTTTTGATGAACTGCTTAACGTACTACACGAGACCCATATTGCTATAGGCCATGGCGGCCGAACACGGATGAATGTGGAACTGGATCGTAAATACAAGAATGTGACTGTTGATCAATCGTTACTTATTTCAGATTATGTGAACCCTGTCAGAAAAAGCAAAAAACAATGGAAAGGGGTGTTTTAGTGAAACCTATCATACACAGAGAAATGAATTCGCGGTGCCAAATTGACTTAATCGACATGCAGGACAAACCCAGACAATAAGTCGAAGTTCATACTCGTATACCAAGATCATTTGATACATTTTTTTATCCTCCGTGCTCTAACTTCGAAAAGGGCTGATGAAGTAGCGTATCATCTGTTGGACATTTTTACCACCTTTGGTGTCCCAAGTACCCTCATGCTGATAATGGAAGAGAATTTTGCAACCAAGTCATTCAATGTTTATGTGGGTTGTGGAGTGATGAGAAGATAGTCCACGGGAAGCCGAGGCACAGTCATTCTCAGGGATCGGTCGAAAGAGCAAATCAAGATATCGAAGATATGTTACCGGCTTGGATGGACACAAATGAAACTTCAAAATGGTCCGTAGGCTTAAGGTTTGTGCAAGCAATGAAAAATACGGCTTATCATGAAGGGATCAGATGTTCACCATATGAAGCCATGTTTGGGGTTCCAATGAAAATGGACACTGCGACCTCAGTTGTTCCACGTGGGCCGGCCCCAGTGGCCGAGCGGTTCTAGGCGCTTCAGTCCGGAACCGCGCGACTGCTACGGTCGCAGGTTCGAATCCTGCCTCGGGCATGGATGTGTGTGATGTCCTTAGGTTAGTTAGGTTTAATAGTTCTAAGTTCTAGGGGACTGATGACCTCAGATATTAAGTCCGATAGTGCTCAGAGGTATTTGAACCATTTTTTGTTCCACGTGATTTAATAAAAAATATGAAAACTGAATTAGACTTGAAAACAATGTTAAACACCACTTCCACTGACTCACAGGTAATCGCAAATGACGGCCAAGGAATTGATGCCAGTGAATCAAGTAATGGAACAAAAGGAACGAAGGTAGAAAGCTGCGGCTGCAGCAGGTGCGGAAGCACCAGAGACACGGGATTTGACGACAGTTAACAACGAGACACCGGCACCAGCTGATGGCTGTGACGAGACGCTGACAACTTCCATCAGTGTTACTGAAGTGAAACGGACCCGAGAAGCTGCCAAAGAAGGTCTTCAATTGCAGGCAAAGAATATGAAAAGAGCCGGCCGCGGTGGTCTAGCGGTTCAGGAGCTCAATCCGGAACAGCGCGACTGCTACAGTCGCAGGTTCGAATCCTGCCTCGGGCATGGATGTGTGTGATGTCCTTAGGTTAGTTAGGTTTAAGTAGTTCTAAGTTCTAGGGGACTTATGACCTCAGAAGTTAAGTCCCATAGTGCTCGGAGCCAACGCCATACTCTCGATTAAAAGCTTGCCGCTCAGTTGCAACTGGACTGGACTTGTTGAAGAACCCAAAATGCCTTTGGTTACTATGTCATCGCACATAGCTAAATGGACGATCGAGCATTCCACCCCCTTGCACCAAGGGGATACCTGCCAGCAACCACATGAACAGCCAACTTACAACTGGTGCCAAGGTATAGTTTTAGTTTCAATGCGTAATTAAAATTCACTCCAAGTTCCTATCTTCACCACGAAGAAGTAATATTTTTTTTGAAATCGGATGAGTCTTTTTCATGTTGAGTGTATTAAGCACTACGGACGGAAATATCAACTAAAATACTTTAAAAATCCGTAAAAATATGTTTTGCGTTTATTCGATACTTCACTCATGCTCATAAATTAAGGACAATGCTGATACACGGTGAAACAACGCTCTGGGGGCGGTTTGCGGGTTTAAATCACCTCGGGGTGTGACCATGCGGTGAATTTGACCTGCGGTCGTCGCATGGTGGCGCTGGCAGCAGTCTACATACGCAGAGGTGTGTCGGTGCATGTCAGACTACGGTGCAGCGAGTAAGTGTGCAGACGTTTTCAGACGTGCTAATGGTGACTTTGTGTTGGAAATGGCTCAAAGATCACATACTGATGACGTTATGAGGGTAGGATACAAGGGCGACTGGAGGCTGGTCGAACACAGCAGGTCGTAACACAGGCCCTCTGTGTGCAACAAAATGTGATCTCAAGATTATGGCAACGATTCCAGCAGACAGCAAACTTGTCCAGGCGCTACAGTACGGGACGTCCACAGTGTACAACACAACAAGAAGACCGATATCTCACCATCAGTGCAAGCAGACGGCCACAGAGTACTGCAGGTAGCCTTGCTCGGGACTTACCGGAGCCACTGGAACAGTTGTCTCCAGACACACAGTCTACAGACGACCGAACAGACATGGTTTATTCACCCGGAGACATTCAAGGTGCATTCCAATTATCCCTGGTCACAGGAGAGCCTGTAAAGCCTGGTGTGAAGAACAAAGTACATGGTCATTGGAATAGTGGTCCCAGGTTATGTTCACGGACGAGTCCAGGTATAGGCTGAACAGTGATTCTCGCCGGGTTTTCATCTGGCGTGAACCAGGAACCAGATACCAACCCCTTAATGTCCTTGAAAGGGACCTGTATGGAGGTCGTGGTTTGGTGGTATGGGGTGGGATTATGATTGGTGCACGTACCCCCCTGCATGTCTTTGACAGAGGAACTGTAACAGGTCAGGTGTATCGGGACCTCATTTTGCACCACTATGTCCGACTTTTCCGGGGTGAAGTGGGTCCCACCTTCCTCCTGATGGATGATAACGCACGGCCGCACCGAGCTGCCATCGTGGAGGGGTACCTCGAAACAGAAGATACCAGGCGAATGGAGTGGCCCGCCTGTTCTCCAGACCTAAACACCATCGAGCACGTCTGGGATGCTCTCGGTCGACTGTCGCTGCACGTCTTCAAACCCCTACGTCACTTCAGGACCTCCGACAAGAACTGCTGCAAGAATGGGAGGCTATACCCCAGCAGCTGCTAGACCACCTGATCCAGCGTATGCCAACCCGTTGTGCGGCGTGTGTACGTCTCCATGGTGATCATATCCCATACTGATGTCGGGGTTCATGCGCAGGAAACAGTGGCGTTTTGTAGCACATGTGTTTCGGGACGGTTTTCTCAACGTATCACCAACACCGTGGACTTACAGATCTGTGTCGTGTGTGTTCCCTATGTGCCTATGCTATTAGCGCCAGTTTTGCGTAGTGCCACATTCAGTGATCGAAGCAATTAGGAAGCTATATGAAAGGGCTACACAGGACGTCCCACGAGAAATGATCAGTAAGCAGGATGCTAGGGGTGTAGGTATAGATACGAGCTGCATTCAAGTTCTAAGGCCTCCGACTTTTTTTTCTAATTAACTACTCACCCGAAATCGATGAAACTGACGTTACTTCTCGACGTAATCGCCCTGCAGACGTACACATTTTTCACAACGCTGACGCCATGATTCCATGGCAGCGGCGAAGGCTTCTTTAGGAGTCTGTTTTGACCACTGGAAAATCGCTGAGGCAATAGCAGCACGGCTGGTGAATGTGCGGCCACGGAGAGTGTCTTTCATTGTTGGAAAAAGCCAAAAGTCACTAGCAGCCAGATCAGGTGAGTAGGGAGCATGAGGAATCACTTTAAAGTTGTTATCTCGAACAAACTGTTGCGTAACGTTAGCTCGATGTGTGGGTGCGTTGTCTTGGTGAAACAGCACATGCGCAGCCCTTCCCGGACGTTTTTGTTGCAGTGCAGGAAGGAATTTGTTCTTCAAAACATTTTCGTAAGATGCACCTGTTACCGTAGTTCCCTTTGGAACTCAATGGGTAAGGGTTACGCCCTCGCTGTCCCAGAACATGGACACCATCATTTTTCCAGCACTGGCGGTTACCCTAAATTTTTTTGGTGGCGGTGAATCCGTGTGCTTCCATTGAGCTGACTGGCGCTTTGTTTCTGGATTGAAAAATGGCATCCACATCTCATCCATTGTCACAACCGACGAAAAGAAAGTCCCATTCATGCTGTCATTGTGCGTCAACATTGCTTGGCAACATGCCACACGGGCAGCCATGTGGTCGTCCGTCAGCATTTGTGGCACCCACTTGGATGACACTTTTCGCATTTTCAGGTCGTCATGCAGGATTGTGTGCACAGAATCCACAGAAATGCCAACTTTGGAGGCGATGTGTTGAACAGTCATTCGACGATCCCCCAAAACAATTCTCTTCACTTTCTCAATCATGTCGTCAGACCGGCTTGTGCGAGCCCGAGGTTGTTTCGGTTTGTTGTCACACGATGTTCTGCCTTCATTAAACTGTCGCACCCGCGAACGCACTTTCGACACGTCCGTAACTCCGTCACCACATGTCTCCTTCAGCTGTTGATGAATTTCAGTTGGTTTCACAGCACGCAAATTCAGAAAACGAATGATTGTACGCTGTTCAAGTAAGGAAAACGTCGCCATTTTAAGTATTTAAAACAGTTCTCATTCTCGCTGCTGGCGGTAAAATTCCATCTGCCGTACAGTGCTGCCATCTCTGGGACGTATTGACAATGAATGCGGCCTCATTTTAAAACAATGCGTATGTTTCTATCTCTTTCCAGTCCAGAGAAAAAAAAATCGGAGATCTTAGAACTTGAATGCAGCTGGTATTGTGGTCGTTGGTAACTTAATATGTACCCACTATTAGTGTGTTAGTTGTTTTTTCTCTCCGTCTAACAGTCTTCCCGAAAACACATGATTTAATTTACGACGTGCTGTTTTCTGCATTGTCGTAATGGCTCTGCGGGTGGACTACATCTGCCAGTATAGACTGCCCGTTTTGAGTCCCAGCATCCTCACTCCAGTACCTGATCTGCTGCCCAGGGGAAAATAAACATTAATGGTCAGCTTGTGCCAGGCTTACTTGGAAGTACTAACCAAGCTCAAAACATACCACTCTTAATAGCGATAATTATTATTCTGCAAATGAAATAAATACTGATGTAATGTCGTTCAGTACACTTTCCTGTGCCATCAGCCGAAATATCTGCACTTACACCCCAACACGTTCTACATATCGTGGATATGATAGGAACACTCATTCGAAGCAAAACAGTCTAATAAACGTTTGGTCTAAGCTGCATACCTTAAGATCTATGAGCGGTTGTTCATCTTCGCTACCGTGAAACACATCTGTACTACTGAGTAGTAGCTTATAGCTCTTAAGGTATGGATTTAGAGCCCATGTTTCCCAGATAATTTTTTCTTGTTTTGGTCTATATTACCAACTACCAAAATATTAAAAGCAAGGAGCTTGCAGTAGAAAAATGGCTCTGAGCACTATGGGACTAAACTTCAGGTCATCAGTCCCCTAGGACTTAGAACTACTTAAACCTAACTAACCTAAAGATATCACGCACATCAATGGCCGAGGCAGGATTCGAACCTGCGACCGTAGCGGTCGTGCGGTTCCACACTGGAGCGCCTAGAACCGCTCGGCCACACCGGGCGATGCTTGCAGTAGAAGAGACTTATTTCACAGTATCAAAATAATGACCATTAATCCAGGGACACACTGTATAAAGATCAACCGTTACTTCTCTGTCGTATATATGTGTTGTTTTGGTTCTTAGTCCGAAGACTTATACGGTGCAGCACTCCATGTAGTCTTCCCTACACTTGTCTTAAGTACTGCGGCTTGTGTACATTTGAACCTCAGCGCTTTGTCTCCCTCCACAATTTTACGCCCTTTCCAAGACATTCTTCCATTACGAAATCAGCTGTTCTTTGATGACTTAGGATGTATGTTATCATCCTATCCCAGGTGTTAGCCAAGTTGCACAGTCGAGGTATTTTCTCCCCGACTCCGCTCAGAATCTCATCATCAACTATCGATTCTGAACCGCACAACCGGGAGTTAAGGAAAATGGAAAGGACCGGGCCCACAAATAAACTGGTTATTATTCCATGCAAATAGCAATTTGCTGGTAAGTTAAAATTTAATTTAAAATCAAATAAATAAATATTGCAATTTAAATCTTAAGGTCACATTTTAAAAGAAATGTGACATGCTTTTAATAATAATAATAATAATAATGAAAGGGTCGGCTACGCAAAAGTTGAGGTGAAAATTGAATTCAAATCTTAAGGCCACAGTTTGGGGAAATATAACATGCTTTTAATAATAAGAAGAAAAGAGCCATGTAAGTTATGGTGAAATTTGCAAATTAAATCTTACGGCCGGAAATATGACTACAAGGTTACTCTTTTCAGACTACTGTAGTCAAACAGAGCCACACTTAATACTCATCCCGTGTAAGATGTGGCGCTACATGGATGCAAGATGTGCCTTGAGATGGTAATTTTTAAACAAACGGTCGGATGGCGTATCTGGCAGATCGGTCCAGGGTGAAATACACTCCTGGAAATGGAAAAAAGAACACATTGACACCGGTGTGTCAGACCCACCATACTTGCTCCGGACACTGCGAGAGGGCTGTACAAGCAATGATCACACGCACGGCACAGCGGACACACCAGGAACCGCGGTGTTGGCCGTCGAATGGCGCTAGCTGCGCAGCATTTGTGCACCGCCGCCGTCAGTGTCAGCCAGTTTGCCGTGGCATACGGAGCTCCATCGCAGTCTTTACCACTGGTAGCATGCCGCGACAGCGTGGACGTGTACCGTATGTGCAGTTGACGGACTTTGAGCGAGGGCGTATAGTGGGCATGCGGGAGGCCGGGTGGACGTACCGCCGAATTGCTCAACACGTGGGGCGTGAGGTCTCCACAGTACATCGATGTTGTCGCCAGTGGTCGGCGGAAGGTGCACGTGCCCGTCGACCTGGGACCGGACCGCAGCGACGCACGGATGCACGCCAAGACCGTAGGATCCTACGCAGTGCCGTAGGGGACCGCACCGCCACTTCCCAGCAAATTAGGGACACTGTTGCTCCTGGGGTATCGGCGAGCACCATTCGCAACCGTCTCCATGAAGCTGGGCTACGGTCCCGCACACCGTTAGGCCGTCTTCCGCTCACGCCCCAACATCGTGCAGCCCGCCTCCAGTGGTGTCGCGACAGGCGTGAATGGAGGGACGAATGGAGACGTGTCGTCTTGAGCGATGAGAGTCGCTTCTGCCTTGGTGCCAATGATGGTCGTATGCGTGTTTGGCGCCGTGCAGGTGAGCGCCACAATCAGGACTGCATACGACCGAGGCACACAGGGCCAACACCCGGCATCATGGTGTGGGGACCGATCTCCTACACTGGCCGTACATCACTGGTGATCGTCGAGGGGACACTGAATAGTGCACGGTACATCCAAACCGTCATCGAACCCATCGTTCTACCATTCCTAGACCGGCAAGGGAACTTGCTGTTCCAACAGGACAATGCACGTCCGCATGTATCCCGTGCCACCCAACGTGCTCTAGAAGGTGTAAGTCAACTACCCTGGCCAGCAAGATCTCCGGATCTGTCCCCCATTGAGCATGTTTGGGACTGGATGAAGCGTCGTCTCACGCGGTCTGCACGTCCAGCACGAACGCTGGTCCAACTGAGGCGCCAGGTGGAAATGGCATGGCAAGCCGTTCCACAGGACTACATCCAGCATCTCTACGATCGTCTCCATGGGAGAATAGCAGCCTGCATTGCTGCGAAAGGTGGATATACACTGTACTAGTGCCGACATTGTGCATGCTCTGTTGCCTGTGTCTATGTGCCTGTGGTTCTGTCAGTGTGATCATGTGATGTATCTGACCCCAGGAATGTGTCAATAAAGTTTCCCCTTCCTGGGACAATGAATTCACGGTGTTCTTATTTCAATTTCCGGGAGTGTAGATGAACTAGGTTGCGAGCAACGTGCAGCGGCAGTCCATACAACCCTATGAATTGCGATGTCACTAACCAACGATTGGACGGCCACGAAGTTAGCCTTTTCTATAGCTGAACAGCCGCACTAGCTGGCAGAAACGATGAAGACAGACACCCCCCCCCCCCCCAACCGACCGCCACGCCCAACACATCACTCGTCGACCAGCCAGTTTCCTGTGTCGGACGGATGCGGCTTTCAAGACCAAGACTCAGCTCTCACATAGGAACCCGAAGGCACAAACAACTCGGCTCTAATCGTGCAACTCCGTTGTCGCAGACCCACTGTTTTCCCACCCAGAGGCACACCACACCGCCAGCACTTCCTCCTAGGCCGACTTCGTCCGAAGATGCTTACTAAACAAGTAATAAATCGATAGCGAATTCGAACCATTGGCGCCAGTCAAGACCAAAGCGAAGTACACTATTGGCCATTAAAATTGCTACACCACGAAGATGACGTGCTACAGACGCGAAATTTAACTGATAGGAAGAAGATGCTGTGATATCCAAATGATTAGCTTTTCAGAGCAATCACACAAGGTTGGCGCCGATAGCGACACCTACAACGTGCTGACATGAGGAAAGTTTCCAACCGATTTCTCATACACAAACAGCAGTTGACCGGCGTTGCCTGGTGAAACGTTGTTGTGATGCCTAGTGTGAGGAGGAGAAATGCCTACCATCACGTTTCCGACTTTGATAAAGGTCGGATTGTAGCCTATCGCGATTGCGGTGTATCGTATCGCCACATTGCTGCTCGAGTTGGTCGAGATCCAATGACTGTTAGCAGAATATGGAATCGGTGGGTTCAGGAGGGTAATACGGATCGCCGTGCTGGATCCCAACGGCCTAGTATCACTAGCAGTCGAGATGACGGGCATCTTATCCGCATGACTGTAACGGATCGGCAGTCACGTCTCGATCCCTGAGTCAACAGATGGGGACGTTTTCAAGACAACAACCATCTGCACGAACAGTTCGACGACGTTTGGAGCAGCATGGACTATCAGCTCGAAGACTGCGGTTACCCTTGACGCTGTATCATAGACAGGAGCGCCTGCGATGGTGTACTCAACGACGAACATGGGTGCACGAATGGCAAAACGTCATTTTTTTGGATGAATCCAGGTTCTGTTTACAGCATCATGATGGTCGTATCCGTGTTTGGCGACATCGTGGTGAATGCACTTTGGAAGCGTGTATTCGTCATCGCCATGCTGGCGTAGCACCCGGCGTGATGGTATGGGGTGCCATTGTTTACACGTCTCGGTCACCTCTTGTTCGCATTGACGGCACTTTGAACACTGGACGTTACATTTCAGATGTGTTACGACCGGTGGCTCTACCCTTCATTCGATCCCTGCGAAACCCTACGTTTCAGCAGGATAATGCACGACCGCATGTTGCAGGTCCTGTACGGGCCTTTCTGTATTCAGAAAAAGTTCGACTGCTGTCCTGGCCAGCACATTCTCCTGATCTCTCACCAATAGAAAACGACTGGTCAATGGTGACCGAGCAACTGGCTCGTCACAATACGCCAGTCACTACACTTGATGAACTGTGGTATCGTGTTGAAGCTGCACAGACAGCTGTACCTGTACACGCCATCCAAGCTCTGTTTGACTCAATGCCCAGGCGTATCAAGGCCGTTATTACGGCCAGAGGTGGTTGTTGTGGGTACTGATTTCTCAGGATCTATGCACCCAAATTGCGTGAAAATGTAATCACATGTCAGTTCTAGTATAAAATATTTGTTTAATGAATACCCGTTTATAATCTGCATTTCTTCTTGGTGTAGCAATTTTAATGGCCAGTGGTGTAGAATATGGCGCCACGGCTCAGATTTCACCTTCAACTATCTCCTGTAACGTTGTGTTAAAAGAGCTTCTACACACGTCCATTCTTTACTTTTGGATGTCTATGTTTCGGATTGCCTGGTGACTCATCATCAGGTGGTATACTTTTTTAATGATTCTTTGTAGTACTGTGGGGGTCGTGTAGAGCTATTAGCATCCATCGCTTATGTTTTCCAGTCACGTGAAATGCGTAACACAAGACGAACTTCGCCACGAGCACTAACTCCCACGTGCTTCACCGGATGGAAACAACCGAAGACGTTAAAGCATGTGTCTGTACTACCGTGGAGGTAACGCTGACGTTCAAAACGTTAGCAGACTACTGTTTGCGATTTCTTCTTGTTCCGAATTTTTGTCGTGTGCACACAACAGTTATGTTAAGCATAAAATATTAAAGTGCCACTGTGAATCACATAGCATCATAGAGGTAGGTATTCGAATACATTTTTCTCGAGTTAAATCCGTCTTTGGTACTCTAATATGACGAATTTAGTCTCTTTCATGTAACTTTCTTTTTGTTATTACCATGCAGAAAAGTGTGTGATGTGAAGAAACTGTTTCCATAATCCAGCATTTTCTTTAATACGGACAGACAAAATTGATGTTCGATCTACGTCCTCTTCCCAAAACGGTTGGGAACATATTTCGCTGTGTTTGCTCGTTTTCCAGTTTTCTCTTCTCACATCAACCCAGAGAACTCTTCCGAATTGGACTGACACAAAATCGAAAGTCAAATGGAACAAATACAACTACTACACTAAAATTAAATAGCGCAACCAAAATTCATGTATATAAAACAAAATATCTCTTGAACAGGTCCAGTTACGAATAAAACGTGATTTCTTTACGCCCTAGACTATAATCACAACGATGAATACATCCGTAAAAGTCACAAGGTGGCATTTTTTATCAAAACACTTCCACCAGAAGCTAATGTTTGGGGCAACTAATATGGCGGATGTAGGTTTCACGTTTGTGATATCATGTACACTATGTGATCAAAAGTATCCGGACACCTGGCTAAAATGACTTACAAGTTCGTGGCGCACTCCATGGGTAATGCTGGAATTCAATGTGGTGTTGACCCACCCTTAGCGTTGATGAAAGCTTCCACTCTCGCAGGCATACATTCAATCATGTGCTGGAATGTTTCTTGGTGAATGGCAGGATTGTCAGTCCGTGAGGCCTGGCATGACGTCGGTGTTCAAAACATCGAAAGGTGTTCTACAGGATTCAGGTCAGGACTCTGCAGGCATTATCAACAGGTGCTCGATCGTTGATGAAAGCTGCAATCGCCATCCCTGAATTGCTCTTCAACAGTGGGAAGCAAGAAGTTGCTTAAAACATCAATGTAGGCCTGTGCTGTGATAGTGCCACCCAAAACAACAAGGGGTGTAGGCCCTCTCCATGAAAAACATGACCACACCATAACACCAGCGTCTTCTTATTTTACTGCTGGCACTACACACGATGGCAGATGACGTTCTCCGGGCATTAGCCAAAGCCACACCCTGCCATCGGATCGCCACATTGTGTACCGTGATTCGTCACTCCACACAACGTTTTTCCACTGTTCGATCGTCCAATGTCTACAATCCTTACACCAAGCGAGGCGTCGTTTGGCATTTACTGGCGTGATGTGTGGCTTATGAGCAGCCGCTCGACCATGAAATGCAAGTTTTCTCACCACCCGCTTATCTGTCATAGTACTTGCAGTGGATCCTGATGTAGTTTGGAATTTTTGTGTGATGATCTGGATAGACGTCTGCCTATTACGCATTATGACTCTCTTCAACTGTCGGCAATCTCTGTCAGTCAACAGACGAGGTAGCCAGCTTTTGTGCTGTACGTGTCCCTTCACGTTTCCACTTCGCTGTCACATGGGAAACAGTGGACAACAGTGGACCTAGGGATGTTTAGAAGTCTGGAAGTGTCGCGTACAGACGTATGACACAAGTGACACCCAATCACCTGACCACGTTCGAAGTCCGTGAGTTCCGCGGAGCGCCCCATTCTGTTCTCTCAAGATGTCTAATGACTACTGAGGTCGCTGATATTGAGTTCCTGGCAGTAGATGGCAGGACAGTGCACCTAATATGAAAAACGTATGTTTTGGGGGGTGTCCGGATACTTTTGATCACATAGTGTATATTACCGATCGGGTAACACGGCGCAAAGTCACCCCGTTGCAGGATGGCTACCTAACGGCTTCTATCGACGGAAAACACTTGATTGTCAATGTTTCATAGAATTTAAAAATTTATAATGTCGTGATAATCTACTGGTTAAGGTGTATAATCTCTTGCCAAAGATATAACGCAGTAAGACAAGTATTACACTGAAAAACTGAGCGTACGTCTTGAGACATGATTGCTCCCGACTCGGAAACTACCCAGACACTATACAGCCAGCATTTCAGAAAGAGACCACTTGGCTATTACCAAAAACCTTTACGTATTATCTCAAAGCTTTTCGAAACAGTTTCTCCCTTACACTTTTCACAAAATAATGAAAGGAAAAAAGTTTATCGCTTACTACGTTTTCACTGTTCATGAAGTACTACCTCAGTATCAGGCAGCGAGTGATTTATTACTTTTTAACTACGAACTAGGTTCGCAACACATTTTGCAGACTGTATCCACAATACATCTCCGTACGGCACACATATCAGGACGTATGATGCTATAAACGCTGACACGATTGAAAAACGAGCTTTTGTTTAAATGGGGCTCAAATCTACCCAGACAGTATTCATCCAGTGTTTTCATAATGAGTGTGCTTAACACTTCCAGCAACCTTTAAATATAGTTGCAAACGTTTTATAAACTTTTCGTCGCTTACATGCTTAACTTCAAACATTTAAAACATTAGCTCACTGGTAAAGAAATCAGACGTTTAAAGCTATTTTATACATTGAGGTTCGATTCTTTGAATTATCGGGGTTTGATCGTGTTTTCAGAAGCGCATTTCTCGTTATTACCTTTCTACATTTTATATCCTATCTTCTCCGATCACCGACGGTTATTTCGCTCTCCAGGTACCAAAACTCATCCACTACCTTATGTGACACATTTGATAATGAAATTCGCTCACCATCACCTGATTTAATTCGGCCAACCTCATCACCCTTGTTTTACTTTCCGTGACATCCGTTTTATAGTCCCTTTTCCGGACAGCATCTATTCCACTGAACTGATCTCCCTTTTGCCGTCCCCGTCAGCATTACGATGTGACCACGTGACGAGGTACCAGTGCTACACTGAGACAAGTTACACAGAACTTGTCAGCGACAGACTCTCGCAGGTTAGACAGATACGCGGAAAAGCTGAAATGGAGCGCAGCGCTACGAAGGCCACGTGATAAATGGAAGGTAAGGCTCTTCCACAGAATGCTCTGGCAATAGGACGACGCCGAGAAACTAGCTTGGCTTGTAACTCAAGAACACAGAAATCACGAAATAAAGAGAAAGTCAAAAGGAGGAAACAGGTTTGTCAGAAAAGCATTTGATGATAGGAACGACTTTGGGACATTTGTTGGGAATATTGGGAAAGTTACTTTGTCACTGGAAGAAGCAGTAAATAGTGGTTACTATAGGAGATGGTGGGAATTTAAGGAGATGGGACCTGGATAAACTGAATGAACCAGAGGTTGTACAGAGATTCAGGGAGAGCATAAGGGAACAATTGACAGGAACGGGGGAAAGAAATACAGTAGAAGAAGAATGGGTAGCTTTGAGGGATGAAGTAGTGAAGGCATCAGAGGATCAAGTAGGTAAAAAGACGAGGGCTAGTAGAAATCCTTGGGTAACAGAAGAAATATTGAATTTAATTGATGAAAGGTGAAAATACAAAAATGCAGTAAGTGAAGCAGGCAAAAAGGAATACAAACGTCTCAGAAATGAGATCGACAGGAACTGCAAAATGGCTAAGCAGGGATGGCTAGAGGACAAATGTAAGGATGTAGAGGCTTATCTCACTAGGAGTAAGATAGATACTGCCTACAGGAAAATTAAAGAGACCTTTGGAGATAAGAGAACCACTTGTATGAACATCAAGAGTTCAGATGGAAACCCAGATATAAGCAAAGAAGGGAAAGCAGAAAGGTGGAAGGAGTATATAGAGCGTCTATACAAGGGCGATGTACTTGAGAACAATATTATGGAAATGGAAGAGGATGTAGATGAAGATGAAATACGATACTGCGTGAAGAGTATGACAGAGCGCTGAAAGACCTAAGTCGAAACAAGGCCCCCGGAGTAGACAATATTCCATTGGAACTACTGACGGTCTTGGGAGAGCCAGTCTTGACAAAACTCTACCATCTGGTGAGCAAGATGTATGAAACAGGCGAAATACCCTCAGACTTAAAGAAGAATATAATAATTCCAATCCCAAAGAAAGCAGGTGTCGACGGATGTGAAAATTACCGAACAATCAGTTTAATAATCCACAGCTGCAAAATACTAACACGAATTCTTTACAGACGAATGGAAAAACTAGTAGAAGCCGACCTCGGGGAAGATCAGTTGGGATTCCGTAGAAATACTGGAACACGTGAGGCAATACTGACCTTACGACTTACCTTAGAAGAAAGATTAAGGAAAGGCAAACCTACGTTTCTAGCATTTGTAGACTTAGAGAAAGCTTTTGACAATGTTGACTGGAATACTCTCTTTCAAATTCTAAAGGTGGCAGGGGTAAAATACAGGGAGCGAAAGGCTATTTACAATTTGTACAGAAACCAGATGGCAGTTATAAGAGTCGAGGGACATGAAAGGGAAGCAGTGGTTGGGAAGGGAGTGAGATAGGGTTGTAGCCTCTCCCCGATGTTATTCAATCTGTATATTGAGCAAGCAGTAAAGGAAACAAAAGAAAAATTCGGAGTAGGTATTAAAATCCATGGAGAAGAAATAAAAACTTTGAGGTTCGCCGATGACATTGTAATTCTGTCAGAGACAGCAAAGGACCTGGAAGTGCAGTTGAACGGAATGGACAGTGTCTTGAAAGGAGGATATAAGATGAACATCAACAAAAGCAAAACGAGGATAATGGAATGTAGTCGAATTAAGTCGGGTGATGCTGAGGGAATTAGATTAGGAAATGAGACACTTAAAGTAGTAAAGGAGTTTTGCTATTTGGGGAGCAAAATAACTGATGATGGTCGAAGTAGAGAGGATATAAAATGTAGACTGGCAATGGCAAGGAAAGCGTTCCTGAAGAAGAGAAATTTGTTAACATCAAGTATAGATTTAAGTGTCAGGAAGTCATTTGTATGGAGTGTAGCCATGTATGGAAGTGAAACATGGACGGTAAATAGTTTGGACAAGAAGAGAATAGAAGCTTTCGAAATGTGGTGCTGCAGAAGAATGCTGAAGATCAGATGGGTAGATCACATAACTAATGAGGAAGTATTGAATAGGATTGGGGAGAAGAGAAGTTTGTGGCACAACTTGATCATAAGAAGGGATCGGTTGGTAGGACATGTTCTGAGGCATCAAGGGATCACCAATTTAGTATTGGAGGGCAGCGTGGAGGGTAAAAATCGTAGGGGGAGACCAAGGGATGAATACACTAAGCAGATTCAGAAGGATGTAGGTTGCAGTAGGTACTGAGAGATGAAGAAGCTTGCACAGGATAGAGTAGCATGGAGAGCTGCATCAAACCAGGCTCAGGACTGAAGACCACAACAACAACAACATAGAAGCTGGAAAAGGTGGTAATGTAAAGAACATGGTATTAAGCGAAGTATTGGAAACGTAGAGATGGAAAGTTTAGCCCAGTATAGTACGAGGCGGGAGAAAATTAAACTGGACGGAGGGTTAATGAACAGAGACGGAGTGTTAATCAACAGAGCCCGGATTTTTATTTAACTACACACTTTTTTCCTTCACTCTTCCGCACGTGAGAAGTGTAAATCTTCACAAATTATGTTGTCAGCTTTGATATAACTGCGGTGACACGGGTCGTGAAATAACGATATGCACATATATGCGGTGGTATCGCGTACATAGTGTAGAATAGGACAGTGCACTGGCGCAAGTGTCATTTTCACTCAGGTGATTCATGTGAAAAGCTTTCCGACGTGGTTATGGGCCCACGGCGGGAATTAACAGACTCTGAGCGCAGAATAGTAGTTGGAGCTAGACACATGGGGCATTCAATTTCCGAAATCGTTGTTGTTGTGGTCTTCAGTCCTGAGACTGGTTTGATGCAGCTTTCCATGCTACTCTATCCTGTGCAAGCTTCTACATCTCCCAGTACCTACTGCAACCTACATCCTTCTGAATCTGCTTAGTGTATTCATCTCTTGGTCTCCCTCTACGATTTTTACCCTACACACTGCCCTCCAATACTAAATTGGTGATCCCTTTTCAATATTTTTGTAGGATCTGAAATTTAAAAATCTCTCTCACACCAGTGATGTAGCTTCACTGACCAGGATAGTAAAAAACAGGCGTATATTAAGGGAATTTTCATTCACAAAGCAGGCTTATCACATTCACACAGTTCAATACTGTTCTATCCTGATTAAATTGAGCTTAACTTAAATTCCATAAGGCAGTGAAGCAATTTCGAGGTCTCGGTGCGACGAAAATTGTCAGTCAATCTCCTAAAAACATTTGTTATAGTTATTAACTTTCGGTGATCACATGGGGAAGACCGGAAATCTGCTGGTAAGACAGTGTTAGCCCATTTATTGAAAGTAATAAACTGGGTATCTTGAGCGTACAAAACGGCAGGTTCGTCCAGTGTAAATCAGACGTTCCCCACTGATCCCGTGCAACACAGCGTAGTAAGCAGACACTGTCAATAATAATCAGTTAAATAATACGCGAACACACTTACTTTAGTTTAGTTCATGTATTAAATTCCTTCTCATACAGAATCTCATCAAGATGGCGACTACCTCAACAATACATACATATACATCTTCGTTCTTTCACGGCTAATCGGCAAGATCTGACTCCTTCTTTTCATAAGAGAAAACATAGATAGCAGAGAAGCTATTCCATGGAGTAAATGCACGCTCCAAGGAATAATAGGGGTTGAAACTACTTTGCATTGATAATCATCGTATATTAAAGTTTAAGAATCGGTAAGATAAGAAGAGATATTTCGAGATATGTACTGAGTTATATAATTTATAAAATTTCTGAAAATATCACGGAGAGACCGCTGCAAGAGACATTACACCTTGATGCCTCAGAATATGTCCTACCAACCGATCACTTCTAGTCAAGTTGTGCCACAAACTCCTTTTCTCCCCAATTCTATTCGATACCTCCTCATTAGTTATGTGATCTACCCATCTAATCTTCAGCATTCTTCTGTAGCACCACATTTCTAAAGCTTCTATTCTCTTCTTGTCTAAACTATTTATCGTCCATGTTTCACTTCCACACATGGCTACACTCTATACAAATACTTTCAGAAACGACTTCCTGACACTTAAATCTATACTCGATGTTAACAAATTTCTCTTCCTCAGAAACGCTTTCCTTGCCATTGCCAGTCTACATTTTATATCCTCTCTACTTCGACCATCATCAGTTATTTTGCTCCCCAAATAGCAAAACTCCCTTACTACTTTAAGTGTCTCATTTCCTAATCTAATCCCCTCAGCATCACCCGACTTAATTCGACTACATTCGATTATTCTTGTTTTGCTTTTGTTGATGTTCATCTTATATCCTCCTTTCCAGACACTGTCCATTCCATTCAACTGCTTTTTCAAGTCCTTTGCTGTCTCTGACAGAACCTCAAAGTTTTTATTTTTTCTTCATGGATTTTAATTCCTCCTCCGAATTTTTCTTTTGTTTCCTTTACTGCTTGCTCAATATACAGATTGAATAACATCGGGGATATGGTACAACCCTGTCTCACTCCCTTCCCAACCACTGCTTCCCTTTCATGCCCCTCGACTCTTATAACTGCCATCTGGTTTCTGTACAAATGGTAAATAGCCTTTCGCTCCCTGTATTTTACCCCTGCCACCTTAGAATTTGAAAGAGAGTATTCCAGTCAACATTGTCCAAAGCTTCCTCTAAGTCTACAAATGCTAGAAACGTAGGTTTGCCTTTCCTTAATCTTTCTTCTAAGATACGTCGTAGGGTCAGTATTGTCTCACGTGTTCCAATATTTCTGCGGAATCCAAACTGATCTTCCCAGAGGTCGGCTTCTACCAGTTGCTCCATTCGTCTGTAAAGAATTCGCGTCAGTATTTTGAAGCTGTGACTTATTAAACTGATAGTTGGTCGACTTCTACCAGTTTCTCCATTCGTCTGTAAAGAATTCGCGTCAGTATTTTGAAGCTGTGACTTATTAAACTGATAGTTAGGTAATTTTCACATCTGTCAACACCCGCTTTCTTTGCGATTGGAATTATTATATTCTTCATGAAGTCTCAGGCTATTTCGCCTGTCTCATACATCTCGCTCACCAGATTGTAGAGTTTTGTCAGGACTGGCTCTCCCAAGGCCGTCAGTAGTTCAAATGGAATGTTGTCTATTCCCGGGGCCTTGTTTCGACTCAAGTGTTTCAGTGCTCTGTCAAACTCTTCACGTAGTATCGTATCTCTCATTTCAATTTCATCTACATCCTCTTCCATTTCCATAATATTGTCCTGAAGTACATGGCCCTTGTCTAGATCCTCTATATACTCCTTCTCCTTCCATCTTTCTGCTTTCCCTTCTTTGCTTATATCTGGGTGTCCATCTAAGCTCTTGATATTCATACAAGTGGTTCTCTTTTCTCTCAAGGTCTCTTTAATTTTCCTGTAGGCAGTATCTATCTTACCCCTCGTGAGATAAGCATCTACATCCTTACATTTGTCCTCTAGCCGTCCCTGCTTAGCCGTTTTGCACTTCCTGTCGATCTCATTTTTGAGACGTTTGTATTCCTTTTTGCCTGCTTCACTTACTGCATTTTTGTATTTTCACCTTTCATCAATTAAATTCAGTATCTTTTCTGTTACCCAAGGATTTCTACTAGCCCTCGTCTTTTTACCTACTTGATCCTCTGCTGCGTTCACTATTTCATTCCTCAAAGCTACCCATTCTTCTTCTACTGTATTTCTTTCCCCCATTCCTATCAATTGTTCCCTTCTGCTCTCCCTGAAACTCTGTACAACCTCTGGTTCTGTCAGTTTATCCAGGTCCCATCTCCTTAAATTCCCACCTTTTCGCAGTTTATTCAATTTTAATCTACAGTTCATAACCGATAGATTGTAGTCAGGGTCCACATCTGCCCCTGGAAATGTCTTACAATTTAAACCTGGTTACTAAATCTCTATATTACCGTTATATGATCTGTCTGATACCTTCTAGTATCTCCAGGCTTCTTCCATGTATACAACCTTCTTTCATGATTCTTGAACCAAGTGTTAGCTATGACTAAGTTATGCTGTGTGCAAAATTCTAACAGGCGGCTTCCTCTTTCATTCGTTACTTCCATTCCATATTCACCCACTACGTTTCCTTCTCTTCCTTTTCCTACTATCGAATTCCAGTCACCCTTGACTATTAAATTTTCGTCTCCCTTCACTATTTGAATAATTTCTTTTATCTCATTATACATTTTATCAATTTCTTCGTTATCTGCAGAGCTAGTTGGCATATAAACTTTTACTACCGTAGTAGGCGTGGGCTTCGTATCTATCTTGGCTAGAATAATGCGTTCACTATCCTGTTCGTAGTAGCTTACCCGCTTTCTTATTTTTTTTATTCATTATTAAACTTACTTCTGCATTACCCCTCTTTGATTTCGTATTTATAGCTCTGTATTTAGCCGGCCGCTGTGGCCGAGTGGTTCTAGGCGCTACAGTCTGGAACCGCGCGACCGCTACGGTCGCAGGTTCGAATCCTGCCTCGGGCATGGATGTGTGTGATGTCCTTAGGTTAGGTAGGTTTAAGTAGTTCTAAGTTCTAGGCGACTGATGACCACAGAAGTTTAGTCCCATAGTGCTCAGAGTCATTTGAACCCTGTATTCATCTGACCAAAAGTCTTGTTCTTCCTGCCATCGAACTTCACTAATTCCCACTATAATTAATGTTAACCTATCCATTTCCCTTTTTTAAATTTTCTAACCTACCTGCCCGATTAAGGGATCTGACATTCCACGCTCCGATCCGTAGAACGCCAGTTTTCTTTCTCCTGATAACGACATCCTCTGGAGTAGTCCCCGCCCGGAGATCCGAATGAGGGACTATTTTACCTCCGGAATATTTTACCCAAGAGGACACCATCATCATTTAACCACACAATAAAGCTGCATGCCCTTGTAAAAAATTAGGGCAGTAGTTTCCCCTTGCTTTCAGCCTTTCGCAGTGCCAACACAGCAAGGCCGTTTTGGTTAGTGTTACAAGGCTAGATCAGTCAATCATCCAGACTGTTGCCCCTGCAACTACTGAAAAGGCTGCTGCCCCTCTTCAGAAACCACACGTTTATCTGGCCTCTGATGAGACACCCCTCTGTTGTGGTACGGCTACCTGTGTCGCTGAGGCACGCAAGCCTCCCCACCAACGGCAAGGTCCTTGGTCCATGGGGGGAGGGGGGGGCGGAAATCGTTAAGGTATTCAATATTCCGAGATCCACAGTGTCAAGAGCGTGCCGAAAATACCACATTTCAGGCGTTACCCCTTAGCGCGGACAACGCAATGGCCAACGGCCTTCGATTGGCAACCGAGAGCAGTGGCGTGTGCTTGGAGTTGACAGTGCTACCGGTCAAGCAACACAGCAACGAGCACACCCTTTAGGACGGTGCGGCGTAATTTGACGTTAATGGGTTATGGCAGCAGATGACCGACTTGCCTGTCTTTGCTGACAGCACGACATCGCCTGCAGTGCCCCGCCTGGGTTCGTGACCACATCCGTTGAACCCTAGACGACTGGAAAAACCGTGGCATGATCAGATAAATCCAGACTTCTGTTGGTAAGAACTGATGATAGGGTCCGAGTATGACCCCAAGAAGCCATGGACCCAAATTGTCATGAAGGCACTGTGCAAGTTGGCGGTAGCTCCAAAATGGTGTGGTCTGTGTTTGCATGGAATAGGCTGGGTCCTCTGGATGTTCGGCTACTTGAAGACCATTTGCCGCCATACATGGACTTCATGTTCACGAACAGCGATGGAATTTCTGTGGACCAGTGCCACGGGGCCACAATTTCTCGCAGTTGGTTTGAAGAACATTCTGGACACTTCAAGCGAATTGCTGGACACTTCAAGCGAATTGTTTGGCCAGCCTTATCGCCCTAGAATAATGTCATTGAGGACTTACGTGACATCATCAAGAGTCCAGTTTGTGCTCAAAATCCTGCATCAGCAACCTTTTCGCCAATATGGACGGCTACAGAGGAATCATGGCTCAGTATTTCTGCAGGGATTTTCAACGACTTGTCGAGTCCATGCCATGTCTAGTTTCTGCTCTAAGCTGGGCGGAAGGAGATCCGACACGATATTGGAAGGTACTCCGTGACTTTTGTCAACTCAGTCTACTTCATTTTATCGTTATATATTTTTACATATTTCACTACTATTGCATGTTCCTACATATTTCAGGGTTATGCAATATGAAATGGCATATTTGATTTTTACCGCTGTTCATGTTTTCCCACACCTTCCCTTAGAAAAACATCAGAGCCTAATCTACAATAATTGTTGGAGACAGGAAATAAATTACCCGTAAAAATCCATGTTCTGCTGCAGTAAAGCCTGGTTAATTGCACTTTGGGTTGCTTTACGGAGCACGTGTTCCTCTGTAATGTTCTAAGATTGGCGATTTCAGTTCACAGTAGCAAAGCAGGTACAATAACAGTACAGTACAGTCTCTTGTTGGTGATGCCTGCTGTTGTATAAAACAATCATCTAAATTAAATCCTTGCGTTGCGATGTGTGATGCTTTCGCAGCTGATGGAGACATTGCTCCATGTCAGTCGTACAACAAGCAGTTCAATGACTGTGTAAGGCCCCAATATTAGCAATATGCATGCACTGATTCGGAAAAAAAGTACAAACCAGTGCAATCTTCTAGGAAGCAGTCGTCACTGACGCAGATGCACAGCATCCCAAACCCAACAAGCGATTTGTCCGATGACGTGTGCTCCGCTATGGTTACTGAGAACATCCTGTGATACACTTTAAACTTATTATTTTAAACATAGCTGCGTAACAGCGACGGTTCCACGTAATTAGATTAAAAACAGCCGACCAGTTGCAAAGGATAAAGTGATCTTTACCTAGGTTTCGATAGGTTTAAACCTATCTTCTTCAGAAGGCGGCAGTATCACTCCATGTTAATGTAATACTGCCGCCTTCTGAAGAAGATAGGTTTAAACCTATCGAAACCTAGGTAAAGATCACTTTATCCTTTGCAACTGGTCGGCTGTTTTTAATCTAATTACACTTTAAACTGTTATTTTATGCATGTTGGATCTTGTGAACTCCGCGGCCGTTAATGATAGTTGGTGAATGACGCAACCAACCACAAAATTTCTTATTCGAACACACACACACACACAGATATATATATATATATATATATATATATATATATATATATATATATATATATATATATATATATATATATTACTAGCCATTAAAATTGCTACGCCAGGGAGATGATGTGCTACAGACGCGAAATTTAACCGACAGGAAGAAGATGCTGTGATATGCAAATGATTAGCTTTTCAGAGCATTCACACAAGGTTGGCGCCGGTGGTGACACCTACAACGTGCTGACATGAGGAAAGTTTCCATCCGATTTCTCATACACAAACAGCAGTTGACCGGCGTTGCCTGGTGAAACGTTGTTGTGATGCCTCGTGTAAGGAGGAGAAATGCGTATCATCACGTTTCCGACTTTGATAAAGGTCGGATTGTAGCCTATCGCGATTGCGGTTTATCGTATCGCCACATTGCTGCTCGCGTTGGTCGAGATCCAATGACTATTAGCAGAATATGGAATCCGTGGGTTCAGGAGGGTGATACGGAACGCCGTGCTGGATCCCAACGGCCTCGTATCACTAGCAGTCAAGACGACGGGCATCTTATCCGCATGGCTGTAACCGATCGTGCAGCCACGTCTCGATTCCTGAGTCAACTGATGGTGACGTTTGCAAGACAACAAACATCTGCACGAATAGTTCGGCGACGTTTCCGATACACACGATCGAACAGCGGAGGAGTGGTACTCAAGCGTCAACTTTAGGTTACAATATCTCCGGATGTAATTAACATTTTACAATGCAACAAACGGCACTGATTACGTATTTGTTTATATGTTCAGATGTGCTAACAAAACTAACGGGGTTCCATTTAAAAAAACGTAGGTTTGTGTTAAAAAACTTACTTCCGTGTATTTTCTTATGGTTTGTATTAAACAATTACACTAGCCCCTCTCCTCACGTTCAGTCTGTGGCATCGGTTCGTCACTATTTGATGTGGTTTACGAAATATATCCAGCGGTAACGTTAGGTGACTCACCTTATATATATATATATATATATATATATATATATATATATATATATATGTGTGTGTGTGTGTGTGTGTGTGTGTGTGTGTGTGTGTCTGTGTTTTGAATATCAGCATAGCGCACAAATTGTATATTTAACTCTCTGCCTAATTTGTAGCAAGGGAATGAGAATGAATAAGCCCCTGGACGGATTGGGATACTGTGTTTATGGAGTTTAGGGAGGCCATCGATATGTGCCACATACTTCACCTCACTCATATAATAGTACATCGCATTTTCACTCAAGTAATTCCTCTCACTTTAATCTAACATCAACATTTTCATTTCAGGAAATGGAGATACTGTATAGGTGCACTGGTTTACAATTTTTGATACAACAAAATTTCACTGACCCTCATATTTATCTTTTACACCTGATTATGGCGTAAGAGCTGAAAACCGCTTTGTGAACATATTTAGGTAGCTGTACCCGCACAGGGAGAAATGACCGTCGTAGAGACATAAGAGAAAACTGAGGTCGTACGCAATGATTTAGGTGTTCATTTTTCCGAGTTCTTCGAGAGTGGATCGATAGAGAAATAGTGTCTGATTTACAGAACATAAAATCCCGTCTGAGGCCTGCGTTCATTTTTATGTTAATAATTGGCAACCAATGCTGTACAATCACAATAAAGTCATGAGATGTTCAATTCACTCTTTTATTGGAACATGTTATGCGTTTCGGGATTACACCCATCTTCAGACATCACAAAGTTCAACTCCTTCTTAATCAACTAGGGGTACAGCCTTGACAACTGAAAGAAATGTCGAATAACATATGACTGAGACACAAGTAGTCTTGAACATCTCATGACTTTATTGCGATTGTACAGCATTGGTTGCCAATTATTAAATAGTGTCTGCCGAACACTAAAGTGCGAATTCCAGAGCAGTCTTGGATGCACGTGCGCGCCGTTTCATTACTGATCAAGTGTCTAAATGTTGTCAGCATCGTTGAATAGTTGCCGTTATCTTTCTTAGTGATAATTACAGTTACCTACACAATATAAAAGTGTAATTACGTGTAAGCTTAGTGTACAATTGTCAAAATTAATATGGGAACACTTTGGAAGCGAGTGCAGCGTCCGCTTATCTTGCTTTGTGACTGCGTAGTAATTAATCCGATACTCAGGCATTCTTCATGATGGGATTCTTGTTTAGGGTTAAAACGGAACCATTATAGGATCACTGTGTTGTCTGTCAGCGAGTTGAAATTTATGTCAAATAAGTGTCTGAGGTTTACGGTTCCTCGGCGGTGTAAAAATTTTAAGTTCTAAGTAAATGCAATTAAAAGATACGGCTTACTCGCAAACTCACTCACCAAAACCTATAGATGGACTACATTATATACAGACTCTGTTAAATTTGTATGGACCCATGAGAGCGAGGGTCCTAATTGCTCTTGACCAGTTTTTTCTATGCACGTCTGTACACGTTAAAATTGTGGGATTCATGGTGGCATTGCGTAACCAGTAGCGCACAAGATGGGCCAGCTGTACGATAGAGCGCACAATACATTTTTAACAGCTCAGCTTTTGTAATTGCAAGAGGTCACCAGTGTCATACATTCTAAGCCAAAGAAAACGGAGCATCACTAAGGAATAATACGAATGGGACGGAATTCGATAGTCGTGGCGTACATGTACAGACAAACAATTCATAACAATTTCAGAAAAATTGGATGATTTATTGAGCAGAAAGAATTTCACAAATTGAGCACGTCAGCAACGCACTGCCCCACCTTTGGCCCTCACACAAGCAGTTCGCATTGATTGACAGAGTTGTCGGATGTCCTCCTAGGGGCATATCATGCCAAATTCTGTTCAATTGGCGCCTCAGATGGTCAAAATCCCCAGCTGGTTCGGGGGCCATAGTGCTAAATTTTCTCACTTGGGGGCAGACCCGGTGAGGTTTGGCAAGCAGTAGGAAGCCGTGCTGTGTGCCCGTGGGCATTATCTCGTCGAAACGTAAGTCCAGCATTCCTTGCCACGAAAGGCAACAAAACGGGGCGTAGACTACCAGCAAAGTGCCGCTGTGCTGTACAGATGCCGCGGATGACAACGTGTAACACCATAGCCCTGACGCTGTACGGACTTATTTCGCTTTTGTTTTATTTAATGCTACATCGTCGAGCTTCTGTAAATGTTGTTTGATTGAATAGATAACACAAAACTGTATACTCATTTCTTTGTAAAAACCTTGATGTCATGCTTTGATTCCATGCAATGTAGTATATCTGTCATTTAAATTCTTTGTCCCAATTGGAGGGAGACAAAACTTACTGTATATATTTGGAATCTGTTTAAATTTTTTTTAATAGAAATGTTAATGTGTGCAAAGGTTCTGTTTATTTAAAATGTTTGTTTGTTGTTATGTTAACTGCTGACCTTCACTTAGGGTTCTTAGTTATGTCATATGTAAAAGTTGTTGTGGTTCCCCTCGGGAACGGAACTGTGCAGCGCGCGCAAATTGTGGTTGGCCTAGGTGGAAAAGGTGGAACTGAGTCAGTAGGGGACGAGCCACCAAACTGTGCACTGCCATGTAAAAGTTGTATATTGTGCTGGTTCCGAGAGAGGCTTTTCCTGCCGCTTACCTATGCCTCGGATGGATGGATACATAGCTGGAACTATTCTGGAATTTGTATCTATCATCGCCACCAAGAAATAGAGTCAAGCAATTCTACCGGCAATTCAACCTACAAAACATGCAATCGCCACCACATTGCGCAATCACTGTAATGGAGCACTATAGTAATGTACAGTGAAGGATCAGCTCATTGGATATTTTAGTGTGCACAAATATAAGGTAAGTTATAATTGAATTCATGTGGCTACCTTGATTTTATTTCCTATCACAACACCTCTCAGGTTCCTCTCCATTTGAACTATGATTACCGAGTGTCCTAGTATGTGGAAAAAATGAAAGCCTCAAAGCCAAATGGTTAATTTGTTTGATCTTTGGTAAGAAGGGAGTATTCACATTTACTGTCGATTTAGTGAAGTAGTGGGAGGTAGTAAATGTAGTTTTGTGAAGTTTCAAAGTCACCTATTTCATCATTTACTTGAAAATAGAGGGCTGTGGTAATAAAGACAATTTACTGTTTCTTTTAGAGATTAAAAGTTCTTAAAACTGAGGCGTATAAAGTTTTGCTTAATTAATGATCATAGTGCTGCCTGTAGTAAATTTCAAGCCAGGTGAGTCAGTTTCTTGCAAATTTGTCAACATTATGTCTCACTGCAGTAAAAGTGGAAAACTGCAATAGCAGATAGCTATATATTCATATTAGCTAAGTGTTTGTCTCTCTTGTGTATTGTAAGTGCATATTAATAGTATAACAGGATCCACAGTTTGTCTATTGTGCTAATGCTAGGTAACAAGTAACGGGAAGACCACTATTTATGAAAACAATAATTTCTTTATTCAAAAGACAGAGAGAAGTAACCTGCTAGTGAATTCCAATTAACTTTCATTTTTAAATAGTGAAGTATTTAACTGAGAGAGACTTAACCTATGTCCAATTTATGATTCTGCAGTGAATGTTAATAGTAATGTTGTAAAGACCATTCAGTTTGAACAAACCCTGAAAGTAATAGTGTGTTTCGGTATCTGTTACATTTTTGCAAATAGTTTGCGCTGCTCTAGCGGTTAGCTTCAATCTTACCGTAAACACAGGTATGTGTCAGAGTTCATTGCACTCGCGTGTGGCAAAGTATAGGTTGTGTTTGTCCGTTGAAGTTACTCATACCTACTTTCTTAAACAAGAACCTTAATCTTTCTCTTGCCTAATTAGGCTGGCGACCGTTTTCCTTATTCTTTAAACAGTGTAGCTAGGTAAAACATTATTTGTTACTGAAACTTCCTGGCAGATTAAAACTGTGTGCCCGACCGAGACTCGAACTCGGGACCTTTGCCTTTCGCGGGCAAGTGCTCTACCAACTTTTTTTTTTTTTTTTTTTTTTTTTGCATTATGTTCGTTGTTGATCGTTGTGTTTGGTCGTTGCGGACGTCACATGACATCCAGTCAAGTTCGTTTTGTTGATCCTATCACTCAGTTTTTTTATTACAGAGGCCAACCGGCTCTCTGACCGAACACGCTGAGCTACCGTGCCGGCGTAAAATTTTCGCGCGAGGGGAGACTTGAACCAAGGGCCTCTCGGTCCGCAGCAGCTCACGCTAACCCCGGGACCACGGCGCTCCCGTAAATAAAGGTAATACAGTGACGCTACTCATTACGCTAAACCAACACACACCAACTGAGCTACCGAAGCACGACTCACGCCCGGTACTCACAGCTTCACTTCTGCCAGTACCTCGTCTCCTACATTCCAAACTTTACAGAAGCTCTTCTGCGAACCATTTTTATTCTGCCAGGAAGTTTCATATCAGCGCACACTCCGCTGCAGAGTGAAAATCTCATTCTGGAAACACCCCCCAGGCTGTGGCTAAGCCATGTCTCCGCAATATCCTTTCTTTCAGGAGTGCTAGTTCTGCAAGGTTCGCAGGAGAGCTTCTGTAAAGTTTGGAAGGTAGGAGACGAGGTACTGCAAGAAGTAAAGCTGTGAGTACCGGCCGCGAGTCGTGCTTGGGTAGCTCAGTTAGTAGAGCACTTGCCCGCGAAAGGCGAAGGTCCCGAGTTCGAGTCTCGGTCGGGCACACAGTTTTAATCTGCCAGGAAGTTTCATATCAGCGCACACTCCGCTGCAGAGTGAAAATCTCATTCTGGAATTATTTGTTACTTTCTGAACGTTTACGTAATTCTGACTTTCACTTCCGATAAGCCACCTCCGCGGTCAATATAACAAAATTCCTGTGAGAGAGTAACACTGCTCTGTTGCGTTATGCCATAACTGCTTTAACAAGATAGTTTTATTTCACAACCTGCCTCCAACTTTAGGGTTATGGTACAGTAGTAGCAGACAAAAGTGTTATAAACGAAAGGGGCACTGCAATGAAGGGGAGTGACACACCAGACCATCACCGCTGGTCATCGCGCCGAATTTTGGGCGACAGTCAGGTCGTTATCGTACCGCTCCCTGGCACATCTACAGACATGTCTTCGCTGGTCTTCTGGGTTTATTTCGAAGCGTGTCTCGTCTCTGAAGACGGCTGTACTCCAGTCAATGACATTCCACACCACTGCAAACGAACCTGTTCTACGTCTATATCTACATGGTTACTCTGCAATTCACACCTAAGTGCCTGCCAGAGGGTTCATCGAACCACTTTCATACTACTTCTCTGCCATTCCACTCTCGAATGGCGCATGGGAGAAAGGAACGCCTAAATCTTTCCGTTCGAGCTCTGATTCCTCTTATTTTATTATGGTGATCATTTCTCTCTACGTAGGGGGGCGTCAACAAAATATTTTCGCATTCGGAAGAGAAAGTTCGTGATTGAAATTTCGTAAATATATCTCGCCGCAGAGAAAACCGTCTTTGTTTCAGTGACTGAGACCCCAACTCGCGTATCATATCAGTGACACTCTCACCCCCATTGCGCGATAACACGGAACGAGCTGCCCTTCTTTGCACTTTTTCCTCCGTCAATCCTACCTGGTAAGGATCCCACACCGCGCAGCAATATTCCAGCACAGGACGGACAAGTGTAGTTTAGGCTGTCTCTTTAGTGGGTTTGTCGCATCTTCTAAGTGTTCTGCCAACAAAGCGCAGTCTTTGCTTCGCCTTCCCAACAATATTATCTATGTGGTCTTTCCAATTTAAGTTGCTCGTAATTGTAATTCCTAGGTATTTAGTCGAATTGACAGCCCTTAGACTTGTGCGATTTATGGTATACCCAAAATTTATCGGATTTCTTTTAGTACTCATGGGGAAGACCTCGCATTTTTCTTTGTATAGTGCCAACTGCCAGTTTTATCACCATACAGAAATTCTCTCTAGATCATTTTGTAATAGGAATTGATCGTCTGATGATTTTACTAGACGGTAAATTACAGCGTCATCTGAAAACAATCTAAGGGGGCTGCGCAGATTATCACCTAGATCATTTACGTAAATCAGGAACAGCAGAGGGCCTATGACACTACCTTGCGGAACGCCAGATATCACTTCTGTTCTACTCGATGATTTACCGTCTATCACTACGAACTGTGACCTCTCTGAGACGAAATCACGAATACAGTCACACAACTGAGACGATACTCCATATACACGCAACTTGATTAATAGTCGCTTGTGAGGAACGGCATCAAAAGCCTTCTGTAAATCTAGGAACAAGGAATCGATCTGAGATCCCTTGTCGACAGCACTCATTGCTTCATGGGAATAAAGAGCTAGATATGTTGCACAAGAACGATATTTCCTGAATCCGTGTTGGTTATGTGTCAATAAGTCATTTTCTTCAAGTTGATTCATAATGTTCGAGTACAGTATATGGTCCAAAATCCTACTGCAAATTGAGGTCAGTGATATGGGTCTGTAATTCAATGCGTTACTCCTATTTCCTTTCTTGAATACTGATGTGACCGGTGCTACTTTGCAGTCTTTAGGAACAGACCTTTCGTCAAGTGAGCGGTTGTACACTCCTGGAAATGGAAAAAAGAACACATTGACACCGGTGTGTCAGACCCACAATACTTTATGATTGCTACGAAAGGCGCTATTGTGTCTGCATACTGTGAAAGGAGCCTGTTTGGTATACCATCTGGACTGGAAGACTTGCCTTTCTTAAGTGATTTGAGTTGTTTCGCAACACGTAAGATATCTATTTTTATGCCATTCATGCAAACAGCTGTTCTGGTTTCGAATTCCGAAGGATTTACTTCGTCTTCTTTCGTGAAGGAATTACGGAAAACTGTATTTAGTAACTGCGCTTTAGTGGCACCATCATCGGTAACATTTCCATCGCTATCGCGCAGTGACGGTATTGACTGTTTTTTTTCCACTGGTGTACTTTACATACGACCAGAATTTCTTTGGGTTTTCTACCATATTTGAGACAATGTTTCATTGTGGAAACTATTAAAAGCATCTCGCATTGACGTCCGCACTAAATTTCGAGCTTCCGTGAAACTTAGCCAGTCTTGGGGATTTTGCGTCCTTTTGAATTTGGCATGCTTTTTTCGTTGCTTCTGCAACAGTGTTCCGACGTGTTTTGTGTACCGTGGTGGATCAGTCCCGTCTCTAATTAACTTATGCGTTATGAATCTGTCTATTGCTGCCGATACTGTATCATTGAATTTGAGCGGTATATGATCTACACTTACACAATTAGCTTGGAAGGAATGGAGACTTTCTCTCGGGAAGGCATCAAGCGAATTTTTATCTGCTGTTTTAAATAGATATATTTAGCGTTTATTCTTAGTGGTTTTCGTTTATATGATTTTGAGCCTCGCTACAGTGACCTTGAGATCACTAATCCCTGTATCCGTCATGACGCTCTCTATTAGATCAAGATTATTTGTGGCTAAGAGGTCAAGTGTGTTTTCGCAACCTGCTGGTGTATGTCTGTCAGTGGTAGTCGGCGCAAGGGATGCCGTGAGCTCAGCTCCCTTTCTAAGAGCTGCCTGTTAATGGTCCTTGTGTTTACTGAACAACCAGTGGCACGTCGGATTGATGATGATAATGATGAATCCGGGGCCTGGGTGCCTCTCTGCTATCGCTCGGACCTCATATTCTGTCGTATCTCTAGGTCGATCACCTCCTCCTTCACTCTTTTCTCTCCCATGGTTCACCCATTTCTGCCAACATCGTCAAACTGCGGCATCACTCTATCCAAATTTAGAGCTATTCGCCGATTCCGGGAACCGGTTCTCTCTCAAACGCTGACATCTGCGTATACTTTTCACGCGCCTGTCTGCTGGACTTAGGTACGGTTCAACTGATTACACGGAGTGAAATTCGCAAAGACTTTATACCTTGGTATCGACATCCGCCCTGTTTATTCTGCTCGTCAGTTGCTGAGTGAAACTGCACTGCAGTGTCACACATTCATTCATCGGCGACCAACCTTTACAAGTTAGCATTTACCAGGGATATTTTTGAGATACATGTATGAATATAACTTTGTAACTAATCTGCATAAATCGTTCGTGGTTCGTCTTTTTTAGAGTGTATAATCAACAAAAGCAAAACGAGGGTAATGGAATGTACTTGATTTAAATCAGGTGACGCTGAGGGAATTCAGATTAGGAAACGGGACACTTAAAGCAGTAGATGAGTTTTTTGCAATTTGGGGAGCAAAATAACTAATGATGGCCGTATTAGAAGGATATAAAATGTAGACTGGCAATGGCGACAAAAGCGTTTCTGGAGAAGAGAAATCTGTTAACATCAAGTATAGATTTAAGTGTCAGGAAGTATTCTCTGAAAGTATTTGTATGGAGCGTATCCACGTACGGAAGTGGAACATGGACGATAAATAGTTTAGACAAGAAGAGAATACAAGCTTTGGAAATGCGGTGCTACAGAAGAATGCTGAAGATTAGGTGGGTAGATCACGCAACTAATGAGGAGATACTGAATAGAATTGGAGAGAAAAGGAGTTTGTGCCACAACTTGACTAGAAGAAGGGATCGGTTGGTAGGACACGTTCTGAGGCATCAAGGGATCACCAATTTGGTACTGGAGGGATGCGTGGAGGGTAAAAACCATAGAGGGAGACCAAGGGATGAATACAGCAAGCAGGTATAGAAGGATGTAGGTTGCAGTAGTTACTCGCAGATGAAGAGGCTTGCACAGGATAGAGTAGCATGGAGAGCTGCATCAAAGTAGTCTCTGGACTGAAGACCACAAGAATAACACTGTTTAAAGGAGGCGTTGAAGGTGAACTAGTTAATTTATATAAAATTCAATGCAAAACAAATTAGTCCGCAGCTCGTGGTCGTGCGGTAGCGTTCTCGCTTCCCACGCCCGGGTTCCCGGGTTCGATTCCCGGCGGGGTCAGGGATTTTCTCTGCCTCGTGAGGACTGGGTGTTGTGTGCTGTCCTTAGGTTAGTTAGGTTTAAATAGTTATAAATTCTTGGGGACTGATGACCATAGATGTTAAGTCCCATAGTGCTCAGAGCCATTTGAACCATTTTTGAAAACAAATTAACGGTGGCGAGGGTGCATGTAAATTCGAACTGTAGTGTAGCGATATCGTTACGGAGCTCTCTAGCTTTCAGCTGACGCAGTCATACTCCACCATCCCGTCGTAGAAAGCATTTGCTGACGTTGACCTCTGCCGCGCGTTGGTCGACTGCACACATTTCTGTTTACTAAGAAGCCTGGTTTCCTCGTTGAGCGATTCAGGGTAAACCTGTGCACAGTAAATCAGGTTTCCGGTAGAGAGAATGGAAATCATGAACTTCCGAATACAGGTCGCGGTTGGCATTCCCCGTATGCTAACGCGCCAAGGGCAATCAGTTCAGCTTGCAACGGCATTTCCGCGAAATACAGTTAGGAGCATGCCTGTGAGTTCTCTCAGCATATTCCCGCTATTACAAATAATTATACTGCGACTGAGTAAACTTGAACAATGAGCTACCATAGATACACATTACGCAATAAGGATCGACGAAGTCAGCAAAATTAGCGAGACCTTTAAGGTCTAAAATTGGGAGATAAAACGAGGCTCAATAATCCCACTTGAAACGATACCGATTATTTTACATCTGCATTTACATCTACACGATTACCTTGCGCCGGCCGCGGTGCCCGAGCGGTTCTAGGCGCTTCAGTCTGGAACTGCGCGATCACTACGGTCGCAGGTTCGAATCCTGCCTCGGGCATGGAAGTGTGTGATGTCCTTAGGTTAGTTAGGTTTAAGTAGTTCCAAGTTCTAGGGGAGTGATGACCTCAGATGTTAAGTCCCATAGACATTTGATTACTGTGCAATTTACAATTAAGTACCTGGTTGAGGGTGAATGGAACCATCTTCAAGCTATTTCTCTACCGTTCTACATCCAGATCTGTATTCTCCACTCCATCTTTTGATATGTGGCAGATACACGTTTGATTTACCCCCCAATCGCTAATAACGTGACATTGTCATCGGAAATAAGCTAATTTCAAAGTTCTGTCATGGTCATGGTCAACTCGCGAGTGTCTGAATGTTGAAAAAGGGTCTGATGACGCTATGGTTTGGTCCCTTTCTCTGCAACCCAATCAACCAACCAACTCGCGCGATGCGTACTGGAATGAGTAATATGCTGCTGCACTCTTTTTAGAACTTACGAAGTTTTAAGAGAAAATATCTCTTTCTTGATTATAATGTCTGCCACTAGAGTTTCATAAGCATTTCCGAGGGGCTTGCTCATTACAGACAAATGAAGTTGAGAAAAGCTCTGCTCTTCTTTGGACTCGTGTAACTCTTGCGTTAGTACTACCTGGTAATGGTCTCAATGTGAAGAGTAGTACTCAAGAATAGGTCTTGCGTGGGTGAATTACATTTCATTGGGATTCTTTTTCTGAAACACAATCTGGCATTTCTACAACCGTTTTCATGTGGTCGTTCGAGTTTAGGTCTCCCCGAATGGTTACAGTCAAATATGTTACCGTCATTACTGTTCCCAATAATTTATCGCCACTAGTTCAACAGAACAATTTCGCGTACTTTCGCATGTTTATTTGCAATGGTTCAAATGGCTCTGAGCACTATGGGACTCGACATCTGAGGTCATCAGTCTCCTAGAACTTAGAACTACTTAAACCTCACACACATCACACACATCCATGCCCGAGGCAGGATTCGAACCTGCGACCGTAGCAGTCGCGCGGTTCCGGACTGAAGCGCTCGGCTACCGCGGCTATTACATCCCACGTTTATTTACATTGAGGGTTAACCGCCAGTCATTGCGCAAAACGTGTGTTCCGGTTTCCTTAGATAGGCAAAAACACTAACAATCGCGTTTCGACACGGTTCGAAGCAATGTAGTGTTTTGTCCTGCGAGATTTTTCGGTATAGTCGTCCAGTGCACATCCAGTACTTTTCATTGTATTTTGAGTGTCACTATTTTTCTGCATTCAGTTCTCTACTACCTGCTGCACAATGCTGAACTATCGAGGCGGACCAACTTCGTATTGCGACTGAATCGACGATTTCTTCGCAGACAAGGCGCAGCATGTTATCTTGGTGATTGACAGGCGGATGTAGAAGTATCTGTAGGTGTCCCCTTAGGAACTGCGTTGGCATCTTTGCTGGATATATTGTTCATGGTGTCAATAAAACCCTGTTTCATTTGAAGCATATATGTCAATTTTTATCTCTCTACCTACACTGTTACGTGAAGTGTTGAACTTTAAAATGGTTACGGACTTTTCGGTCACCCTGTTTATTAAAGTATTGGGAGGCAACCTGAGAAATTTTCCGGGTGGTGCAGTTACCTACAGTAAAATACCGCCTGAGAAAGAGAACTTCGCAGTTGCTCAGCCATGTCACGATATGATTTGAAAATTGTACAAAGACTGGACATTTACTTCAAATGTACAGAAATATTGAATTCTGAAAGAAAAGGAAAAAAAGGGAACACCGGAACCAGGCCCTGAAGACCACGCGAGACTCGACCGACCGCCATGTCATCGTCAGCCATTCGCCACCGGGTGCAGTATGGGGCGCCATGTGGTCAGCACACCGCACTCCCTGCCGTTGCCGGCTTCCTTGACCTTGTGCCCGCTTCCTCTCAGTCAGGTAGCACGTCACCCCTGGCATCACGAAGTTGAGCGCACCCACTTCCAGTCATCCCTGCGAGGAAAAATGCCTGGCCGTATCGGGAATCGAGCGACGATCCCTCACATGAGGGTCTGCCGCGTTGACCACTCGGCTACAGAAGTGGACAATGTTAAATCGTGCACTTCACAAACGCAAATGTGTAGTGTCCTACGACTACAGTATCAATCAGTGGCAATTAGACTCAATTAAGTAATAAAAATACTTGTAACACTTTGTGGAGATAAGAACGTGAAACATCCTCTTAGAAAAAATTATAAATGACAGTGCTGGAAAACCTCTACGTTATTTGATTTTCAATACAGCTGAGCAAAACTGAACGTACTCAGACAGTTTCCTCTTTACTTAGTCTGATCAACACTAAACTGACACACATTATTTTTAGCGCAACGCAATCCTGACTTTGAATAATCCCTACAAAAGAATGGCCCTGACTAACAATAACCTATACCTTTCATGAATCACTTACCTCACAAAAATCTTCGTTACTCAAACAACTGCAATACAGCGAGCCCCAATACTGCCAGCTAAATAAAAGATTCTAACTACTGAAGGCACTAACTACTGATAGGCATAGTTAGAAAATGAAAGATTTTGATAGAGAACAAACAATGTATCCAGTCTTACAAATTTCCTTTTTCTGACGGACACACGTCCAGATCGTCCGCTCTCAAAACTCTGCCATCTCTCTCCTCACATCCACCACTGCTGGCGGCTCACCTCCAACAGCCAACTGCGTAACGCTACGCGCTGTTCACATCCAACTGCCCAGCACTACAATAGCAAATATTCCAACAATGCCAACCAGCCACAGACTGCACACAGCAGAGTCAGTGATTTTCATAAGAGCGCTACGTGGCGTTACCAGCATAAAAACCTAAGCAGCCTACTTAACAACTGTTATCTTGAAACTCTTCCGCTGGTCCGTATTTGCATACAACAATATGGGATTGTAGGCGATGCAAAATACTTTTGTTATTTATTTATTTATTCCCCCAAACTAGTTTCAGCGATAAATATCGCCATCATCAGTGGGTTCTTTGATTCTAAACATGCAGAAACGGCATGATATAGAACATTGTAATACATTATTATGTGCCTACTGAATTGTTCCAGATATTGTTTCTGTGAATAATTTCATACCTTATTTACTATACGTCACAGTATGGTTCTACAATTGTTGCCGCTGTTTCCGGCATATTTTCTGCATTTTTATTTTTATTTTTGTTGAAGTTTTTCTCGGCTTACATCATGTCGTCTGCAACTGTACGGCTGGCTCTTAGTAAACAAATACAAAGAACGTGGACTTATGTGTGGCAGTGTTGCACAATTGGGAGTGCGGTGGGTACACTTTTGGTGCACATTATGTCGTTACGTAGTTTGTCATGTACTCACGTTCGTTGGACGGTTTGCAGCTATTTTCAGACACACAGAAACGTAACTTTCGCACCTTGTTCGTAATCCAAATAATTACCCCATCTGCTGTACGCGTGTGTCGCGAGAAATGTACCGTATATTGCGAGAGGTTATGAAAAGTGTAGCTAGAGCTCTGACTGCTGTTCCTTATTTATGAGTCTGTATGTGATGGGGGACTAATTTAGTTTGTGTGTGCGTTTTCCTGTTGTGTGTCCTGTACCAGTTCTCTTAGAGCGGTAAAGAGAGTGTTGTTGCAAAGTGTTGTGTTTTCGTTTATTACGTTTTTCCTTCTACTATAGCCTTTCCTATCTAATAATTTTCTTCCGTTGTTAGTTTTCGGTGTAAAACTGTTCCTGTATTTCAGGATGTGTAGATCACATTTTTTGTGCTAACAGCCACTCACACAGTTGCAGATGACATGATGAATGCCAAGAAAAACGGCAAAAACGACAACAAAAAACGCAGAAAATATGAGGGGAAACAGCGGCAACAATCGCAGAGCCACGCTGTGACGTATAGTAAATGAGATATTACGAAATTGTTCTCAGAAACAATATTTGGAACAAAACAGTACACATATAAAAATGTCTTAAAATGGTTCAAATGGTTCAAATGGCTCTGAGCACTATGGGACTTAACTTCTAAGGTCATCAGTCCCCTAGAACTTAGTACTTAAACCTAACTAACCTAAGGACATCACACACATCCATGCCCGAGGCAGGATTCGAACCTGCGACCGTAGCGGTCACGCGGTTCCAGACTGAAGCGCCTAGAACCGCACGGCCACATCGGCCGGCCAAAAATGTCTTACAGTGTTCTATAAGTATGCCATTTCTGCATGTTTTAGAATCGAAGAACTCACTGATGATGGTGATATTTATCGCTGAAATTATTTTGGGAGAATAAATAAATAAATAACAAAAGTGTTTTGCGTCATGGCCGATCCACAAACTCAGACTGCTGTCTTTGTGGAGATATGAACTGTGATGATCACATAGGCTCAAAGGGTAAAGCGGTTGTCAGACTTTGGTTCACTCGTGGAATGCTGAGAAAATGCGATCCGTCTATAGAGGAAGTAGTTTTCAGGGCATTCGTGCGACCATACTACAGTATTTCCGAAGCAGTTGAGAGCCATACAAAAAAAAAATTAAAAAAATGGATAATCAGGGAACGTTGACGTGTGGCACGATTGGTCACAGATGTGTTTGACCCGAGGGAGTCATTACGAAAGTGCTGGAAAACCTGAAGTGGTATAAACTGACTGAGGCCAACTACCGCGAGAAAACAAAATTTCAGGAACAAGTGTTAAGTGAGGCATCTAGCGATAAACTACAACTCCCTACGAACCGCACCCGTTCGGACGGTGAGACCTGATTAGATCAGTTACAGCGCGCAACAGAGGCACTTAAAGAAACCTTCCTTCTCGCACACCATACGCGAATGGGACGGCAAGGAATGCTAAAACATATACAGGGCTATTACAAATGATTGAAGCGATTTCATAAATTCACTGTAGCTCCATTCATTGACATATGGTCACGACACACTACAGATACGTAGAAAAACTCATAAAGTTTTGTCCGGCTGAAGCCGCACTTCGGGTTTCTGCCGTCAGAGCGCTCGAGAGCACAGTGAGACAAAATGACGACAGGAGCCGAGAAAGCGTATGTCGTGCTTGAAATGCACTCACATCAGTCAGTCATAACAGTGCAACGACACTTCAGGACGAAGTTCAACAAAGATCCACCAACTGCTAACTCCATTCGGCGATGGTATGCGCAGTTTAAAGCTTCTGGATGCCTCTGTAAGGGGAAATCAACGGGTCGGCCTGCAGTGAGCGAAGTAACGGTTGAACGCGTGCGGGCAAGTTTCACGCGTAGCCCGCGGAAAATTGGCTCATGCCACAACTGGAGACCGACAGCGCCGACTTCATCTTTCAACAGGATGGTGCTCCACCGCACTTCCAATCATGATGTTCGGCATTTCTTAAACAGGCGATTGGAAAACCGATGGATCGGTCGTGGTGGAGATCATGATCAGCAATTCATGTCATGGCCTCCACGCTCTCCCGACTTAACCCCATGCGATTTCTTTCTGTGGGTTTATGTGAAAGATTCAGTGTTTAAACCTCCTCTACCAAGAAACGTGCCAGAACTGCGAGCTCGCATCAACGATGCTTTCGAACTCATTGATGGGGACATGCTGCGCCGAGTGTGGGGGGAACTTGATTATCGGCTTGATGTCTGCCGAATCACTAACGGGGTACATATCGAACATTTGTGAATGCCTAAAAAAATTTTCGAGTTTTTGTACTTGTGTGCAAAACATTTTGAAAATATCTCAAATAATAAAGTTATTGTAGAGCTGTGAAATCGCTTCAATCATTTGTAATAACCCTGTACAACGGGAAGTACTCTCTGTGTAGACGTAGATGTAGTAGTGAAGCTATGTTGTTGTTTAGAAACAGTGGCGCCACCGTACTTCCTGTGTGACCCCTCGCAACAGCCCTGTCTTCCTGCGACTTTTGTCGAGACGTTGTAATCTCCCCACGGAAAATTACCCTCTACGACGCACCAATTAATCATTGTCAATCAAATCATCCACATTTATTCACTTAGGAAAAGTATCTGATATAATTTTCTAGTAATATATGCGCCGACAGCTCGTCGACGCCAAAGTATTTTCTAGTACGTTTATTCTTTGGAATAACAGAGATACATGTATGTATTCTCCATGGTTGTGAGACTGGTAACTAGGACAGCTTCGGAAGTATCTGTTGAAAGATTGACGGGTTTCTAAAAGAGACATATTTGCTTTTCTTCTCGCTAAAGCGAACTATTAACATTTGTGCCACTAGCGGGTTATTTGAAGAGAGAGAAAGACTGTAAACGGAAAATAATTAAGACTTGGAATCAACAGAAATCTGGACATGTAATGGAGATGGATTGAATATACAATTTCCTTCATAAATAAGGTTTGGCTCTGAGCACTATGGGAGTTAACAGCTATGGTCATCAGTCCCCTAGAACTTAGAACTACTTAAACCTAACTAACCTAAGGACATCACACAACACCCAGTCATCACATAAATAAGGTTTATGACCCCTTTTATTCTGGAGTGAATGAACGAATGAGTTCTTTGTCTGAATCATTGATGATCGCGTTGGCCCTGTAATTAGTGGGGAAGTTTCAGCTGTGTCGAAGAGAGCCTGCAATCACCGAGTCTTTGTTAAATCGTCCGAAAAGGCTTCGTACACATCTGGAATTCGAAATCTTTCGTAAAAGGAACGAATTGGTCAAACGATTGATTTTCCCAACTGAATGCAGCGCTTAACAAAAATAATAAATGTAAAGATCTTTTGCAGCAAGCCAGCCGCTGAATACTAAGACGAAGGGCTCCACCAGAGATTCTGTTTGGCTGATTTCACGTAATGAAATATTATATCAAAAACTGTACATAGATAAAGGAGAGAGAGAGAGAGAGAGAGCGAATGAGAATTAGAGAAAATACTAATAATCCTCCATTAGTCTAATTTTTCGCCTGTCTTATCACGTATCAGCCTAAAGACAAAACGGGAGGGCCTTAATTTACTGTATAGATTTATGTGTGAAAGTGAAGGGATCTTAAAGGCAACAGATACACGTCTATACAGACAAGACATTACACAAAGTTAGCGGCAAGCTGCATGCATTCATCATTCAGCATCTATTCTTCCTACATTAATACATTATAACGTGTACGTGGGAGCTGCGTGCTGCGAGACACGTCTTCACGCATGCAGTAACAGCGGCTACGTGTCGCAGGCACCGTGCTGTCTGCCCCGCTAGCCGGCCGAGCCCTTGAACTTGGTCCACTTTCCCCACATTACGCACCCAGGCGGGAGAAACTGTCACGTGGTCGTGCTGCCCAAGCCCCGAGGGCGGACTCGTTCCGCAGCTCCTGCGTCAGTGAAATGACTTACTTTCTTGTCGGTGGGGGCACTGCGCTCGTAAAGTGTTGGCTAAGGTGTAAATTACAACCAGTATTCCACGGCGTCCAATCCTGGGACTAATCCGGTTCTAGCTGTGTATAAATGACGTTCCATCTCATACTGACGAAGCAGACACAATGCTCTTTATTGATGATGCAAGCATCATAATAAACTACGACAGACATACAACAACAGAAGAAGCAGAACCTGGAAATCTTAAAAGTATTACAGTTTGGGTCTCGGTGAATTGCCTGTCACATAGCTAACGAAGGACACAGTTTATTCATTTATGAACAAGGCAGAATTGCTCATGGGCAATAACGATGCAACCTGGGGGAAAGTAAATGTGTAAAACTGATTGGTCGACCGCTACGGCCGCAGGTTCGAATCCTGCCTTGGGCATGGATGTATGTGATGTCCTTAGGTTAGTTAGGTTTAAGCAGTTCTAAGTTCAGAACTTGATTGGAAATCACATACCTGACTGATTATCACTTGACTGTCCTTTATATTTTATGGAATTAACAATTTCTGCGTGCGAAGTTGAAACCAACACTTCTTTCACAAATAAAATAAAGTTCTGTTTGAGTACTAGTTTTTCTGCAGAATAATTTTCGGTAGTAGTTGAATTAAATTGTGCATTTTTTCATAAAACACTTATCTTTTTATTGCTTCAGATATGTCTTCGTCAAATCGTATCTTTCATGCTATTTTATTAAAAATTTCTCGGGGCGACCAAGCAATTGTGTATAAGAATGAACAGAAGCCTTAAAAAATTCTTATTTCGATATTATAAGCTACGAAATTATACGTAATACAACTGTAAGTAATTGAAAAAATGTTTCTAAATACCGAATACAGAAAACTGGCTGAACTAATAAAATTAAAAGGTCTCTATTTTAATAAAATGTTCCTCTATATTGATTTTATTCGTTTTGGTGGCATCATTTCCGGGGCTCAAATCTGTGAGAATTCTAAGTGAGGGCTTTTGGTTAATAGTTCAAAGATGGAGTTCACTGCGAAAAATTCTCTTGTAGAGCTCGTGGAGTGATGATAGTAAAAACTGTTTGAACTGAAAATCTGAAATCCTGAAATACAACATGTTGTAATGATTTTTATGTAAATTATACATAGTAAACTGCAAAATGTAATAAATTGAAGCTTTACCCAACGAGAACTTTGGTTTCAAATACGTAGTATAATGAAGATAAGATTCTTTGTATATCTGCAAATCTGACAAGTCCTTGACACCGTACCAAAAAAAAAAAAAAAAAAAAAAATTAACTTTTCTGTTTTACCTGCATTCTTCTAGTCTGCTAGAAGAACGCAGGTAAAATAATCCATAAAGCTATAGCCCTAGCTAACTTTTGAGTTTTGAAACATGTGTTTAATACATGCGATTGTAGGTGGAAGGCAAAGGCCGGCTAAGTCCCTAACAATCTCGAAGTCGACGGGACATCAAACTCTAGGTTTGTTTCTGTCCAAGACCACATACAGCCCTCAGCTGGTCAAAACATCTTTTAACTAGCCATCAAAAAAAATGGTTCAAACGGCTCTGAGCACTATGGGACTCAACTGCTGAGGTCATTAGTCCCCTAGAACTTAGAACTAGTTAAACCTAACTAACCTAAGGACATCACAAACATCCATGCTCCAGTCAGGATTCGAACCTGCGACCGTAGCGGTCTTGCGGTTCCAGACTGCAGCGCCTTTAACCGCACGGCCACTTCGGCCGGCAACTAGCCATCTGTGTAGTACAATATTCTTCATGGACACTATCATTTATCTTCATTCTTTACAGCTAAAGCAACTGGAGCGCATTTTAGAACGGAGAACGCCGCCTCTTACCACATCTCGTGTAAACAGAGAACAAGCAGCGTATTTTCAAAGAAAAAGAAAATCTCAGAAAGCCTGTGAAGATACTGCTTGCCTCGAAGGTTCAGTGTACACAATTCCCCGCGAAAGAAGGAGAGAGCTCAGTTTCTCACAAACAGCGCTTTCGAAATCTGATGCCTCCAGAGATTTTCCAAGCCTTACCTTCTGCGAACACGAAGTGTTGCATGAGTGCTGTCATCCTAAGAAATAAAAACCTCAACAGTCTGGGAGTCATTCGATTCTTGAAAGCCGTATTTGTAATGGGGTGCATATGTCACGTCTTCAGCTACACAGATCGCGTGTTTTCATATTTGCTTAGAATGACAATAAGAGGCACGACGTAGCTAAATTCGTATGATGTCAGTCGATTCCTTAACATCCGAATGTCGATGTCATGCAACAGGTGGAATCGTAATCGGGTTGACTAAGGTTCAGATCTCCGTTTGGTCACGTTGGTCCCATGATAACTATAAATGATCAGCGTTTCCGTACCTTATTATTCAGATCATGTCGTACACCATTGTAAGTAGGCTGTTTAGGTTTTTATATTGGTAACGCCACGTAGCGCTCTGTATGAAAATCACTGGCTGTGCTGTGTGCAGTCTGTGGCTGGGTGGCATTGTTGTAATATTCGCTATTGTAGTGTCGGGCAGCTGGATGTTAACAGCGCGTAGCGTTACGCAGTTGGAGGCGAGCCGCCAGCAGTGGTGGATGTGGGGAAGTGAGATGGCGGATTTTTGGGAATGGATAATCTGGAGGTGTGTCCATCAGAAACAGTACATTTGTAAGAATGGATGTCATGAACTGCTATATATATTATGACTATTAAGATAAATACATTGTTTGTTCTCTATTAAAATCTTTCATTTGCTAACTATGCCTATCTGTAGTTAGTGCCTTCCGTAGTCTGAATCTTTTATTTAGCTGGCAGTAGTGGCGCTCGCTGTATTGCAGTAGTTCGAGTAACGAAGATTTTTGTGAGGTAAGTGATTTGTGAAACGTATAGGTTAATTTAGTCAGGGCCATTCTCTTATAGGGATTACTGAAAGTCAGATTGCGTTGCGCTAAAAAAAATATTGTGTGTCAGTTTAAGCACAGTCATGTGTAATTTTTCTAAGGGGACGTTTCACCATCTGTCATAGCCACGCACTAAACTATCCCTGCTCAGCAACAGGACTACTGTATCTGCGTATATTCGCGTTACCCCAACAGCTCGGCTGATACCATATTTATATATATATATCTTTATATATATATACACTCCTGGAAATGGAAAAAAGAACACATTGACACCGGTGTGTCAGACCCACCATACTTGCTCCGGACACTGCGAGAGGGCTGTACAAGCAATGATCACACGCACGGCACAGCGGACACACCAGGAACCGCGGTGTTGGCCGTCGAATGGCGCTAGCTGCGCAGCATTTGTGCACCGCCGCCGTCAGTGTCAGCCAGTTTGCCGTCGCATACGGAGCTCCATCGCAGTCTTTAACACTGGTAGCATGCCGCGACAGCGTGGACGTGAACCGTATGTGCAGTTGACGGACTTTGAGCGAGGGCGTATAGTGGGCATGCGGGAGGCCTGGTGGACGTACCGCCGAATTGCTCAACACGTGGGGCGTGAGGTCTCCACAGTACATCGATGTTGTCGCCAGTGGTCGGCGGGAGGTGCACGTACCCGCAGCGACGCACGGATGCACGCCAAGACCGTAGGATCCTACGCAGTGCCGTAGGGGACCGCACCGCCACTTCCCAGCAAATTAAGGACACTGTTGCTCCTGGGGTATCGGCGAGGACCATTCGCAACCGTCTCCATGAAGCTGGGTTACGCTCCCGCACACCGTTAGGCCGTCTTCCGCTCACGCCCCAACATCGTGCAGCCCGCCTCCAGTGGTGTCGCGACAGGCGTGAATGGAGGGACGAATGGAGACGTGTCGTCTTCAGCGATGAGAGTCGCTTCTGCCTTGGTGCCAATCATGGTCGTATGCGTGTTTGGCGCCCTGCAGGTGAGCGCCACAATCAGGACTGCATACGACCGAGGCACACAGGGCCAACACCCGGCTTCATGGTGTGGGGAGCGATCTCCTACACTGGCCGTACACCACTGGTGATCGTCGAGAGGACACTGAATAGTGCACGGTACATCCAAACCGTCATCGAACCCATCGTTCTACCATTCCTAGACCGGCAAGGGAACTTGCTGTTCCAACAGGACAATGCACGTCCGCATGTATCCCGTGCCACCCAACGTGCTCTAGAAGGTGTAAGTCAACTACCCTGGCCAGCAAGATCTCCGGATCTGTCCCCCATTGAGCATGTTTGGGACTGGATGAAGCGTCGTCTCACGCGGTCTGCACGTCCAGCACGAACGCTGGTCCAACTGAGGCGCCAGGTGGAAATGGCATGGCAAGCCGTTCCACAGGACTACATCCAGCATCTCTACGATCGTCTCCATGGGAGAATAGCAGCCTACATTGCTGCGAAAGGTGGATATACACTGTACTAGTGCCGACATTGTGCATGCTCTGTTGCCTGTGTCTATGTGACTGTGGTTCTGTCAGTGTGATCATGTGATGTATCTGACCCCAGGAATGTGTCAATAAAGTTTCCCCTTCCTGGGACAATGAATTCACGGTGTTCTTATTTCAATTTCCAGGAGTGTATATATATATATATATATATATATATATATATATGGCGTAGCATGTGAAAGTTGCTGGATTTGGACGGGTTACTCCTGTAACTGAAATATCAGATCTGAAGATGGTTCTGAATGAACCGAAACCAGTCATATGAATAATAAAATTTTTTTTGCAATCAAGACGGATTTTAAGTAACAATATATATACAAGGCTCACCGGCCATTTGACCATCTTCGTCTGTGCAGATGCGCAAACAGTGCCCCAACTCTTACGGGAATCGGCAGGAAAGCCGCGAGTAATGAGTATAATGGGCAGGGGCACTGTGAATATAGTGCGGGACAATAACTGGCGAATGTGGGTCTCACGGAAAGCGTGCCAGAGATACATCCCTGCAGTAGCTCTATCGTCTGTGTCCTCGGTGGCTCAGCTGATAGAGCGTCTGCCATATAAGCAGCAGATCCCAGGTTCGAGTCCCTGTCAGCGCACACATTTTCAACTGTCCCCGTTGACTTCTGTCAACGCCTGTATGCAGCCAGGGGTATTCATTTCATTGGAAGCTCTGCTGTAATTTGAAGCTCTTGATGAAAGGAAGTTAGGAGCTAGGAATTCTGTAGCTGCATATTTGACCTCTTTTCTGTGCGCAATTGATTCGTTGAATTTCTTTCATTCGACTCCTGCGTTCATGAGAAGTAAGAATCAATAGAGAGCTTGATGAAGATCAAATAATCTTATATATTATCGTATAGTTTTTTGTGTTTGGCTGTGGAATTCATAGAACGCTGCGGCTACAGTTATCATTGCTGGAGGTAGGGTTGTACAGTTAAACTTTCACGCTAGGGATAGCTTTACCACACCCTAGGTAACTATTCAAATAATGCGATTCTTTCCGATATCACTTTCAATCCGAAGGTGCTTCAGTCTGTTATTAAAAAGTCTCACACATAGTAAGCATCATGAATAAATGATATAGGATAAATGACATAGGATACAGAAGACACACTTGAAAATGGGAATCATTCCCCGAAACGCGTCTTGCAAAGTAGAAATAAAATCGTGATGGGTAGCAGAACTCATTGTTTTTACAGTCCGTCACAAACCGTTTCTAATGGATCAAATCAAATAGGAAGATGACTGGTGATCAAAGTTCTTTGAATGTCACATCAGAGTTTTCCTCTTTTACTTCCGCGCTAAATAAAGCATTACTTCTTGTAGACAGATGATGTTTAAAGAATGCACGATCCGTTGGAACGTCCTTCACTGATATTTTTAACATTAAAAAAACCGTTTATATACAGCCTGGTGGTGTTAACAGTGTTCGTTTCGACAAACTCTGTTAACACCATACTGTTATATATAGGATCTACAATATCTTCTTCAGTTACAGACCGTACTTCTTGTAGCTGTTAATAGCTGATCCACGATTTTTAATATAATTGTCGACAATAACGGTACACAGCTACCAATATTTAACTACATATCATATCCAGAAAATTTTCTTTTCCTTATTGTTTGTTTTCTTGTTACAGTACCGATGGACTAAAGTAGTGCTGCAGTTCTATTGCTGCATGCTGTGGGAAGATACAGCGGTAGTTACTTACCGTCTTCATGGGCTGTTTGAATTCAACGATTTTACATGTAAGAGAAGTCATAGATGAGACATGTCTCTTATTTTTAATTACTTTCTAATACGTGCATCATCGTTTAATAAACACTAACCGCTTGTTCTTTAGTATAAACAATTTTTTCACGCGACGTCTAATATCACAGAAGAATAAGATTCATCTGTACATGACACTAGTACGCAAGGTAGTTTATTTAGTATGGTTGTGAAACATGGGCGCCTTCAGCAACAACTGAAGGAGCAATCTATGCCTTCGTGAGTAAGGTACTTCGAAAGATCTACGGATCCGTCTGTGATACCATGGAAGGCAAATGAGAACTGAGAACGAAAGACGATATCTACCAACGGTTTGGAAAGCCACACATTGGTCTCATAATAGGGTACAAAAGGCTGCAATGGGTTGGCCAAGACTTTCGAGGTGATTGATGCCTCCTTAACCGGGTCCTCCATTCTCGACCTGCTGGAAAACGTTCAAGAGGAAGTGAAGGAAGGGTCGAATGCCAACAATTCTCAAATAAGTGGAGTCGGCAGTGGTGGATGGTGAAGCTAAGAGGCCGGCATCGATGACTACCATCTGCGGTGAGTATCTCCGCTGTTGCGACTGATTGACTTTCCTTTTACATTGTGCTTTTTGTAAAACGTTTCATTATCATTTTTTTGTAATTTGCAGTGTTCATTTTCCTTCAGTAGTGTGGTTTTTATTTTGTTTTCTGCTGTCGGCCTTACAGGCTCGTGAATCCAAAAAAAAAAAAAAATACGATGACGATGATGATAAGGTATGAGACCTAATTTTCACAAACGTGTAAAGCAAGAGCATTATTCAGAATGAAATTTTCACTCTGCAACGAAGTGTGTGCTGTATGAAACTTCCTGACAGATTAAAACTTTGTGCCGTACCGAGATTCTAACCCGAGACCTTCGTCTTTTATGGGCAGGTGCTCTGTTGACTGAGCTACTCAAGAACGACTTAGTCAGTAGAGGACTTACCCTTGAAGGGCAAACGTCCCCAGTCCGAGTCTCGCTCCGGCACACAGTTTTAATCCGTCAGGAAATTTTTAAAAGCACTGCCGTTTCTTGAAGATATTTGTAAACCATACAAGTTAGATATCAATGTATTGATAGGAATAGAGTCCTTAGAGAAGGGTAGTAAGGAGTATATAGAAACGACAAGAAGAGAACAGAAGCTTTTGAAATGTGGTGCAACAGAAGAACGCTGAAGATAAGGTGGGCAGATCACGTAACTAATGAGGAGGTGAGGAGGTACTGAATGGAATTGGGGAGAATAGGAATTTGTGGTATAAACTGACTAGAAGAAGGGGTCGTTTGGTAGGACACGTTCGGAGGCATCAAGGGATTACCAGTTTAATATTGGAGGGAGGCATGGAAAGTAAAAATCGTAGAGGGAGGCCAAGAGATGAATACACTATAAGGATTCAGAAGGATGTAGGTTGCAGTAGTTACCCAGACATGAAGAGTCTTGCACAGGATAGACTAGCATGGAGAGCTGCATCAAACTAGTCTTTGGACTGAAGACCACAACAACAACACGTAGAAAAGAAGGTAAGAAAAAATGATATGGATACCGAAGTGTACATATGGATAAGCAATTGCTTTTATGTAGTGATGGATACAAATACGTAGAAACCAGAGTCGCTAGTATGTCTGCCAACATAAGTACGGCGTTTCATGCGATATGCACGAACTGTTGAAATTATTCCACATCCACCAACAAAAAGTCTGCATTTATTCAATGATAGCACATTATGGTATCGAGGAAAACGGTACGTGTTTTGGCCTGGCTGCCACACCTCCGTAATAAAACTAACAGCTTTCTTGACTTGATTCCAGTACGCATAATTTATCAGTGATCATAAGCATACAAAATTTCAATTTCCAATTTATTTTTTATTTATTAGCAGAACTCAAGCACAATAAGTTCCCAAAGTTTCAATGATGAACTCGCGTCCGCAGTGCCTGAAAAATAATTAAATGTGTGACGCGACCTTCCTGCCACGCTCACTTTTTGAAACAACACTTCAGTACTAGATCGGTGAACTACGATTCCGTGGATTACATTCAAGCAAACTTGCACGGGATATATCTAGAAGGCTGTGATATATATATATACTCCTTGGTTTCATAGAACACTGTCACTCTGAACAAACAACAACAAACCAGCTGCTTTGTTTAAGAAGAAGCAATTGTTGTTTTGCGACATTTTCGTCTGCCACAGTTGTCAGAATTGTAACTTACGATGCTATTCTTGTATTTAATGATGGTAACATAGGATGGATGGAGGTATCAGAGAAATGGGCTTAAAAATAGGAAATTCCACTCTACACATCTCGAGTAATATATTTACAAAGCCTCTCTGCAGCTGAAAAGTCAGTTGAAGACCTTATAAAGAAAAGAACGCAGAAAACAGCTAACCAGAAGAGAAGCCTTGAAAGAAAAGAAGACCCCGACTTCAAATCTGGGGCCTTCTGAAGTGGTGACAGAAGAGGAGACGTTAGGTTGAACTTTAAATTGTATTTCCTGAAAATTATGTTTTTTTAAAGTTTATGTTTCTTTTTCTCAGAATCTATGGAGGCTAGAACTACGTAATTTTGAACACATATCTTCATAAACCCAATAAATATTGTCTCAAGACTAAATTTTGAAATTCTGAGTCTTTGTTGACCATGAATTTTATTTTGCACTTACAGCATTACAATTAAAAATTATTGAAATTCTCCTATTCGATATATTCAAAACAAACCTCACGAGAGCAGCTTACTACATGCAGAGAGATTAAACAGAGAAAATTTTATAGCTATCTCTGGAACAGTTTCTGAGAAAAAGGTACATATATTATTTTTTGAAAATAAAATTTGTTAATTCCATAAAAAAAGTCATAAGCCTTATATATATATATATATATATATATTTAATTATTTTAAATTTTATGTGAAGCATGTTTCAAAATAAGCCTTATATATATATATATATATATATATATATATATATATATATATATATATATATATAAGGCTTATTTTGAAACGTGCTTCACATAAAATTTAACAGATTTACTGTTAAGTTCCTTGGGTTAAATTATTTTTTGAAAATAGAATTTGTAAATTCCATAAAAATTCCATAAAAAAGTCATATATATATATATATATATATATATATATATAAATATGACTTTTTTATGGTATTTACAAATTCTGTTTTCAAAAAATAATTTATATATATATATATATATATATATATATATATATATATATATATATATATGACTTTTTTATGGAATTTACCCCAAGGAACTTAACAGTAAATCTGTTAAATTTTATGTGAAGCACGTTACAAAATTTCGTTGCCGTATCTACAAAGTCTTGGATATGGTGCATTTTTTTAAACAGTATGTGTTTTTCATGAACATCTCCTCTTAAGTGGAGTAGATACAGCATCATTGAAAAACATGACTAAGATGGCTTGTTGGAGACACTCATCCTTTCGTTCACACACAAGAGATGCGCATCTGCTTCCCGGGTGAGGATGTTACTTCACTACATTACGGCTAGGAAGGCGCCAAAACGCCAATAGTTATTCTTAATTATTAACACAGGCTTACAGCTTATGACGATAGGCCTATACATATCAGGGAATCTCTGATTATTGACATGCCACAGCAACATGCAGTCATTAGTACATCACTGCTAACGGAAATAAGTGACGTTAGTAAAATGAAATGGCCATCCTCGGACGTGCCAAAAATTTTCCGGACTGATACTGAAAGGCTGAAGTACGTTCAAGGCGATCAGAAGGGGGAAGTCGTTGCTGGGTAACTTGAAGTAATTGTTTATTCGACTGCGTTTTATTTGTTGTTCTCAACGTAGCAGCGTGTAACGCAATTGTTCAGAACACAATGTGCAACAAAAGGAACGATTAGCGTGGATTGTGTATACACTAGCCGCTCAAAGAGCTACGTCAGTCAAACTTTGGGATTGTGCGCTACTTCGCGAGTTTTATTGACTGTGTGAACCAGAATGTATTTAGTAATAATTATAATGTCGTGTGGCTAGGGGTAAAACAATCATCCATTTGATAAGTAAATTCCCTGTGCCATGTGCCATTTTATGTGCCATCTATTGTCAACAATGCATCATGAGCAGTGTGACTGGCAGCACAATACCAGAAGGTAACATTTAATTTTCAGCCGTTTTTAAATAATATGCAAGTTGTATTACATGCCGTACGAATGAAATTAAACGGGAAAATTAAGGTGAAAGAAATCGGCCGCAGTGTTAAGTAAAGCACTGACTCGATATTTGTTTATACACATTGTTATCTGTGCGATATAAACAGGACTGCACTCGTAAAAAAATTTTTTCGTTTAAATAGCAACTTACCGGTATATCGGTGAATACGATGTTCTCTGAATGCGTTTTCTGCCTGTAGCGGCTGAATCTCACAGTATCTGACGCTCGTTGAACTGCGCTTGGATTCGACTAGATACAGAGCAGCATGTTACGTCATCTAGGAATTGAAACGAAACGAATCGCAATTAGCGCACGGACCGATTCCACCCGTCTGCTCTGTCCCGTGACGTAATATTTGGCACGAACACCGTAGTTTACGTCACTTACTAAGATAACCAAAGACAACGTAAATAACAGGTCACTTTCATCAAGAATGCGACCACAAGACGCAATTACGACCACAAATACACATAAAAAACACGTGAAATACATCAATCATCTACTAAAATTAAACTAAAAGGGCAACCGCGGGAATAAGAGCTTTCTGGCAGGGAACAAACTGAAACTACAACAATAAGACTAACATCATTGCAAGACAACTACACAAACAGAAAAAAACACACACGAATTCCTCCTGAATAAATCGAACGAAAAATAAAATCGGCATCGTATATTTCACTTAACCTAATACAGCGCAAACGACAGCGATAGCAGACACCACCCATCACAACCATAAGAATGGGTATCGCAAACTACTCCTAATACACTCCTGGAAATTGAAATAAGAACACCGTGAATTCATTGTCCCAGGAAGGGGAAACTTTATTGACACATTCCTGGGGTCAGATACATCACATGATCACACTGACAGAACCACAGGCACATAGACACAGGCAACGGAGCATGCAGAATGTCGGCACTAGTACAGTGTATATCCACCTTTCGCAGCAATGCAGGCTGCTATTCTTCCATGGAGACGATCGTAGAGATGCTGGATGTAGTCCTGTGGAACGGCTTGCCATGCCATTTCCACCTGGCGCCTCAGTTGGACCAGCGTTCGTGCTGGACGTGCAGACCGCGTGAGACGACGCTTCATCCAGTCCCAAACATGCTCAATGGGGGACAGATCCGGAGATCTTGCTGGCCAGGGTAGTTGACTTACACCTTCTAGAGCACGTTGGGTGGCACGGGATACATGCGGGCGTGCATTGTCCTGTTGGAACAGCAAGTTCCCTTGCCGGTCTAGGAATGGTAGAACGATGGGTTCGATGACGGTTTGGATGTACCGTGCACTATTCAGTGTCCCCTCGACGATCACCAGTGGTGTACGGCCAGTGTAGGAGATCGCTCCCCACACCATGATGCCGGGTGTTGGCCCTGTGTGCCTCGGTCGTATGCAGTCCTGATTGTGGCGCTCACCTGCACGGCGCCAAACACGCATACGACCATCATTGGCACCAAGGCAGAAGCGACTCTCATCGCTGAAGACGACACGTCTCCATTCGTCCCTCCATTCACGCCTGTCGCGACACCACTGGAGGCGGGCTGCACGATGTTGGGGCGTGAGCGGAAGACGGCCTAACGGTGTGCGGGACCGTAGCCCAGCTTCATGGAGACGGTTGCGAATGGTCCTCGCCGATACCCCAGGAGCAACAGTGTCCCTAATTTGCTGGGAAGTGGCGGTGCGGTCCCCTACGGCACTGCGTAGGATCCTACGGTCTTGGCGTGCATCCGTGCGTCGCTGCGGTCCGGTCCCAGGTCGACGGGCACGTGCACCTTCCGCCGACCACTGGCGACAACATCGATGTACTGTGGAGACCTCACGCCCCACGTGTTGAGCAATTCGGCGGTACGTCCACCCGGCCTCCCGCATGCCCACTATACGCCCTCGCTCAAAGTCCGTCAACTGCACATACGGTTCACGTCCACGCTGTCGCTGCATGCTACCAGTGTTAAAGACTGCGATGGAGCTCCGTATGCCACGGCAAACTGGCTGACACTGACGGCGGCGGTGCACAAATGCTGCGCAGCTAGCGCCATTCGACGGCCAACACCGCGGTTCCTGGTGTGTCCGCTGTGCCGTGCGTGTGATCATTGCTTGTACAGCCCTCTCGCAGTGTCCGGAGCAAGTATGGTGGGTCTGACACACCGGTGTCAATGTGTTCTATTTTCCATTTCCAGGAGTGTATGTATAGCTCAACGATGGCAGCGATACCAAAATCATTCCACACAGCTATAAAAACTAGTATCGCCCACCCCCTACAAAGACAATTAATTTCAAATAAGCCACTCCTTCGCAACGCCACGTCCAAAAAATGGCAGTATGTTTATAAAAACTAAGGTTACAAATAAAACCACTACTAGTTTCACTCGCAACCATTTGAGCCCAACTCTGTAAGTTTCTGCGCAACCTCACTCTCGAAAAATACGCCACATCTGAAAAACGGAAAAAATGTACGAAACAAGATTGTAATTCTAATCATTAATCGTTTCACTCACTACAATTTAAGCTGTGCTCTCAGGTTCCTGCCTAACCACATCGTCGAAAAACACATTTTTCGAACAAAGAGTATAAACTGAAGCGCCAAAGAGACTGGTGTAGGCATCCGTGTTCAAATGCAGAGATATGTAAACAGGCAGAATACGGCGTTGTGATCGGCAGTGCCTATATGAGACAAGATGTTCCTGGCGCAGTTGTTAGATCGGTTACTGCTGCTACAATGGCAGGTTATCAAGATTTAAGTGAGCTTGAACGTGGTTTAGAACATAGTCTCTTCGAGATAGCGATGAAGTGAGGATTTTCCCGTACGACCATTTCACGAGCGTACCGTGAATGTAACGAATGCGGTAAAACATCAAATCTGCGACATCGCTCGGCCGAAAAAAGATCCTGCAAGAACGGGACCAACAACGACTGAAGAGAATCGTTCAACGTGACAGAAATGCAACCCTTCGGCACATTGCAACAGATTTCAATGCTGCGCATCAACAAGTGTCAGCGTGCGAACCATTCAATGAAATATTATCGATATGGACTTTTGGAGCCGAAGGCCCACTCGTATGCCCTTGATGACTGCACGACACAAAGCCTTACGCCTCGCCCGGTCCCGCCAACACCGACATTGGACTGTTGATGACGGGAAACATGTTGCCTGGTCGGACGAGTCTCATTTCAAATTGTATCGAGCGGATGGACGTGTACGGGTATGGAGACAACCTCATGAGTCCATGGACCCTGCATGTCAGCAGGAGACTGTTCAAACTGGTGGAGTCTCTGTAATGGTATGGGGCCTGTGCAGTGGGAGTGATATGGGACCTTCGACCATAGATACTAGTAGACTGGCCTTGCTGTGCAGAAGCTATGGGGCTAGTGTGGCTCCAACATAAACCACGTGACTGTTGGCAAAACGTGGCGGGATTTCAAATCAGCGGTCTGCCATCCTATGTTTGTATCGGATTTTCCCCACATTTCTCAATTGACTGCCAAACGCTTCCAACAAAAACTACTTTTTTATTAGTAAAAATTATGCCAGAACTACATTTGACCTGGATTTGTTCAAAGTACCATTTATAAAATCTAACAAATACATCGAACGCCACTCTGGTGGGCAGCGGGACGAAATTACTATAAACTATCAATTATAGTAAAAAGTCGTTAAAATTCTTTTAAACAGTAAGAGTGGGCTCGTGTCAAAACTTTAAACATTGTATTCGCCACGTTTCGAGCTTTAGTCACTTATAAAAGAAAATGGGCTATGGGAATCATGTCAACTATAGGTGTCAAAATTGTTTACTTTAGGAGCAGGTTCATTCTATAGTATCAATTTTAGGAGCACTTCAAAGGTTTAGTTCCCACTATTTTTACAAAAGTTTAAACTATCAGTTTTAAAAAAATGATATTTTAGATGAAAGGTGAGACTTTGCAGTTTCAGAAAATAATTTTGGAGCCTAGGTTTAAAAATGACAGACACTGTAATTACAAATTATAGATATACATTGTAAATAATAACTAACCTATCAAAACACTTCTCCGCGAAGTGCTTCGAGCAAAGGCGCGTATGTGCAAACGGCTTGAAGTTTCTCCGTTTCAGGGCCTGTATCCAAAACTGCCTTCGGTTTTCATCCTTACGGAACCTATGAGTAGCAACGAGAAACGATTATACTTACTTCTGTAACCGAATTATCACAGATACTTTCCAAAATGTAATATCAGTCTGACTTTACAGGCATCACTTTCAACACTTTAATTTACGTGATACTCTATTTCAAGTGAAAAAAAACATATAAAAGTCACTTCAGCAGATTTCAATAAACGCATCTGCACCATCTTAGACACACTTACACGTGAAATGTAATGCCATTTCCCCGACAAAACGCTGAGTACAGCCATAAGCGCAACACGAAACAACCATGTTTTGCCAACATTCACGTGACTTCAGTCCAGAGATGTTGGAGCCACGAAAATGACGTCAGGGCCAGTCTATTATATTTATGGTCGAAGTATGGGACCCCTGATACGTCTAGACACGACTCTGACAGGTGACAAGTGCGTTAGCATTCTGTCTGATCACCTGCATCTGTTCGTGTCCATTGTGCATTTCGACGGTCTTGGGCAATTCCAGCAGGACAATGCGACACCCCACACGTCCAGATTTGGTACAGCGTGGCTCCAGAAACACTCTTCTGAGTTTAAACACTTCCGCTGGCCACCAAACTCCCCAGACATGAACATTATTGAGCATATCTAGGATGTCTTGCAACGTGCTGTTCAGAAGAGATCTCCACCCCCTCGTACTCTTACGGATTTATGGACAGCCCTCCAGCATTACTTCAGGCACTAGCCGAGTCTAAGCCACACTGTGTTACGGCAGTTCCGCTTGCTCGCGGGGGCCCTAGGCGATATTTGGAAAGTCTACCAGTTTATTTGGCTCTTCAGTGTAGTTCACAAAAAGCACAGTGTACAGCAGTTACTAAGATTACCATAGACAATATTTAGTATCAGGCCGCTTACATCTTTCTCATCGTAAATTCAAGATTTCACAAAGGACGTCATTGGTCAAAGCAGACGGGTAGAATTGGTCAGTGCGCTTGTCCCAAGGAATCTTACTGTTGAGTGGTAAAATCTGCCAGACTGCACACTCTTTAGACTCGTGGGCGAGTAACTTTGATCCTTCTCCTGTATCGAGTCGTAGGATAACGAGAAGTAACAATTGACAAGGAAACTGCAGTGTGGGGCTGTTCTCTGAGCTACAAAGCCGGCACTGCACCCGGCGTGCTCGGGGAACGCTGCATCCTCGGCAAGCACGTTCCAACAATGACGACGTGTATTCTTTTTTTACTCGAAGGACCCGTCACAGAAAGGGCGTATCTCTTCGGCCCGCTGACCCACACTCCAGAGCAGCGAGATTTTGAATGAAAAGAGAACCGTGGGAAGGGACTATGGGGCGAAATACTGAATCCGAAATGATGAGTTATTAGCACAGTGAGCGACATGAACCAATAATAAGTTTTAAAAATAAAAATACTCGTACTAAACAGGGAGCCATACTTATAATATTTTTAGATTATAGGTGGGTGTGGGGGTGGGGACGGAGTGGACAGAAATACGTTCAAATGTGTGTGAAATCTTATGGAACTTAACAGCTAAGGTCATCAGTCCCTAAGCTTACACACTGCTTAATCTAAATTATCCTAAGGACAAACACACACACCAATGAACGAGTGAGGACTCGAACCTCCGCCGGGACCAGCCGTACAGTCCATGACTGCAGAACCTTAGAACGCTCGGCTAATCCCGCGCGGTGACAGAAATACGGAACGACCACAAACACACTGCCATGCCTAGAAAAATGTTGCCTTTCAAAAGAGCATCCAGTCGTCTAGGAATGGACAAATACAGCTCATGTATGGTTCTCAAGGGAGTCTTCTTCCGTCTTCTTGAAAAATAGTGCCAGGTTCAGTTAACTACGATAGGGGGGGTCAGCTATTTCTGTCCAAATTAGACCACAAAGGCTGATTTATATTGTGATATGATGACTGTGGTGGCCACGAGAAATGCGACGATTCATCCTCATGTTCACAAAATCAGTCCTGGACGAGGCGAGTTGTGTGAACAACGACCCTGTCTTCTTGGCTCTGAGCACTATGGGACTTAACTTCTGAGGTCATCATTCCACTAGAACTTAGAACTACTTAAACCTAACTAACCGAAGTACATCACACACATCCATGCCCGAGGCAGGATTCGAACCTGCGACCGTAGCGGTCGCCCGGTTCCAGACTGTAGCGCCTAGAACCGCTCGGCCACTCCGGCCGGCTGTCTTCTTGGAACGCAGCAACACCACTGGGGAACTAACATTGTTCAACGAGATGGTACTGATCAGCCAAAATTGTCCCTTAATCCTAGACAGACTCTACAGAGTAACAATGGGGACCGTAGAATACCACGTTATGTGCGCCCAATCGATCACCAAACCCCAGTGTGTTTCACTCTTGGGACGTAAACTCGGGCAGGAGTTTAGATACAGTGAGAAACAAGATACCTAAGGCCAAATTACTTTTTTCCGATCCCACATACTCCACATTTTATGGCTTCGGCACCAGGTTTTCCTGTTACGGGCATTCGCATCACCGACGAAAGGTTTTGGAATTCCAGCGAACCCAGAAATTCCCTGCTCTGGATCTAATTTATTGTTGTTTCTGTGCTGACGGGGTGCGCGAGTGGGACATTCAGTTCTGCAGTGGCTCTTGCAGCTGTCGTTCACTTATTTTTTCGTCACGATTCTCTTCAATGAGCATCCGACACGATCACACAATACACACTTTCGTCCGCGTTGTGAGACAGAGGTTGATGTTATCGCGCTTCTGTCGATGTCTCTTGAAACACCAGACGCTTCGGCTGCCTTGTTTACGGCAGCACACCCAGTACGAGCACCAACAATCGGCCGACATGACGCACTCACAACTATACAGAGCGCTGTTCTTGCCACGACCGACACATGCAGCATATTGAGAACAGAGCACAGGTATCATTCGTCGTCAAATGCAGCAGCGCAACCTCCAGGCTCGGCTAGCTTCCGCATTTACAGGGTGTTTCAAAAATGACCGGTATATTTGAAACGGCAATAAAAACTAAACGAGCAGCGATAGAAATACACCGTTTGTTGCAATATGCTTGGGACAACAGTATATTTTCAGGCGGACAAACTTTCGAAATTACAGTAGTTACAATTTTCAACAACAGATGGCGCTGCAAGTGATGTGAAAGATATAGAAGACAACGCAGTCTGTGAGTGCGCCATTCTGTACGTCGTCTTTCTGCTGTAAGCGTGTGCTGTTCACAACGTGCAAGTGTGCTGTGGACAACATGGTTTATTCCTTAGAACAGAGGATTTTTCTGGTGTTGGAATTCCACCGCCTAGAACACAGTGTTGTTGCAACAAGACGAAGTTTTCAACTGAGGTTTAATGTAACCAAAGGACCGAAAAGCGATACAATAAAGGATCTGTTTGAAAAATTTCAATGGACTGGGAACGTGACGGATGAACGTGCTGGAAAGGTAGGGCGACCGCGTACGGCAACCACAGAGGGCAATGCGCAGCTAGTGCAGCACGTGATTCAACAGCGGCCTCGGGTTTCCGTTCGCCGTGTTGCAGCTGCGGTCCAAATGACGCCAACGTCCACGTATCGTCTCATGCGCCAGAGTTTACACCTCTATCCATACAAAATTCAAACGCGGCAACCCCTCAGCGCCGCTACCATTGCTGCACGAGAGACATTCGCTAACGATATAGTGCACAGGATTGATGACGGCGATATGCATGTGGGCAGCATTTGGTTTACTGACGAAGCTTATTTTTACCTGGACGGCTTCGTCAATAAACAGAACTGGCGCATATGGGGAACCAAAAAGCCCCATGTTGCAGTCCCCTCGTCTCTGCATCCTCAAAAAGTACTGGTCTGGGCCGCCATTTCTTCCAAAGGAATCATTGGCCCATTTTTCAGATCCGAAACGATTACTGCATCACGCTATCTGGACATTCTTCGTGAATTTGTGGCGGTACAAACTGCCTTAGACGACACTGCGAACACCTCGTGGTTTATGCAAGATGGTGCCCGGCCACATCGCACGGCCGACGTCTTTAATTTCCTGAACGAATATTTCGATGATCGTGTGATTGCTTTGGGCTATCCGAAACATACAGGAGGCGGCATGGATTGGCCTCCCTATTCGCCAGACATGAACCCCTGTGACTTCTTTATGTGGGGACACTTGAAAGACCAGGTGTACCGCCAGAATCCAGAAACAATTGAACAGCTGAAGCAGTACATCTCATCTGCATGTGAAGCCATTCCGCCAGACACGTTGTCAAAGGTTTCGGGTAATTTCATTCAGAGACTACGCCATATTATTGCTACGCATGGTGGATATGTGAAAAATATCGTACTATAGACTTTCCCAGACCGCAGCGCCATCTGTTGTTGACAATTGTAACTACTGTAATTTCGAAAATTTGTCTGCCTGAAAATGTACTGTTGTCCTAAGCATATTGCAACAAACGGTGTATTTCTATCGCTGCTCGTTTAGTTTGTATTGCCGTTTCAAATATACCGGTCATTTTTGAAACACCCTGTATGTTCGCATCTTTCCTCGCGGTGTTTCCATACCTTTGTCGGACGCCTATAAGTCTGTATTTGAAAGAAGAGGAGGTAATAAGACTGTCAGTGGTGAATCTGGTGAAAGCTGACTGGCTGATCTCATAATCGTGCAGTTAAGTGAGAGGCAGACGATAGCCGCCAAAGCTGCTGGGCAGGACCCCATTGCGGAATGGAGTCTGATAAAATAAGTATGTTCCCTAGGTGCTCTTCGAGACTGGGGAAAAAAAGTACCACGGGAGTGTGCTAGTACACGCGGATGAGTGTTTATTTACCTGTTGAATTACTTATTGCATATTTTTTTTGCCAGTACGTGGTAATAAATTTATTTAAATTAATTGTTGATAAATAGTTACTGTGCCTCATGGTACGAAAGTGTCATCATCACTTGTAAGTTCCTCCAGTTGATAATCTATGGTTACGAAAGTCGAGAAGCTGCTCTGTCACAGATAGTGCCGACTCCGCAATTAAATACTTAACTTATATTTTTCATCTTCCACATTTACCAGCAGACTTCCAACAGAGGCCCCAGTTAAACAGTTTAGTACAGTCTCTGGAGCAACGTGGAAATGATATAGAGGTGCTTAGGTAATAACGGAAGCTCGTGACTGAAGGACAATACACGAGCAACAACCAAGAAAATATGCGTAAGCCCACACAGATAAAGCCTAATCACGCAACCAGCACGAGCATGAAGCTCTCTCATTACTAGTGACCTTGGCACTTGCTTGGGAGTGGGGTAGCGAGAAATTCGTGGCTGGAAAACAGGAGCTCGTGAGCAAGGCGACTGTTAGCACACTGCTAGCGGAAGGGAAATAAAGCGAAGTGTGACAGTGAATGACCCGAAATGCTACGAAACTTGCATGCACGAAAAGTACACGTTTATTCAATACACTATTTCACCAACATAAAATTTTCATCTATGCAGTTCCTTACCTTCTTATTACAAACGTTATAGTATTAGAATACAGTCACACTTTTCGTTAGTAGAACATGTGCCCAAAAGCAAAATTTTTGTCTCCTAAAACCATGATCGAATCTTGAACTTATTTCATGACGCTCCAGCGAACGAATTAATGATGATGTTTTTGTGGTCTTCAGTCCAAAGTCTGGGTTGATGCACCACTCCATGCTACTATATCCGGTGCAAGGTTTTTCATCTCGGAGTAACTACTGGAACCTACAACCATCTGAATCTGCTTACCGTCTTCATCTCTTGGTTTCCCTCTACGATTTTTACCCTTCACACTTCCCACAAGTACTACATTGGTGATCCCTTGATGCCTCAGAAAGTGTCCTACCCACCGATCCCTCCTTCTAGTCAAGTTATACCACAAATTCCTCTTCTCTCCAGTTCAGTTCAGTACCCCCTCATTATTTACGTGATCTACCCATCTAATCTTCAGCATTCTTCTGTAGCACCACATTTTAGAAGTTTCTATTCTCTTCTTGTGTAAACTTGTGTAAACTATTTATCGTCCACGTTTTACTTACATACATGGCTACAATCCACACAAATCCTTTCAGGAAACACTTCCTGACACTTGAATCTATACACGATGTTAACAAATTTCCCTTCTTGAGAAACGCTATTCTTGCTGTCGTTTCCTAATGTAATTATCTCAGCACCAATTTATTTAATTCGACTACATTCCATTGTCTTCGTTTTACTTTTGCTGGTGTTCTTCTTATGTCCTCCTTTTAAGACACTGTCCATTCCGTTCAACTGCTCTTCCAAGTCCTTCGCTGTCTCTGACAGAATTACAATGTCATCGACAAGCCTCAAGATTTTCATTTGTTCTCCCTGGGTTTTAATTTCTACTTTAAATTTTTCTTTTGTTTCCTTTCTGCCTGTTGACTATACAGATTGAATAATATCTTGGATAGGCTAGAACCCTGTCTCACACCCTTTTCAACCACTCCTTCCCTTTCATGCCCCTCGACTCTCATAACTGCCATCTGGTAGCCTTTCCCTCCCTGTATTTTACCACTGCTACCTTTAGAATTCGAAAGAGTATTTCAGTCAACATTGTCAAAACCTTTCTCTAAGTCTACAAATGCTATAAACTTAGGTTTACCTTTCCTTATCCTATCTTTTATGAGAAGGTATAGGGTTAGTATTAACTTGCGTCTTCCTATATTTCTGTGGAATCCAAACTCATCTTCCCCGATGTTTGCTTAAACCACTTTCCCATTCGTTTGTAAAGAATTCGTGTTAGTATTTTGCAATCGTGACTTATTAAACTGACAACTGAGTAATATTCTTTAAGATATGGTACTAGTATGCCATGTCTTAAATAATATTAACGAAGTAATACTCTTTATGATATGACATGCTAGTACCTTTTCACATCCTACTCTCTGACAGTGAATGCAACACACTGCTTCATCATCTGTAAGGAAAATTTTTAAAGGGGAGGAGGGGGGGGGGTCCGGTACTGCAGCTTTCATGAGGAGCTGGTTCACACCCTAGCTTGCCACTGACAGCCTGTAACGAGACAGGATGTGAATCAGTCCTTCATACACTCAGTAGGGAGCCAGTGTGTACATCTTACCTGCACACACGCTACAACCAGACTTCAAGAAGGCCATCACAAAAAGGGATTAATCGGTGTAATAGGCCTGAACAGTTTAACAAGTGTGAGTGTAGTGTTGTGTCTGCATTTGGCCGGCCGCTGTGACCGAGCTGTTCTAGGCGCTTCAGTCCGGAACCGCGCTGCTGCTACGGTCGCAAGTTCGAATACAGCCTCGGGCATGGCTGTGTGTGATGTCCTTAGGTTAATTAGGTTTAAATAGTTCTAAGTCTAGGGGACCGATGACCTCGGATGTTAAGTCCCATAGTGCTTAGAGCTATTTGCATTTTTGTGTTTGCATTTGTATGGATTAGTAAAGGGAGTTAGAGAAAATTATACCCTACCTCCGTGTTTATTTAATGTGTTGATTGTGAAAGTTATTCAGAACGCGAAAGAGAAAGCAATGGGAGTAAGAGCCAATGATGAAAGGACACATTGTATGAGGTTTGCTGGTGATGTAGCAATAGTTGCACACTCCAGAAAGGAAATGAGTAGAATGCTATAACTCCTATTAGATAGGAATTAAAAATAACAAAGGATGATGACGTCAGAATTGATCAAGTGAAATAATTTTGAAATCTCGGTAGTGTAATCACTGAGGACGATAGATTCGGAATGGGAGTCAAGAGGAAGACTGCATTCGCAAAACAGGTACTTATGAGTAAGAAAAACATTTGAAACAGCAATCATTTGAATTTGTGCACGCCAGAATAGTAGTCCTGGTGGAAGTGAAAAATTTTCAGGTTTTTACTGGCCAGTGACAGCACAAGAGCTGAAGCCAAGGCAGGCTAGTACACCATATCTAGATTGGAATACCAATAAGGAAGGAAGCGGATATTGATATTGCATGTAGCACGGGCACACCATCCAGTTAATCACCACATCACCACACACCACCCTAGGCGGGTGACCACAGTGCCGATGCAGCAGAGTGACATCAAGGAGAAGGGAGCAATGTCATTCTGTTGACCATACACAGTGAAGCAACAAGACTTAAGTCGTACACAAGAGTGGCTCCACACCATACAAACACTTTCAAAGTAACCAAAGTGAAAGCTCGAAGAGAAGACTTGAGACAGGGCGAAATACTGAACTGCTACTGAGTCTGGAAAATTAGGCCAGATTCAGTCATTCTTGCCACATAGTAACCTCAGTGGCAGAGACCGACCGCTAAAAATACTCTCACTTCCAAAGGCCAGTTGACAGTTGCAGCTAACCAGCCCCAAGTTGGTACCTGTGAGGCTCTATCTGCGATCTGTGATGCAAGGTTCAGCTCAGCCTGTAGGACTTGGCTGCCATGGCCTGCATCCACCTCATCTTCGCCTTAGCTGATCACCACTTGTGTACCACCTACTACCTCGCCCTCTGGCGGCCTAACTGGTGCTACCTGTGTAGCTGCCAAACTATCATCATCCCTGGGGAGCACAGTAGCTGCCTCTTCCTCACCTGAATCATCAAGCAGACACTGGCATCACTGGGCATTCTCTCACTGAGAGGCAGTGTCATGACTCATCATAACTACGGCCACCTCGTGCTGAGCTGTTTGGAGCCTTTCCGGGCTGCCATCTAGAACGTCAATTAAAGTGCCCTGGTAGCCTGCCAGCCCAGCTGCTGACCACTGGGACCATGCATCAACGCCCGCAGTGCATCTGGTCAGCAACCTGCTGCGCCTATAGTCACATCACTGGGCCAGCCAAACTGCAAGGAACGCAGGCATCAGCGTGTACTGCCCTTTCGTGTGCTTCAGCTGGTCTCGTGGCTGAAACTTCCTGGCAGGTTAAAACTGTGTGCCGGACCGAGACTCGAACTCGGGACCTTTGCCTTATGCGGGCAAGTGCTCTACCAACTGAGCTACCCAAGCACGACTCACGCCCCGCCCTCACAGCTTTACTTCCGCCAGTACCTCGTCTCCTACCTTCCAAACTTTACAGGAGCTCTCCTGTGAACCTTGCAGAACTAGCACTCCCGAAAGAAAGGATATTGCGGAGACATGGCTTCGCTGTAAAGTTTTGAAGGTAGGAGACGAGGTACTGCCAGAAGTAAAGCTGTGAGGGCGGGGCGTGAGTCGTGCTTGGGTAGCTCAGTTTGTAGAGCACTTGCACGTGAAAGGCAAAGGTCCCGAGTTCGAGTGTCGGTCCGGCACACAGTTTTAATCTGCCAGGAACTTTCACATCAGCGCACACTCCACTGCAGAGTGAAAATCTCATTCTGGTCTCCTGGCTGCTTGCCACCTTAAAGTAAACAACTGTGTAACCACGCACAGTGAATGCCCATTCTATTAATAATGTCTCACTACCAGTCCCCGGCATCTGACAAACTTCCCACCGCCACTCCACACCAAACTATTCTGACAACCATGGAGGTCACAGCTCAGGCCCTATGTAGAAAGTAGGCGTCAGAAAATCATTTGCAAAAATCATTTGTACAGAGTACACTGCACTTTGGAAGTCAGAGCTGGACTCCCGGTAAACTGGAAAGGAATCGACTTGAAGCTGCTGAAAAGTGAATATGGCGGAAAGTGACAAGTACGAAATGGAAGGAAAGAAAAACCAACATGGAAGTCTTGAGGGAAGTCAGCGAAGAAAGGAAAGGGGAAAGAGAAAAATAAAATTTGCTTTACATGTCAATGTACACAACATTTTCATCATTTGCAGCCTTGAAGAAAAAGTTCTAGGAAACAACGGAAGAGGACAACACAGAATAAAGTATCTAGAAGAGATCAGGAACATGACAGGGTGTGACAGTTATATGGATCTGATGTGAATAGCCAGGAACAGAAGAGAATGGCGTCGACAAGGCTTCAGCCTACAGAATCTGTATGTATCTACTTTAGTGTAAAATCTGGTTGTCAGGCACCACCTCTCCTCCTCTTTCCTACAAAGTACTAGGCATGCAAATTATTTTCCGTCGACAGGTTTGAAAGGAGCTGACGGCTTGAGTCACGAGACACGCTTCGAACTGAGCCCAGATGGCCAGCGAAGACATGTTCAAACGGTACAGTAGTTTCCGCTCCATAAGCAGCAGGTTTCGCTGTTCGCTCATACCGGTAAATACAAACGGAGGCAGCCCCGCCGCCAATTTTATTGCACGACGCGGCCGGTCGCGGGTGCAACAGGACCCATGTGGACGGGTGGAAAGGATTGTGTGAGGCTTCATAACACGTATTTATGTGTGTCGTGTACTACGCATTTCTTGTAGGTGAATGTGAATCTGCACATGAACTTTACTAATCCTCCTCACACCTTTCCATAAAGCGTGGACAAAAATAAATGGTTCAAATGGCTCTGAGCACTATGGGACTTAACATCTATGGTCATCAGTCCCCTAGAACTTAGAACTGCTTAAACCTAACTAACCTAAGGACAGCACACAACACCCAGCCATCACGAGGCAGAGAAAATCCCTGACCCCGCCGGGAATCGAACCGGGGAACTCGGGCGTGGGAAGCGAGAACGCTACCGCACGACCACGAGATGCGGGCAAAGCGTGGACAAATCTTAGTTGGGAAGTAGTTCTGTAGTGTAGTAGTGCCAACCTCACTCCTGGGTAGGGGATCAGACAGACAGCACAGGCAGGTAAAAGACAAAGACGTTTCAGTGTTACAAGATTTCGGGTGGAGAGGTTGGTCACGGCCAAGTGGTTCGGCCATCCCCTGCACCGGGGCCAAGGAACACCTCTGGGTGCCCGCCATATTCGAGGGAGTGTTACAGAAGACGGGTAAGTGTGCAGACGTGCCCTCAGTGCGTCTGCCTCAATGTTCACGCATGGAAGAGAGCTATCTGAATATTTGCACTAATGCTTTTATTTCCAGCTTCGGATTGTGTAAGGAAATGAATGTTCTCGTTCAGTTTCGGAAATTTGACCCCCTGTATTAATGTATCTGGTCCCCAGTTTGCCCGTTATCCTCCCCCATAGTGGATATCCCATGTAAAATATTGGGAGACTTTGGTGGTATACATTTGGCCAACGCAATTCCGTCTTTCCTGTAGAAATGTGCGTGCAGATTAGTATATAATATACCCTTGCTGTAAGTTGTAAAATTCTAATATCTGTAAACTGGAACAATTGCTGCAGTCGCTGTAAAGTCGAGTGATAATGTTTAAAATAAATAGGTAACAAGTTGTCATCAATCTTTAACATACGCTAAAAATCACATAGGAGTCAAGTAAAAGGAATTCGTTGAAAATAAAAGATATAGAATGCAGGGAGCCATACGTAAGCGTGTGACCCCTTCAGCCCCTTGCCTAGTATCGTACAGAAAGGGCACGCTCTCTAGGTAGAGCTCTCGAGCTCCCCTTCCCCAGTTATCCGTTGCGCAGTTTTCGTTCAGGGCTTGACGACATCAACTTGCATCTGGCGTCCCTAGGCAAGGAGGTTTTACGGTAATCTTTCTGTTGTATCCACGGACCCAACCAACCAACCAACTCGCGCACGCACGCCCTAACCGTGACGTCGCTGCCCACAGTTCCTGCCGCGGCCGTCGGCGTCTCAGGGCGTTACCGCCGACGGAAGAGGTCGCGCCATGGCTGAGCTCGGGTCCGCAGCGCCCTCTGCCTTCCGCATATGAGGAGGAGCGCTGGCCCCGATGCGGACAGTCTGTTGTCGATTTTCTATTGCTAGCCTTTAGTGGAGTTTATAGTGGAGCCATTGCGGTGTGATATTTGCTATTGTATTCGACTAGGCTAAGTACCCGGACTACTCTCGGATATTACTCGGACTTGTATTGCTGGTGCACGATTCGTCAGAAATAAAGATAAGTTATCTCTTCATTGTAGCTGGCGCAATTCTTGTCATGAATTATTTTTCGGCCAACAGACATAGCTACATCCTGGTCACTACCCACGCTTTATACAGGGTGATTCAAAAAGAATACCACAACTTTAGGAATTTAAAACTCTGCAACGACAAAAGGCAGAGCTAAGCACTATCTGTCGGTGAATTAAGGGAGCTATAAAGTTTCGTTTAGTTGTACATTTGTTCGCTTGAGGCGCTGTTGACTAGGCGTCAGCGTCAGTTGATGCTAAGATGGCGACCGCTGAACAGAAAGCTTTTTGTGTTACTGAGTACGGCAGAAGTGAATCGACGACAGTTGTTCAGCGTGCATTTCGAACGAAGTATGGTGCTAAACCTCCTGATAGGTGGTGTGTTAAACGTTGGTATAAACAGTTTACAGAGAATGGGTGTTTGTGCAAAGGGAAAAGTTCTGGACGGCCGAGAACGAGTGATGAAAATTTTGCACGCATCCAGCAAGCATTTGTTCCCAGCCCAGGAAAATCGACTCGCAGAGCTAGCAGAGAGCTGCAAATTCCACAATTATCTGTATGGAGAGTCCTACGAAAAAGGTTAGTTATGAAACCTTATCGTCTGAAATTGGTTCAAGCACTGTCTGCAGCTGATAAGATTAAAAGAATCGATTTCTGTGATTTTATCCTTGCTCAAATGGAAACAGATGAATCTTTCGTTTCAAAGATTGTGTTTAGCGATGAAGCAACTTTCCACACTAACGGGAAAGTCAACCGTCACAACGTCTGTATATGGGGCACTGAGAATCCGCGGGAAACAACTCAGTATGAACGTGACTCGCCTAAGGTGAACGTTTTCTGTGCCATTTCAGCCAATAAAGTTTTTGGTCCCTTTTTCTTCGAAGGTGCTACTGTAACTGGACTACAGTATCTGGAGATGTTAGAGAATTGGCTGTTCCCTCAGCTCGAACAAGAAGCACAACAATTCATATTTCAGCAGGATGGAGCGCCACCACATTGGCACTTATCTGTCCATAACTACCTGAACGTCAACTACCCGAGGCGATGGATCGGCCGCCAGGCAGCCCGTGACAGAGCACTTCATCACTGGCCTCCAAGAAGCCCTGATCTTACCCCCTTCGATTTTTTCTTATGGGGGTATGTTAAGGATATGGTGTTTCGGCCACCTCTCCCAGCCACCATTGATGATTTGAAACGAGAAATAACAGCAGCTATCCAAACTGTTACGCCTGATATGCTACAGAGAGTGTGGAACGAGTTGGAGTATCGGGTTGATATTGCTCGAGTGTCTGGAGGGGGCCATATTGAACAGCTCTGAACTTGTTTTTGAGTGAAAAAAACCTTTTTAAATACTCTTTGTAATGATGTATAACAGAAGGTTATATTATGTTTCTTTCATTGAATACACATTTTTAAAGTTGTGGTATTCTTTTTGCATCACCCTGTACAATTTGTGGTGGCTGCCCCAAAAGTACCGCCGAGGACCTCGGGTTTGGGAGCCGTCACAAAACTTTCAATGTCTGGAGACGCGCCTGAGAGCGATGCGATACGACTCTGACTCTCGGCCACCGTGCGGTCGGGCAGCCAGGTGTGACGTTGTGGGGTGCCATTTCACTACACAGCAGGACGACCTTGGTAGTCATCTGCAGCACCCTTACAGCACAGCGGAATATCGAAGATATTCTATACTCTGCTTTGTTGCCCTTCATGGCTTCCACTTCAGCAAGATAATGCTTGCCCGCACACGGCGGGAGGTTCTATTGCCTGTCTTCCTGCTGGCCAAACCCTATCTCGGCCGGGCAAGGTCCCGGACCGCTCTTCCAATTGGCGACCTTTGGAGCGTTGTGGACAGGACTCTCCAACCAGCTCGGGCTTTTTACGACCTAACACCAAATTTGAACGGAACTTGACACAACATTCCTCAGAGGGACATCCAGCGAGTCCCAGCACGCGTACGCGCGTCAGAGTCGGGGTTAAACTGTGTGCCACCGGTGGAATAATAACCGCGTGTGGCGGTGTCAGAAAACGGGGGTCTTTATTGACGGAAGGCGCCTCGAGAGGGCGCTAGTCGAGGATGATGCGGACGACGGCGCAGCGCCGCCACCACACGTGCCACGGCACGACGAGGTCGCGCACCAGCAGGCAGACGATGACGAAGTAGCCGAGCAGCACGAGCGCCATGAAGGAGGAGATGACGGCGACGGTGTAGGCGCGCGAGATGCCCAGCTTGAGGCCCTCGGCGGCGAAGTACTGCAGGCCCAGCAGGCAGACGGCCACGATGCCCGCCACGACGAAGGTGAGCGCCGCCAGCACCAGCAGGTCCTCCATGAGGCTCTGGCGCACGCGCGGGTGGCAGAACCACAGGCGCAGCGAGCGCGCCACGCCGTAGCGCGGGATGCGCGTCACCGGGAACTCGAACAGGCACAGCTCGCAGTAGTTCCTGCGCACGCGACCCAAACGACACAGCCCGCTAGGTGCGGTCCAGCAGCGCAGCGGACTAGGGGCTGGCCACTAGCGTCCCTCACAAGACCACTACTGGTCAGTAGAGATAGGAAAAACTGTTCTTTTCAGAGATCGGATTAGAACTGTTCACTCCCTGAAATGAACTAGCTCTTTTTCATGACTCACCACTCATTCACAATAGAAAATAAATGGAAGGCACATTGCCCTTTAAACTTGGTTTATTCTAGTAATATACCTGTATTTTGTTCTTATTTGATCCTATTTTGAAGTAACACAGATAATGAGTAAGAATTTTGTATTGTTTATTGAAATTTCCACGATATGACTAAGTTTTTGATTATTGTTTTATTTTGCACTATAGTGGTTTTTTGGGTAATCGGAAAATGTTGTAACTTGAGATTTACATTAACAATATATTTGGCTATAATGTATTAAAATTTCATTAACCTTGTACAAATACATCGCAAGCCATATATTTTTAAAGTGAACGTTTCCTTCCGAAGACGCGTAAAATCGCAAAATCCGTACCAGAATAAGAAAAATATATATATAAATTTGACTGTAAGACTAAAGTGCTGCATATAGCCTTACGCAGAATAAAACAAGGAAAATATTGGTGTATCACATTTTGCGATACGTTTATTGGTTCCCTCGTAATTAAAGCGTTAATTCGAGTGTCCATAATAAAAATCCTATAGTAAGAGGAGTTGTCAGGAACATAATCTGATCAGTTTAAACAAATATAAATAAAATAAAAACAAATGATGTATACATAACATAATAATGTAATATACATAGCGGTATTACTACGAAGAACAATATCCAGTAGGAACGAACTCCGATGCAGAGGCGCTGAGTCAAGCAGGTCGAGCCGCGAGCTGTATTACTGCGTGAGCTGAGACCGCAGAGACCAGAGTGACACCTGAGTTGCTTTGCTCAACGCTCTGGCTAGAGTCGAGAACGGTGGGGTGAGCATTGAGCGGGCGAGTTCCGAGGGTGGGGGAAGCGGTGAACGGCCATCAGTCACCCGCTCCGAGACAAATCGTCCGTTCTCTTGCGAGCAGGTTGTTGCAAGTAGTTCCTATGTTATCCGCTAGGTGGCTCTCTGTCCTGTTGCTCGCATCAACTGCGCAGAGGGCAGGACATGCGACTGAAACGATCGCCGACAGAGTGCGATGCGAAGTTAAGCTGCACCAGACACTGCACGCGGCAGACGATGCACAGAGATGGCACGGCATATGTGAAACACTAAATCCAATGGGGCACTACACAATGCAGGCAGCCAAGGTAGGAGAAGCAGGGCAGAGGCCGGCGCCGGCTGTGTTGTGTGGCGTGCACTGTACTCTGACCAGCAGAGGCGCCGCTGATATGCTCCGTCTCTCTCTCTCTCTCTCTCTCTCTCTCTCTCTCTCTCTCTCTCTGCCATGGGAAACGTTTGGAGCTACCGTTCTTTTTTTCTGAATCACTGATTGTTCACTCCTTTGAAAGATTCAACTCTACGAATCAGTTCAGATCCCCCATCTCTACTGGTCAGCGCAAGACCACTAACTTCCCGCACTTCACTCTCCAAGAGGTACAAAACAGTCTCAAGTGTCTGGCTATCTTACAAAAGAGTTAAGGGGGTAGGACGCCAAACGGGCCGACTTGGAGCAGGAGAGGCACCACAGGGCATTTTAATTTCCACTGTCTATACTTTTACAAATAAATTCATAAAACTTTGTCAGTATGACCAGGAAGGACTCAGGGTTCACTCTCATAGCAGTGGAAGTTCAGAAACACTACAAAATAATTTTTTTTTACAGGTGAAATTTCATCATTTTTTCACTTACTATTGGCTGCATTTGTTGCTGTAGGTACACTTCTCTTCATAAGTAAGAGAGATTCTTCGATGAATGTTGCACAGCATACAAACCATACTTACAGGTGTCTGAAACTCTAGAATTTATTTACTTTATGAAAAAGTGAATGAGGTGTTACATTTTAAACTTCACGTTTAGAAAAAACTCAAATTTTATAGTTAATTATCTCAATTTTTACCACAGTTTTTAAAATGATGAAATTTTAAGTGTAAAAAAAATTATTTTGCTTTCGTTTTGAACTTCCACTGCTATGAGAGTCAATCCTGAACCCTTCCTGGTCATGCTGATATAGTTTTATGAATTTATATGTAAAAGTATAGACAGTGGAAATTAAAATGTCCTGTTGTGCCTCTCCTGCTTCAAGTTGGCCTGTTTGACGTCCTACCCCCCTTAATCTGTCAACTACACTCTAAGACAGAAACAACGACGCACCACAAAGGAATTATCTGAATGGGCCGGAAATTGCTACATGTGTTGTACGAGGGTCGTTCGGTAAGTAATACCCCACATTTAAAAAAAAAAAAAAAAAAAGAAAGGCCATTGATACAGACAGGCCAACGTCGTTGCTGGTTTAATGTTTTTTCTGTGCGCCGGTGAACTTTCGAACCATTCTGTCAGATGGCAGAGCGGTAGTACAGTGTCAAAATGACGGCTATATACGACTCACATTACAAGCAGCGTGCTGTTATTGAATTCTTGTGTGCAGGAAAAGAAAACGTGGTTTACACCCATAAACGTTCGTGTGCAGTTTATGGCGATGCTGCAGCTGATAGGAGTACAGTTGGTCGATGGGAGAACAAAGTTACAGCCTCAGGAAATGCAGAAACAGAGCTCCACGATCAGCCACTCTCGGGACGTCCTGTCACAGCCACTGCTCCAGACGTGCTGAATCGTGCGGTTGCCACTATTCGTGCCGACCGGCGCATCACAACTCGAGAATTGGCTCTACAGTTGTCGGTCAGCACTGGAAGTGCGTCTGCGATGATCGAGACTCTCGGATATTCAAAGAGGTGCTCGCCGGCCGCGGTGGCCGAGCGGTTCTAGGCGCTTCAGTCCGGAACTGCGCAACTGGTACTGTCGCAGGTTCGAATCCTGCCTCGGGCATGGATGTGTGTGATGTCCTTAGGTTGGTTAGGTTTAAGTACAGGGTGTTTCAAAAATGACCGGTATATTTGAAACGGCAATAAAAACTAAACGAGCAGCGATAGAAATACACCGTTTGTTGCAATATGCTTGGGACAACAGTACATTTTCAGGCAGACAAACTTTCGAAATTACAGTAGTTACAATTTTCAACAACAGATGGCGCTGCAAGTGATGTGAAAGATATAGAAGACAACGCAGTCTGTGGGTGCGCCATTCTGTACGTCGTCTTTCTGCTGTAAGCGTGTGCTGTTCACAACGTGCAAGTGTGCTGTGGAAAACATGGTTTATTCCTTAGAACAGAGGATTTTTCGGGTGTTGGAATTCCACCGCCTTGAACATAGTGTTGTTGCAACAAGACGAAGTTTTCAACGGAGGTTTAATGTAACCAAAGGACCGAAAAGCGATACAATAAAGGATCTGTTTGAAAAATTTCAACGGACTGGGAACGTGACAGATGAACGTGCTGGAAAGGTAGGGCGACCGTGTACGGCAACCACAGAGGGCAACGCGCAGCTAGTGCAGCAGGTGATCCGACAGCGGCCTCGGGTTTCCGTTCGCCGTGTTGCAGCTGCGGTCCAAATGACGCCAACGTCCACGTATCGTCTCATGCGCCAGAGTTTACACCTCTATCCGTACAAAATTCAAACGCGGCAACCCCTCAGCGCCGCTACCATTGCTGCACGAGAGACATTCGCTAACGATATAGTGCACAGGATTGATGACGGCGATATGCATGTGGGCAGCATTTGGTTTACTGACGAAGCTTATTTTTACCTGGACGGCTTCGTCAATAAACAGAACTGGCGCATATGGGGAACCGAAAAGCCCCATGTTGCAGTCCCATCGTCCCTGCATCCTCAAAAAGTACTGGTCTGGGCCGCCATTTCTTCCGAAGGAATCATTGGCCCATTTTTCAGATCCGAAACGATTACTGCATCACGCTATCGGGACAATCTTCGTGAATTTGTGGCGGTACAAACTGCCTTAGACGACACTGCGAACACCTCGTGGTTTATGCAAGATGGTGCCCGGCCACATCGCACGGCCGACGTCTTTAATTTCCTGAATGAATATTTCGATGATCGTGTGATTGCTTTGGGCTATCCGAAACATACAGGAGGCGGCGTGGATTGGCCTCCCTATTCGCCAGACATGAACCCCTGTGACTTCTTTCTGTGGGGACACTGGAAAGACCAGGTGTACCGCCAGAATCCAGAAACAATTGAACAGCTGAAGCAGTACATCTCATCTGCATGTGAAGCCATTCCGCCAGACACGTTGTCAAAGGTTTTGGGTAATTTCATTCAGAGACTACGCCATATTATTGCTACGCATGGTGCATATGTGGAAAATATCGTACTATAGAGTTTCCCAGACCGCAGCGCCATCTGTTGTTGACAATTGTAACTACTGTAATTTCGAAAGTTTGTCTGCCTGAAAATGTACTGTTGTCCCAAGCATATTGCAACAAACGGTGTATTTCTATCGCTGCTCGTTTAGTTTTTATTGCCGTTTCAAATATACCGGTCATTTTTGAAACACCCTGTAGTTCTAAGAACTAGGGGACATATGACCTCAGACGTTAAGTACCATAGTGCTCAGAGCTATCTGAACCATTTGAACCAAAGAGGTGCTCACGATGGGTTCCACGAATGCTCACAGTGAACCACAAGATTCAAAGAAACATCATTTTATGTGAATTGTTGGAGCGTTTTGAGACAGATGGAGAGGCCTTTCTGTCGCAGATCGTTACGGAGGACGAAAATGGGTGCATCACCTTGCGCCGGGAACAAAAAGGCATCACCCTCATTCACCACAAAACAAGAACTTCAACACAATCCCCACTGCCGGAAAAGTCATGGTCGATGTCTTCTGGGATTCTTATGGCGTCATTCTCGTGGGTGTGATGCCAAGAGGGTCAACCATCAATTCAGGGGCATACACGAAGACTCTGAATAAATTCGAGAACCGTTTCCGACGCGTTCGATCGGACAAGAATCCAGCAGAAATCTTGCTCCAACACGATAATGCACGCCCACACACAAGTCTGAGAACCAGGGAACACATCGCCAAATTGGGTTGGACATCACTGCCTCATCCAACCTACAGTCCAGACCTGGAACCCTCGGACTTCCATCTCTTCGAGCCGCTTAAGGAGTCTCTACGGGGAACTCCCTTTGAAGACGACAATAGTGCAAACATGGCTACGCCTACAGGACAAGAACTGCTACCAGCAGGAAATACATGCTCTTCCACAGCGTTGGCGTACGGCCGTAGAACGTGATGGAGACTATGTAAAAAGTAGCAGATGGACAAGACATGTTAATGTATAATGTCACCAAATTCTGACTCTTAACAGTAAATACGTTCTGAGAAAAAAAGTGGGGAATTACTTATTGTACGACCCTTGTACATGGACAGACAAACAAATGATTACAATTCCGAAAAAAACTGAATGAGTTATTCAAGAGAAAGAGGTCCACAAACTGAGCAAGTCAACAATGCGCGCTGGTCCACCTCTGGCCCTGATGCAAACTGTTATTCTGCTTGGCATTGATTGATAGATCGTTGGATGTCCTCCTGAGTGATATCGTGCCAAATTTCTTCAGCTTGGCGCGTTACACTGTCAAAATCCCCAGATGGTTAGAGCACCCTGCCCAAAGTCCACCAAACTCTCTCAGTTGGACAGAGATCCGGCGACTTTGCTGGCCAAGGTAGGCATTGGCAAGCACGAAGACAGGCAATAGAATCTCTCGTCGTGTGCGGGCGAGAACTATCTTGTTGAAATACAAGCTCAGGATGGGTTGCCATGAAGAGCTACAAAAGGGGCGTAGAATATCGTCGACGTACCACTGTGCTGCGTGGGTGCCTCGGATGTCAACCATAGGGGTCCCGCTATGAAAAGAAATGGCACCCAACACGAACGCTCCTAGTTGTCGGGTCATACGGTGCGCGATAGTCAAGCTGCAACGCTTGCCATTGACCTCTGCACACCAACAAGACCGTTTGCAGTGGTTTTGGACACATCGGAATTTAAGGAGATGGGACCTGGATAAACTGACTCAACCAGAGGTTGTACAGAGTTTCATGCAAACATAAGGGAACAATTGACAGGAATGGGGGAAAGAAATACAGTAGAAGAAGAATGGGTAGCTTTGAGGGATGAAGTAGTGAAGGCAGCAGAGGATCAAGTAGGTAAAAAGACGACGGCTAGTAGAAAACCTTGGGTGACAGAAAAAATACTGAATTTAATTGATGAAAGGAGAAAATATAAAAATGCGGTAAATGAAGCAGGGCCGGCCGCGGTGGTCTAGCGGTTCTAGGCGCTCAGTTCGGAACCGCGGGACTGCTACGGTCGCAGGTTCGAATCCTGTCTCGGGCATGGATGTGTGTGATGTCCTTAGGTTAGTTAGGTTTAAATAGTTCTAAGTTCTAGGGGACTGATGACCACAGATGTTAAGTCCCATAGTGCTCAGAGCCATTTGAACCATTTTTGAAATGAAGCAGGCAAAAAGGAATACAAACGTCTCAAAAATGAGATCGATAGGAAGTGCAAAATGGCTAAACAGGGATGGCTCGAGGACAAAAGTAAGGATGTAGAGGCGCATATTAATAGGGGCAAGATAGGAAAATTAAAGAGAAATGGGAGAAACGATACTGCGTGAAGAGTTTGACAGAGCACTGAAAGGCCTGAGTTGAAATAACGCCCCGGGAGTAGACAACATTCCATTAGAACTACTGACGGCCTTGGGAGAGCCAGTCCTGACAAAACTCTACCATCTTGTGGGCAAGATGTATGAGACAGGCGAAATACCCTCAAACTTCAAGAAGAATATAATAATTCCAATCCCAAAGAAAGCAGGTGTTGAAAGATGTGAAAATTACCGAACAATCAGTTTAATAAGTCACAGCTGCAAAATAATAACACGAATTCTTTACAGACGAATGGAAAAACTGGTAGAAGCCGACCTCGGGGAAGATCAGTTTGGATTCCGTAGAAATGTTGGAACTCGTGAGGCAATACTAACCTTACGACTTATCTTAGAAGAAAGATTAAGAAAAGGCAAACCTACGTTTTTAGCATTTGTAGACTTAGAGAAAGCTTTTGACAATGTTGAATTGAATACTCTCTTCCCAATTCTGAAGCTGGCAGGTGTAAAATACAGGGAGCGAAAGGCTATTTACAATTTGTACAGAAACCAGATGGCAGTTATAAGAGTCGAGGGACATCAAAGGGAAGCAGCGGTTGGGAAGGGAGTGAGACAGGGTTGTAGCCTGCCCCGATGTTATTCAATCTGTATATTGAGCAAGCAGTAAAGGAAAAAAAGAAAAATTCGGAGTGGGTATTAAAATCCATGGAGAAGAAATAAAAACTTTGAGGTTCGCCGATGAACACTGTAATTCTGTCAGAGACAACAGAGGACTAGGAAGGGAAGAGCAGTTGAACGGAATGGAATGGACAGTGTCTTGAAAGAAGGATATAAGATGAACATCAACAAAAGCAAAACGAGGATAATGGAATATAGTCAAATTAAGTCGGGTGATGCTGAGGGAATTAGATTAGGAAATGAGACACTTAGAGTAGTAAGGGAGTTTTGCTATTTGGGGAGCAAAATAACTGATGATGGTCGAAGTAGGGAAGATATAAAATGTAGACTGGCAATGGCAAGGAAAGCGTTTCTGAAGAAGAGAAATTTATTAACATCGAGTATATATTTAAGTGTCAGGAAGTGGTTTCTGAAAGTATTTGTATGGAGTGTAGCCATGTATGGAAGTGAAACATGGACGATAAATATTTTGGACAAGAAGAGAATTGAAGCTTTCGAAATGTGGTGCTACAGAAGAATGCTGAAGATTGAATGGGTAGGTCAGATAACTAAAGACGAGGTATCGAATAGAATTGGGGAAAAGAGGAGTTTGTGGCAGAACTTGAGAAGAAGAAGGGACCGGTTGGTAGGACATGTTCTGAGGCATCAAGGGATCACAAATTTAGCGATGGAGGGCAGCGTGGAGGGTAAAAATCCTAGAGGGAGGCCGAGAGATGAATACACTAACCATATTCAGAAGTATGTAGGTTTCAGTAGGTACTGGGAGATGAAGAAGCTTGCTCAGGATAGAGTAGCATGGAGAGCTGCATCAAACCAGTCTTAGGAGTGAAGATCACAACAACAACATTGACCTAGAATCTCACTGACTAAGGTAGAATTGCCTTCCGTGAGGAGAGCCGCTCCGAACTGAACCCAGATGACCAGCGAACACACGTCTGCAGACTAGCCAGAGGGCGGAGCAGTACGACCCTGACTCTCGGTCACCATGAGGCCCAGCAACCAGGTGTGACGGTCTGGGGCGCGATTTCACTTCACAGCAGAACCTCTTTGGTTGTCATTCGCGGCACCCTTACAGCACAGCGGTACGTCGACGATTTTCTTCGCTCTGCTCTGTTGCTCTTCGTGGCAAGCCAGTCTGGGCTTACGTTTAAGCAAAATAATGCTCGCCTGCACACAGCGAGAGGTTGTGTTGCCAGTGCTCGTGGTTGCCAAAGCCCGACTTGCTCAGCAAGGTCACCGGACCTCTCCCAAATTGAGAGCGTTTGGAGCGCTGCGGATAGGGCTCTCCACTCAGCTAGGGATTTTTACCATCTATCGCAACATTTGGGCAGAATTTGGCACGACATCCCTCACAAGGACGCCCAGAAATTCTGTCAGCCACTGCCTAGCCGAATAACTGCTGGAATTAGAGCCAGAGGTGGAGCAATGCGTTACTGACTTGCTCATATTGTGAAGCTCTTTCTCTTCAATAGACTATCTAGTTATCTGAAGTAGGAATTTTTAGAGTGTATTTGATGTTAATCAAGTAAATTGTATACTATATATGAAGGGCTTATTTCAATAGTGGCACAAGTCCATTACCTCCACTTTTTTGATTATAGTGCTTCTGACATTAACGACAGAAAGAAAGGTTCATCTCTAGCAAGAAGCCATATGCTTGAATACACTCCTGGAAATGGAAAAAAGAACACATTGACACCGGTGTGTCAGACCCACCATACTTGCTCCGGACACTGCGAGAGGGCTGTACAAGCAATGATCACACGCACGGCACAGCGGACACACCAGGAACCGCGGTGTTGGCCGTCGAATGGCGCTAGCTGCGCAGCATTTGTGCACCGCCGCCGTCAGTGTCAGCCAGTTTGCCGTGGCATACGGAGCTCCATCGCAGTCTTTAACACTGGTAGCATGCCGCGACAGCGTGGACGTGAACCGTATGTGCAGTTGACGGACTTTGAGCGAGGGCGTATAGTGGGCATGCGGGAGGCCGGGTGGACGTACCGCCGAATTGCTCAACACGTGGGGCGTGAGGTCTCCACAGTACATCGATGTTGTCGCCAGTGGTCGGCGGAAGGTGCACGTGCCTGTCGACCTGGGACCGGACCGCAGCGACGCACGGATGCACGCCAAGACCGTAGGATCCTACGCAGTGCCGTAGGGGACCGCACCGCCACTTCCCAGCAAATTAGGGACACTGTTGCTCCTGGGGTATCGGCGAGGACCATTCGCAACCGTCTCCATGAAGCTGGGCTACGGTCCCGCACACCGTTAGGCCGTCTTCCGCTCACGCCCCAACATCGTGCAGCCCGCCTCCAGTGGTGTCGCGACAGGCGTGAATGGAGGGACGAATGGAGACGTGTCGTCTTCAGCGATGAGAGTCGCTTCTGCCTTGGTGCCAATGATGGTCGTATGCGTGTTTGGCGCCGTGCAGGTGAGCGCCACAATCAGGACTGCATACGACCGAGGCACACAGGGCCAACACCCGGCATCATGGTGTGGGGAGCGATCTCCTACACTGGCCGTACACCACTGGTGATCGTCGAGGGGACACTGAATAGTGCACGGTACATCCAAACCGTCATCGAACCCATCGTTCTACCATTCCTAGAACGGAAAGGGAACTTGCTGTTCCAACAGGACAATGCACGTCCGCATGTATCCCGTGCCACCCAACGTGCTCTAGAAGGTGTAAGTCAACTACCCTGGCCAGCAAGAACTCCGGATCTGTCCCCCATTGAGCATGTTTGGGACTGGATGAAGCGTCGTCTCACGCGGTCTGCACGTCCAGCACGAACGCTGGTCCAACTGAGGCGCCAGGTGCAAATGGCATGGCAAGCCGTTCCACAGGACTACATCCAGCATCTCTACGATCGTCTCCATGGGAGAATAGCAGCCTGCATTGCTGCGAAAGGTGGATATACACTGTACTAGTGCCGACATTGTGCATGCTCTGTTGCCTGTGTCTATGTGCCTGTGGTTGTGTCAGTGTGATCATGTGATGTATCTGACCCCAGGAATGTGTCAATATAGTTTCCCCTTCCTGGGAGAATGAATTCACGGTGTTCTTATTTTAATTTCCAGGAGTGTATTTCTGGTATCTCAACTGCAGATTTTTCAGCGCTCGTTTAACTTTAGGACTCTCTATCTTAAAATGAACAAATATGGACTTGTACCACTGTTGAAATAAGCCCTTCATATACATATAAGTAGAGGCGTACGAGTAATACATTCCAACTGGTTTTTTTATTCCAAAAACAATTATACTCGACATCAGAAACCATTTACATTTTTCTGAAACAATTCGTTTCTCTCCTAAGCTACTAGTATATGTGTCTACAATGTTGTAATTTTTTACGTACGTTCAGTGGTATACTTTGATACCGCCAAGGCCCAAGCTTGATGCTGAAGTTCTACTTCATTAATGGCGAAAATGTAGTAAATCTGCTTTCCATGTATGGTCCAAGATTCGTCGAGCTATCTTAAATGGCAGTAACACATCGTACGGAAGTTACGCCCGTCCGTAAGTTTTGCACGCCAGTGTATCTATCGGAAAGAAAATGAATCGATAACGAAGAAACCTCTTTAGCTATATAGATAGACATTAAGAAAGAAGACTTACGAATCGACGAAATATCAGAATTTCCGCCTAAACCGAAGGGACACTACGTTTCTCTTATACAGCAGAGATTTAAAAAAAAAATAAAACAAATAAAAAAGAGAGAGAGATGTCATAAACAAAAACACCAGCAAAAGAAATTAAACTGAAAATAGGCACCAGGAAATGACATCATAGCAGCTATTACCATTACGGCACTGTTCAAAACGTACGAAAAAGTGTCGCAAATTCCATTTGACCCGATCAGAAAATCGAATCATAAAAACATGCTTGACTTCAGTATTCGTGCAGAGGGAGAAAAGTTGTCACCTATTGTCAACGGCGTAGAAGCGTCTCTACGAACTAGTCACAAATAGTAGCAGAAGATGCTGCGGAAGATATATGAATTGAATGAGACTTTATGGGGGTGTCCTCCCGTAAAAGAAATGCAACAAATTTCGTTAACCGTGAGCGATGTTATGTTACGTGTCCGTGTTTAAGGCGTAGGGTTTTTTTTCGAATTCTTTAGCGATTTCTGAGATGATGGTTAGGTTGGAACATAAGCGCACAGTATAAATTTATTTGCAGACACAGCTCTATATCATGTCGTAGATATTTACTTTTCATTAAGTGACTGTGTATCTTTCTACAGATAACACCATGATGACGTTTATCGAATGCTGTTCTGATACTGGCATGGGTTATTTATTCCGACATCTTATGTAATCAGTCAACACGTCTCGTTGCCAACTGCCACGCTGCACTTAGCGTAGTTTTGGTAAAATATAATTTTTGCGTAAAATATGACACGTTTTGTAACTTACAATAGCAGATACAGGGTTATTACAAATGACTGAAGCGATTTCACAGCTCTACAATAACTTTATTATTTGAGATATTTTCAAAATGCTTTGCACACACATACAAAAACTCAAAAAGTTTTTTAGGCATTCACAAATGTTCGATATGTGCCCCTTTAGTGATTCGGCAGACATCAAGCCGATAATCAAGTTCCTCCCACACTCGGCGCAGCATGTCCCCATCAATGAGTTCGAAAGCATCGTTGATGCGAGCTCGCAGTTCTGGCACGTTTCTTGGTAGAGGAGGTTTAAACACTGAATCTTTCACATAACCCCGCAGAAAGAAATCGCATGGGGTTAAGTCGGGAGAGCGTGGAGGCCATGACATGAACTGCTGATCGTGATCTCCACCACGACCGATCCATCGGTTTTCCAATCTCCTGTTTAAGAAATGCCGAACATCGTGATGGAAGTGCGGTGGAGCACCATCCTGTTGAAAGATGAAGTCGGCGCTGTCGGTCTCCAGTTGTGGCATGAGCCAATTTTCCGCGGGCTACGCGTGAAACTTGCCCGCACGCGTTCAACCGTTTCTTCGCTCACTGCAGGCCGACCGACCCGTTGATTTCCCCTTACAGAGGCATCCAGAAGGTTTAAACTGCGCATACCATCGCCGAATGGAGTTAGCAGTTGGTGGATCTTTGTTGAACTTCGTCCTGAAGTGTCGTTGCACTGTTATGACTGACTGATGTGAGTGCATTTCAAGCACGACATACGCTTTCTCGGCTTCTGTCGCCATTTTGTCTCACTGCGCTCTCGAGCGCTCTGGCGGCAGAAACCTGAAGTGCGGCTTCAGCCGAATAAAACTTTATGAGTTTTTCTACGTATCTGTAGTGTGTCGTGACCATATGACAACGAATGGAGCTACAGTGAATTTATGAAATCGCTTCAATCATTTGTAATAGCCCTGTATATTTCGAGCGCACATTTCAGTACAGTATCTAACACGTATTTCAGTCTTTTAGTCAGTCACGAACATCTGTAGGGTCAACAAGAATTTTTGACGCTAACCGTCGACTTTGACCGGTGACGCAGTGACATGATTTCTCGGTACGTATTTTGAGCTGCTCTTTTTTATAACACTATATGTTGTCATCGGTTTCGAAAAAAAATCATATATTATATCTCCGATTTTGTCTCTTCTTTTCCGGAGGTAGTGACCATATTTAGGTCGATTTATCAGCCTCTTTTTTCTTTACGGTAAATTGTTTTTAAAATATCTACTGTTTATCGAGAACTCCACTACAGCTGTGGTGCTTTTTTAATTTCTTATGGTATTCGTTACGTTTCCTTTCGGAAAAATCGTTAAAATTCTTCTCATGACAACCATTTGCTACCATTTCGATTTATTGCTGGTAGTTACATACATTGCATATCGTAGTCTCCATTTCCCAGAAACTTCGCTCACTGGAAGAGGAGTCAAAACAAGTGAACACTTTCCTCGGCTTATCCATAGAAAGTTCGGAAAGAGTTGTGATCAAAGTTTTTGGGGTACTTTATGCGCCGTTGAGCGAGCGACTAGCATAATCGACGCTGTGGCACAGTGGCTAGAGTGCGGAATTCAAAGGTGTGAGCACCGTTTTCGAAACCAGGTTATTACCTGTATTTTAGTTTTTCATTTACCTATCCATGACCGCAGAAGAAATAAATCAGAAAATCATTTGAAATTCTTACTAGTGAAATTCCTGAAGCGTATCTTGATTCATTACCAACTGTAAGTGATCCGCTATGGGTGGTTCGCCACGAAATTACTGCCAAGAAGTGAAATCTTAAGCAATGTTAACGGCGTTCGTTTCCCGGCTGAGATTCATACGAATAAATGCCACTGTGGAAAAGCTGCCTTTGCGCGATGCTCGGAGTGTTTGGAATTTCTGTGTCTCGAATATTCTACGATCGGTATCGTCCAAGGCAATGTACCAAATCTGTCTGCAGTACAGACTTAAGAATAAAGTATAAGAATTAATATGAGAATGAAATATAAGAATATGCGAATTTAAAAAGATCGTAACTCTCGAAAATACCATATTACAGAATAAATGCATGACACTTAGTGTGAAACATAGTTGTAATTTTACAATTAATATAACATCCTTGTATCCCATAACTTGATAAAAAACATTCCTGTAATAACCTTCTTCTTGCAGATAGATGAAAAAATAAAACAACTGAAAACAATAATTGAGTTTCGAACTCGAGGCGAAAAAGTAAAAAAAAAAAATAAAAAATAACAATAATCACAATGCTATATCCTTAACGCCACTATTTCCACTGCTATTATTGTGCGCTAAACGGTCTCTAAGGAATGTCTAAAACTTTGACTCTCGTTTTCTCAGAAACGGTCGAGTGTCGACGAATAATCCGAGGCACGTATTCGCTTATTTTCACTCCTGTTCCACTGAGCGAAGTTTCTGAGAAACCGGAATATGGCACTTGCCGTTTTCTCCCTGTAAGTACATACAACATTATATTCGGAACTGCGTGTCGCTATTTCCTCTTGATCTGCGTAGGTAAAGTGTATTTTTCGTTACTAGCTTCTACTTATTTACTATCAATATATGTTTTCAGTTCGTGCTGCGTATCGAGATCCCCACTACAGCTATAGTGCTCCATTTTACGATATTCCACACGATCTACTTCCAAAAAAAAAAAAAATAAAAAAATTCTCTTATTTCTGTGTGTGAGGTAATGATCCGACTTAATGTTGGCTCACTTGCGTACGTGCACATTGTGGAACTCTTTCTGTACTGGGTACGGGATTGGTCGATTTGGAACTCACCCAACTGCTGGACTGGTGAGCGCCACCATTGGTGGGACACCGACTGCGAGAACGCACTCGTCACTAGGAAAGTTGCATACCAGAAATACAATAGCAAAAAATCCCCAGAAAATTTTCCAGACTTTCAACGAAACACGAAAAACAACCGCAAAATTATCATATAAGCCGAGAGAAAATTCATGAAAGAACAGTTGGACTCTATAAAGGACAACTTCTGTAACTACAACACAAGAGATTTCTACAGGTCGTTTGCAGGGGAAATCCGAGGGGACACACCAGCGAACATCTGCTTCAGGGAAAGTGATTTAAAATTGGCACTGACATATAAGGATAACTGCAAGGTGGTGGCACAGAATTTCTCAGAACTTCTGAATTGCCCAGAACTCACAGAGAGATTCATAGAGAAAGAACCGACAGAGAAGCGCACAGACTCACTACCCAAGAGGAGGTCCACAGACACATCCTCTAACTCAAAAACACCGGCCGCGGTGGTCTAGCGGTTCTAGGCGCGCAGTCCGGAACCGCGCGACTGCAACGGTCGCAGGTTCGAATCCCGCCTCGGGCATGGATGTGTGTGATGTCCTTAGGTTAGTTAGGTTTAAGTAGTTCTAAGTTCTAGGGGACTGATGACCTCAGATGTTAAGTCCCATAGTGCTCAGAGCCATTTGAACCATTTAACTCAAAAACAACACAACATCTGGTGAAGACGGTATAGTGGCCGAACTACTGAAAAACCTCGGACCAAATTCACTTAGAGAAGTCACACAGATTATTACAGATATCTGGACACCAGAAAAGTTGCCAGACGACTGGAAATGCGCCCCGATTCATCCATTTTGTAAAAAGGCGACCACACAGACGTAAACAAAAAATGGTTCAAATGGCTCTGAGCACTATGGGACTCAACATCTTAGGTCATAAATCCCCTAGAACTTAGAACTACTTAAACCTAACTAACCTAAGGACATCTCACACACCCATGCCCGAGACAGGATTCGAACCTGCGACCGTAGCAGTCCCGCGGTTCCGGACTGCAGCGCCAGAACCGCTAGACCACCGCGGCCGGCAGACGTAAACAACTACAGGGGCATTTCCCTGCTAGAACTCACACACAAGATCCTTTCAACATGCCTACTCAAAAGGACACAGGACCCGCTGGAACACAAGATAGGCGAGCACCAGGCGAGCTTCCGACCTGGTCGCTCCTGCGCAGAACAAATCTTCAATCTGAAAACTACGCTGAAAATCAAAGCCCTCAGAAATACGCCAGTCATACGCACATTCGTTGGCCTTCAGAAAGCGTATGACTCCGTTGACAGCCAGTCATTGTTCAATTTGCCTGCACAAGGAGACACTGCGACTGATAAAACAGACACTGACAAACACGACGTCTAAAGTGAAATTTAGGTGGGAAATCTCTGAACCCTTGGAGGTCAGGACAGGCGTGCGTCAATGTGATGGTCTCTCACCACTCCTCTTCAACCTAGTGTTGGACAGAGTCATTAAGGAAGCGGAGAAAGAGCTGAAGTTACAAGGGTACTGGAAGCCAGTGCGACTAGGACGACCCAAGGATGAACTGGAGGTTGGCTGTTTAGCCTTCGCAGCCGACCTGGTACTACTTGTAGGCAACGAAACCACAGCAATAAAGCAGGTAGAGCTATTCAAAGAGAGCGCAGAAAAAGCAGGGGTACAGTTCTACTTCAAAAAAAAAAACAGAGTTCTTATGCACGAAATTCAACATACTGAATTTAAACACAAAATATGGCAAGATCAACGGAGTAGCACATTTTAAATACCTAGGGGAAGTGCTCGAAGCGACAGGAAAGGAGAAAATCACGCAGACCACCAGGTTACTGAAGAAGAAGAGAGCCTTATACAAAACACAGGGTAACTACAACAAAAAATGTCTGTCTACCTCCATCAAGATTCGTCACTACAATACTGTAATCAAACCTGAGTGCTATACGCCTGCGAGACACTAGGGCGACCTAGAGAAGATCCTCAGAGAGGAAAGAAGAAGTATCAGGAAAATTATTCGACCAAAACTCACAGGCGAAGGACACAGGTTTCACTCCAGAGACACCGCAGAGAAGCTGTCCAAGGACATCACAGAAAGGCGACTAAAAATCTACGGTCCTATCAGTAGACTCGCATAGACTAGACTCATCAAGAGAATACTCGGTAATTTCTAAGAATGATTGCCTATCGTTGTCGAGGAGTCAAAACGATACATATCGAGCGTGCGATCGCAAATCGATCGTACGACTTTGCTGGCGGGCGTTCTGATCAATTATTTGTGACCGTCATTTTTTATCTGTTTTGCATAGTTTCCTTAGTTGCTCTAAATTACACACCTCCGCGAATTATTCGTGAGTTTCTAAGGAAACCCGGACGGTTTATGTCGTTAGTGAGTTGGATGTCTGGTGTACTTGAAGTTTCTTCGGCAGATTCTCTCACATGGAAGAATCTAATTCCATGTTTAACCAGCGTAGAAAATTGTTCGACTTTTTGTCGCAAATATGGAGTACTACTAGACGAGGAAAGAGGGGACTGCGTAGACTGTGGTGGTGCCAAGTGTGTAAAACTTCGTAAGAACAGTTTCGATGCTGAAATACTGTTATACTTTCATTGCGGACAGTGCGGAAAACGAACGAGTTTCAGGAAGAATACATGGTTCGACTCATCCAAATTATCCATCCAGACCACCGTAATGGACTTTCACATGACGACAAGACCGACGACGAGTAAGGTAAGTCGTCTCCTTTACAGTGACAAGTAGTTTTGTTACGCTTTTCTTTTGTCGTTACAGCAGGGACCAACGTAAACATACTCATAACGCCCGCCACCAGAGTCGCATGATCAATTTACGATCGCACGCTCGATATGTATCGTTTGGACCCCTCGACTTCGATAGGCAATCATTCTTGGGAATTACCCATTTTAAACAACCTAGGGGAAGTGCTGGAACCGACAGAAAGGGAGGAAATCATGCAGAGCACCACGTTACTGAAGAAGAGGAGAGCCATATACAAAGCACAGGGTATCTACAACAAAAAATGACTGTCCGCCTCCATCAAGATTCGTCACTACAGTACTGTAATCAAACCTGAGGTGCTAAACGCCTGCGAGACACCGCCGCTACACGCCAAGGGAGACCTAGAGAAGATCCTCATAGGGGAAAGAGAAATTATCAGGAAAATTATTCGACCAAAACCCACAGGCGAAGGACACAGACTTCACTCCAGGGACACCGCAGAGAAGTTGTCCAAAGACATCAGGAAAAGGCGACTAAAATTCTACGGCCCTATCAATAGACTCCGACAGACCAGACTCACCAAGAGATTACTTAGATACTTAGAGGCTCAAAACCACTGCACCTCAGATGGCACAAGTGAAAATTCAGCTGGAAAAAGGACAGATAGATTCAGCGGACATCACAGACAAAAGCGTCTATAGACACAAAATACACAAGTGGAAATTAATGTCAGAGAAGACAGCCCAGAGACCAAAGTGGACCGAAGAAAGGAAAAGGGCCTTTAGCGAACGAATGAAAGAGTACTAGAAGAACAAGTAGTCATAAACGCTTCACGTGGTCTGATAAAGGCCTGTAACATGTGTAATAATAACATATGTCACATTTCTTGTAGTGACAATTTTCGCAGCAGCTGTATATAAATTGCAGTTCTTTAAAAAAAATGCGTTTTTTGCATGCTGCACATCGAAATTTTTATTTTTATTTATGCATCCAGACGCGTTTCGACTTTTTTACAAAGCATCTTCAGTGGGTGTCCTGAAATATTACGTGATTTGTCCATTTTTGCACATAGGTTATGGTTTCACTTCTAGGTTATAGATTTAAAAACAGTTCCTTAACGGTTTTTTATGAAATGTAAAGGTACGTACAGGTAACTTCTAATTCATTGCATATAAGCAAACTGCTTTTTCTCATCTGGCAACCAGGTGGACATCTTACAGTTCACTTTCAGTTCACTGTTTACATTACACATCACTGTAACTGCCATCTTTTTAATAGAGAGTTTCATTTGTTCTTGTAAGTGTTACCAAGAACCTCAGTTTTCTGCATTCAACTTTGTGTGTGTGTGTGTGTGTGTGTGTGTGTGTGTGTGTGTGTATTAGAGAGGGAGAGCAATTTCTTATTTTTTATAACAAAATAAAAATTATTTATTTTATTTTTATTACTATTTTACACACCTGATTCCTCTCATAAGTATATACAGGAAAATATAATAATAATAATAATAATTATTATTATTATTATTTTCATTTATTTATTCTCAAAAATAGTAATAATAATAATTATTTTAAGAATAAATAAATGAATAAAAATAGTAATAAAAAATAATTTTTATTTTATTATAAAAAATAAGAAATTGCTCTCCCTCTCTAATACACACACACACACACACACACACACACACACACACACACACGTTCACGAAACAATTGAATGCAATTTAATGCAGAAAACTGAGGTTCTTGGTAACACTTAGAAAAACAAGTGAAATCTATTAAAAAGATGGCAGCTACAGTGATGTGTAATGTAAACAGTGAACTGAAAGTAAACTGTAAGATGTCCACCTGGTTGCCAAATGAGAAAAAGCAGTTTGCTTAGATGCAATGAATAAGAAGTTACCTGTAAGTACCTTTCCATTTCATAAAAAAACGTTAAGGAACTGTTTTTAAATGTATAAACTATATGTGGAACCATAACCTATGTGTAAAAAGGGACAAATCATGTAATATTTCAGGACACCCACTGAAGATGCCTTGTAAAAAAGGCGAAACGCGTCTGGGTGCATAAATAAAAATAAAAATTTCGCTCTGCAGCATGCGAAAAAGGCATTTTTTTAAACAACTGCAATTTATAATATATGTGATTGATTGTAATAGTTATAATTACAACTAGTTTTCGCCCGATATAATAACTTCTCAAAATCAAAATTATTTGCGTTATTTATCCAGAATGAGATTTTCACTCTGCAGCAGAGTGTGCGCTGATTTGAAACTTCCTGGCAGATTAAAACTGTGTGCCGGACCGAGAATAGAACTCGGGACCTTTGCCTTTCGCGGGCAAGTGCTCTACCAACTGAGCTACCCAAGCACGACTCACGACGTACCCGGGGCGTGAGTCGTGCTTGGGTAGCTCAGTTGGTAGAGCCCTTGCCCGCGAAAGGCAAAGGTCCCGAGTTCGAGTCTCGGTCCGGCACACAGTTTTAATCTGCCAGGAAGTTTCATATCAGCCCACTTGCGTTATTTATGTTTCAAAATATCGTCAACAATATGACGTTTTAGTTGCCATGTCCCTCACATCGTTTGTCCCGCGTTAACTACGCCAGTGATGAAAGCCGACAGCTACTACCGCAGCGTCCTCCCTGTCCTATGTACTGTAATTTCGCAAGCACCACGCGGTCCGACGGCGTCCGCCGGCTGATAACAAACACCAGTGTCACCGGCGGGCAACGCGAGCCTACCTGGAGTGCTGGCTGAGCCACCGCTCGAGACAGGAGAGATGCACCATGCCCATGGAGCCGCGACACTTGCAGGGCGACACCAGAGGCTCGCCGTTGTCGCCCATGAGGCAGATGCGGCAGCTGCGAGACAGCTCCCCGCTGCTGCACGTCAGCGCCGGCATTCCGCCACCCGCGTCCTCCGCCTCGGCCGCCGCCGGCGCCGGCACCTCCGCCTCCGCCCCCAGCGCCGCCGCCGCCCCCGGCTCCTCCTCCTCCGCCGGCGGCTGCTGCTGCTGCTGCTCCTCCTCCGTCGCGTCCGCCCTCTCCGGCAGCGACAGCATCGCTCCACCCTCTCACCTCACTCTACTCCAATTTCGAATTTTCCGAGAAGACGATGCGCTTCGTTGTTTACTTGCAAGTACTCCAGACCGCGGCAGTTTTTATTCCCATTCACTTCCTTATTACGATTTCAATTTCCAACCCCGATTCCGTGGATTTCGCTAGTATCATTCCGAAAAGGTGAATTCGTCTGCTTCGAGTCGCAGATGTAACCGTCGCTCTTTATTCCGTGCTGGTCGGGCAGAGACAAAGATAATTTTGCAACCGGTTAGCAATCTCCGTGCGACTTCTGTGGCTATTTTCCGCTTTCGGTTAAGAGATATTACGTTTTCAGGTTTGTAGCGGGGCAACCGATATTATGTTTTCGTACAACAGTTTGACACCAAGGAATCCGTTTAGTGTCGAGGCAGTGGACATACATTATTCTTCCTCTACTGCATATTCGCAGCTTTGATAAATTGTAGAAATGATATCATGTAACATGGTAATTTCCAAGAATGATTGCCTGTCAAACGCGTGGGCTCCTAACGATATATATCGAACGTGCCACTCGATGTCGACCACACGACACTGATGGCGCTAGTTATGGATATTGACTAGAGCAACGACAAGAGATGAACGTTTATTAACTTATAGTTAATAACAAATGAAAGTACGGGGTCTAGTGCAGCAGGGGATACAACCCGTCGGCTTTGAACAATGACGTCACAAGTCGCCAGAGACCATGTATTAGAAAGATGAAAGAGCTGAGGAGAATGTTGAGAAACAAAGGAATCCGAGAGAGATAAACATTGATGCTGTCAAAAGCCGAGAAGCGATTCTTCTTCGTGTTGTAGCTCCCTTCAGTAGCTAATAAGTGTTTTTTCGCTTTTAAAAAAAAAATCTCACGAGATAGAATAAAGTGATCCTACTTTATTAAGCAATCAGTAAAAAAACGAAACTGAAACATAACAGCAAAAGCTGTTATGTTTTAGCCAAAAAACACTTATCAGCTACTGAAGCATCTGTATCTTAGGATCAGGTTATTCTATCTAGTGAGATTTTTTTTTGAAAAAAGCCAACAAACACTTATCACCTACTGAAGCATGTGTGTATTCTAATGGGTGCGGGAGTTCCGACTCCTGGGGAGGTGGGTGGGTGTTATGCATGGCTAATGTATTCTATTTGCAGTTTACCATTTTCGCTTTTGCTGTTATGTTTCAGTTTCGTTTTTTTATTGATTGCTTAGTAACGTAGGATCAGTTTATTCTATCTCGTGAGATTTTTTTTTAAAAAAGCCAAAAAACACTTATCAGCTACTCTAAAACAATTAAGTTAATTAAATCACACGTTTAATGATGTACCGAATATCAAGCGATCGCTTTTAGATTAACATTCAATTATTTTAATAATAGTGCTTATTAGAACACAGAACTGCTTTATTATCTATGCCTCGAAGTGAAGACATTACGATCTATGACTAAGGAATGACGTCATTGTTCAAAGGCGACGGGTTGTATCCCCTGCTGCACTAGACCCAAAGTACGAGTAGTAACTTTATTTACTTTACCCGTCAGCCACGTCTTATTCACGCACTATTGGTCGTGTTGTTTAAGCTGCCAGGAGCAATTCTTTTTCCCTTAACCTAGGTACACTTTTGCTATGTCAGTCAGAGATAGCAGGACAATATCAGTAGGGTCAATTTTTCCAGGCAACCTCAAGTTGTAGAAATATAGATATCACAACAGATACAACTTTCCACACTGCATTAACGAGGAATTACATTTCGCCATGTGATGCTCTCGGCACTCGAAACTGCAACACTTTCGCTTATTGCTATTCACACCGGAAACGATAAAGTATGTCCCCCTGGCGACGCACTACATGTTTACCATAATTCGCGTCACCAGAATCATACGGTCGACATGGAGTCGCACGTTCGATATTATCGTTAGGAGCCCACACGTTCGATAGGCAATCATTCTTGGAAATTACCGACATTACGTTTGCAGGTTTGTAGCGGGGCAACCGAAATCATGTTTTCGTACCAGTTTGACACCAAGGTGATCGTTTACTGTCGAGGCAGTGGACGTACATTATTCTTCCTAGACTGCATATTCGCCGCTTTGATAAAGTGTAGAAATGACATCATGTCTGGTTTCTTCATAATGTGCACCGATTTTCGATCAGACACCATTATCTAGCAAAGCTTTTTATTCACAGCAACAGTTACATATAAATCCAAAAAAAACTCAATTTCAAAAACATCCATGCATCTCCCCCTGCATGACCTATGTGCACCGATTTTCGATCAGACACCATTATCTAGCAAAGCTTTCTATTCACAGCAGGAGTTACATATGAACCTAAAAAAACGCAATTTCAAATACATCCATGCATCTACCCCTGCATGACCAAACTTTATAAATGTGGGGGGGGGGGGGGGGGTGGTTAGTGTTTAACGTCCCGTCGACAACGAGGTAGGTCATTAGAGACGGAGTGCAAACTCGGTTTAGGGAAGGATGGGGAAGGAAATCGGCCGTGCCCTTTCAAAGGAACCATCCCAGCATTTGCCTGAAACGATTTAGGGAAATCACGGAAAACCTAAATCAGGATGGCTGGAGCGGGATTGAACCGTCGTCCTCCCGAATGCGAGTCCAGTGTGCTAACCACTGCGCCACCTCGCTCGGTACTTTATAAATGTATTTTCCTCAGTGAATTTTTTTACGAGTTTAAGTAACTCTTGTTGTCAATAGAAATTGTGCTGGATAAATGATGCTTGATGGGAAGCGGTCGCACATTAAAGAATAAATTAAACGGGAACTTACAAGACGTCATTACTGCACTAACACATACATTAGACCATCGCTAACAGCAGTCTCATAGGTCAGGCATTGTACCTGGATAACAGGTACTTCTACCTGTACTCCACAAACCAAGCCGAGGGCGACACTTACAAGGTAAGTGCGAGACCTCGAACACTCAGAACCGCATGAAAATCTGCTCAGAATATGAGCTGCTCGACTCAAATCAATGGTACGAGCCTTTCGTATGCTAAACTGTGCGTCTCACCACGGGAGACATTTAAATGATAATTTATTCCAGGTCAAAGTGGGGAACTTCGCTAACGCGAAGAAACAAAATATCGGTATAATAGGACCAAAACCACATTGAAGGCAAGGAAATTTTTCCAACCTTTACATGTGTACTTCATTAGCCAATAGCATGGAGAGGATTGTTGCGTTTGTGAAGCAACAATATGAAACATCACAGGTAAACTTACACCACCGTAATTTCATCATCAGACGTTACCAAAGTGAAACACACGCAACTCCCTGCGCCGTTGGGCAACCTACGTTAAATATAGGGTGTTACAAAAAAGGACGGCCAAACTTTCAGGGAACGTTCCTCACACACAAATAAAGAAAAGATGTTATGTAGACATGTGTCCGGAAACGCTTAGTTTCCATGTTAGAGCTCATTTTAGTTTCGTCACTTACATCTGTGCCGTGGCATGGCAGCTTGACAATGGCGTAACGCCAAAATCATGGCAGCAAAATGTATGCAACTTATGACGGAGCAACAACCATTTATTTCAATTATAAGACAAGTTCCTGACCTATTTTCCACCTGAACCTTGGTGCAAGTTCGTAAATTGCGTAGAATGGTTGTAAACACTGGCACGAAAGCAGCGGAAGTTATCATTCGTGGCTCCAACATTCTTCCAGCAGTCCAGCCAGCACAACGACTGTGCATCAGGAGTTGAAAAGAATGGATTACAATAGTCAAGCGGCGCCTAAAGATCCACACATTTCTGTAGTCAACTATAACAAGAGAAACTCCCCATCACCCCCCTCCCCCTGTCCGCCGCTCGTGGTCTCGCGGTAGCGTTCTCGCTTCCCGAGCATGGGGTCCCGGGTTCGATTCCCGGCGGGGTCAGGGATTTTCACCTGCCTCGAGATGACTGGGTGTTTGTGTTGTCCTCATCATTTCATTGTACGGGCGCTGATAACCACGCAGTTGAGCGCCCCTCAAACCAAACATCATCATCATCACCCCCCTCCCCCCTAAGATTTAATAGTAAAATGGCCCAGTGGATCGCCCACCGAAAACTGAACACAGATCAAACACGAAAACAGGAAGAAGGTGTACTGAACTGTAAAAAACGAAGCAAAATGGAAACAGTGAACGGTCCAAACTCAAGGTGTGCAACATCGAGCGAGGTGTAAGAACCATTCCGTCGTAGTTGTGTGGTCACGGTGTTGGACCGCAAAGCAACAGACCCGCGTTCACAGCTCCCTCCTCTCCATTTTTTTCACAAAATTATGAACTTTCCACGCGGTCATTGACGTTTCTGTTCCCCTTCAGCATGCATGGCAATTGTCACACTGTACATTGGTCATATAACATTAGTCATGTGGTAAGAATATACAGGGTGTTTATATACAGGGTGTTTCAAAAATGACCGGTATATTTGAAACGGCAATAAAAACTAAACGAGCAGCGATAAAAATACACCGTTTGTTGCAAAATGCTTGGGACAACAGTACATTTTCAGGCGCACAAACTTTCGAAATTACAGTAGTTACAATTTTCAACAACAGATGGCGCTTCAAATGATGTGAAAGATATAGAAGACAACGCAGTCTGTGGGTGCGCCATTCTCTACGTCGTCTTTCTGCTGTAAGCGTGTACTTTTCACGACGTGCAAGTGTGCTGTGCACAACGTGGTTTATTCCTTAGAACAGAGGATTTTTCTGGTGTTGGAATTCCACCGCCTAGAACACAGTGTTGTTGCAACAAGACGAAGTTTTCAACGGAGGTTTAATGTAACCAAAGGACCGAAAAGCGATACAATAAAGGATCTGTTTGAAAAATTGCAACGGACTGGGAACGTGACGGATGAACGTGCTGGAAAGGTAGGGCGACCGCGTACGGCAACCACAGAGGGCAACGCGCAGCTAGTGCAGCAGGTGATCCGACAGCGGCCTCGGGTTTCCGTTCGCCGTGTTGCAGCTGCGGTCCAAATGACGCCAACGTCCACGTATCGTCTTGTGCGCCAGAGTTTACACCTCTATCCGTACAAAATTCAAATGCGGCAACCCCTCAGCGCCGCTACCATTGCTGCACGAGAGACATTCGCTAACGATATAGTGCACAGGATTGATGATGGCGATATGCATGTGGGCAGCATTTGGTTTACTGACAAAGCTTATTTTTACCTGGACGGGACGGCTTCGTCAATAAACAGAACTGGCGCATATGGGGAACCGAAAAGCCCCATGTTGCAGTCCCATCGTCTCTGCATCCTCAAAAAGTACTGGTCTGGGCCGCCATTTCTTCCAAAGGAATCATTGGCCCATTTTTCAGATCCGAAACGATTACCGCATCACGCTATCTGGACATTCTTCGTGAATTTGTGGCGGTACAAACTGCCTTAGACGACACTGCGAACACCTCGTGGCTTATGCAAGATGGTGCCCGGCCACATCGCACGGCCGACGTCTTTAATTTCCTGAATGAATATTTCGATGATCGTGTGATTGCTTTGGGCTATCCGAAACATACAGGAGGCGGCGTGGATTGGCCTCCCTATTCGCCAGACATGAACCCCTGTGGCTTCTTTCTGTGGGGACACTTGAAAGACCAGGTGTACCGCCAGAATCCAGAAACAATTGAACAGCTGAAGCAGTACATCTCATCTGCATGTGAAGCCATTCCGCCAGACACGTTGTCAAAGGTTTCGGGTAATTTCATTCAGAGACTACACCATATTATTGCTACGCATGGTGGATATGTGGAAAATATCGTACTATAGAGTTTCCCAGACCGCAGTGCCATCTGTTGTTGACAATTGTAACTACTGTAATTTCGAAAGTTTGTCTGCCTGAAAATGTACTGTTGTCCCAAGCATATTGCAACAAACGGTGTATTTCTATCGCTGCTCGTTTAGTTTTTATTACCGTTTCAAATATACCGGTCATTTTTGAAACACCCTGTATGAATATCGGGGTTTTAACGCTTTATAATACTTATTACATTAAACTTACAGTTATAAATGATATTTCAAATAAAAGAGAGACTCAAACAGTTGTGTTTGGCACACCAGTGCGCATGCACAGCGCGCAATGTTTCCGTCGCAGTCCGCTAGACAGCGGTAGTAGCGAAGATGGCGACTAGTGAACAGAGAGCGTTTTGTGTTTTGCAGTTTGCAAAGACCGAATCTGTAGTTACTGTGCAACGTGACTTCCGGCTGAAGTTCGGTTGTGATGCTCCAAGTGGTAATAACATTTTAACAGAATCTTCCATCGGTTCTTGGTAGAACAACATTATAATAAATGAAAAGCACCAGTTTGCTTTTGTTCTACAATATTACTTTTATTGTAAGACGGTTTTCTGCTTACAAGGCCTTGTAATCCGAAAACCGGTTTACAATAAAAGTAATATTGTAGAACAAAAGAAAACTCGTGGTTTTTCATTTATGATGATAACATTCATAGATGGTATTATCAGTATCAGTATACCGGCTGCCTTTGTAAAGCGAAGAGCACAGGAGGACCAAGAGTTAGTGAAGAGGCTGTTGAGCGAGTGAGAGAGTGGTTCACTCGTAGCCCAAAGAAATCAGTCCGGAAGGCCAGTCGCGAATTACAAGTTTCTGTGTCGACTGTTTGGAAAGTTGTAGGAAAACGCGTACAGCGACATCCTTACCGTTTACAGTTACTACAGGCTCTAAAGACGGCAGACCATGGATTACGTGCCACCTTCGCAAACGAGATGTTGACGATGGAGATTTTCTGGATCAAGTTGTCTTCAGTGATGAATCGACCTTTCACGTTAGTGGAGATAACACTCACAATGTGCGCATCTGGGGCTCAGAAAACCTCACGAGGTGGTACAAATGCAACGAGATTCCCCTAAAGTGACTGTTTTTTGTGCCGCATCCCGGCGAATGCAGTAAATGAAGCAGGCAAAAAGGAACACAAACGTCTCAAAAATGAGATCGACAGGAAGTGCAAAATGGCTAAGCAGGGATGGCTAGAGGACAAATGTAAGGATGTAGAGGATTATCTCAATAGTCGTAAGATAGATAATGCCTACAGCAAAACTAAAGAGACCTTTGGAGATAAGAGAACCACTTGTATGAACATCAAGAGCTCAGATGGAAACCCAGTTCTAAGCAAAGAAGGGAAAGCAGAAAGGTGGAAGGAGTATATACAGGGTCTATACAAGGGCGATGCACTTGAGGACAATATTATGGAAATGGAAGAGGATGTAGATGAAGATGAAATAAGAGATACGATACTGCGTGAAGAGTTTGACAGAGCACTGAAAGACCTGAGTCGAAACAAGGCCCCAGGAGTAGACAACATTCCATTGGAACTTCTGACGGCCTTGGGAGAGCCAGTCCTGACAAAACTCTACCATCTGGTGAGCAAGATGTATGAAACAGGCGAAATACCCTCAGACTTCAAGAAGAATATAATAATTCCAATCACAAAGAAAGCAGGTGTTGACAGATGTGAAAATTACCGAACAATCAGTTTAATAAGCCACAGCTGCAAAATACTAACACGAATTCTTTACAGACGAATGGAAAAACTAGTAGAAGCTGATCTCGGGGAAGATCAGTTTGGATTCCGTAGAAATACTGGAACACGTGAGGCAATACTGACCTTACGACTTATCTTAGAAGAAAGATTAAGGAAAGGCAAACCTACGTTTCTAGCATTTGTAGACTTAGAGAAAGCTTTTGACAATGTTGATTGGAATACTCTCTTTCAAATTCTAAAGGTGGCAGGGGTAAAATACAGGGAGCGAAAGGCTATTTACAATTTGTACAGAAACCAGATGGCAGTTATAAGAGTCGAGGGGCATGAAAGGGAAGCAGTGGTTGGGAAGGGAGTAAGACAGGTTTGTAGCCTCTCCCCGATGTTATTCAATCTGTATATTGAGCAAGCACTAAAGGAAACAAAAGGTAAATTCGGAGTAGGTATTAAAATCCAAGGAGAAGAAATAAAAACTTTGAGGTTCGCCGATGACATTGTAATTCTGTCAGAGACAGCAAAGGACTTGGAAGAGCAGTTGAATGGAATGGACAGTGTCTTGAAAGGAGGATATAAGATGAACATCAACAAAAGCAAAACGAAGATAATGGAATGTAGTCGAATTAAGTCGGGTGATGCTGAGGGTATTAGATTAGGAAATGAGACACTTAAAGTAGTAAAGGAGTTTTGCTATTTGGGGAGCAAAATAACTGATGATGGTCGAAGTAGAGAGGATACAAAATGTAGACTGGCAATGGCAAGGAAAGCGTTTCTGAAGAAGAGAAATTTGTTAATATCGAGTATAGATTTAAGCGTCAGGAAATCGTTTCTGAAAGTATTTGTATGGAGTGTAGCCTTGTATGGAAGTGAAACATGGACGATAAATAGTTTGGACAAGAAGAGAATAGAAGCTTTCGAACTGTGGTGCTACAGAAGAATGCTGAAGATTAGATGGGTAGATCACATAACTAATGAGGAAGTATTGAATAGGATTGGGGAGAAGAGAAGTTTGTGGCACAACTTGACCAGAAGAAGGGATCGGTTGGTAGGACATGTTCTGAGGCATCAAGGGATCACCAATTTAGCATTGGAGGGCAGCGTGGAGGGTAAAAATCGTAGAGGGAGACCAAGAGATGAATACACTAAGCAGATTCAGAAGGATGTAGGTTGCAGTAGGTACTGGGAGATGAAGAAGCTTGCACAGGATAGAGTAGCATGGAGAGCTGCATCAAACCAGTCTCAGGACTGAAGACTACAACAACAACAACAACAACATCCCGGCGAAAAGTTTATGGGCTTTTCTTTTTTGGTGAACCTACTGTAACTGGAATTTCTTACCCTGGTACACTAGAGCAATGGCTCTTTCCTCAGTTGGAAGAAGATGAGCCAGAGAACTTCATTTTCCAGCAACATGGTCTGCCATCTAACTGGCATAGTGAAGTATGCGATTGGTAGAAACTTCACTGCACCCAAGCGCTGGATAGGCCGCAAGGGGCCCAATGACAGGGCTTGCTTTGCATTGCCTCCACGCTCACCTGACCTAAAGCCATGCGATTTTTTCCTTTGGAGCTTCATTAAGGATCGTGTGTATGTGCCTCCGCTATCAGCAGAACTCCCTGAATTAAGAAACTGGATTGAAGCAGCTGTTGCAACAATCACTGAAGACACACTTATCGACATTTGGGAAGAACTCGGCTATAGACTTGATGTGTGCCGTGTGACAAATGGTGCTCACATTGAACATTTATAAGGTTTTTGGTAAAACTGTTTGAGTTACTCTTTCATTTGACATATCATTTGTAACTGTAAGTTTAATATAATAAATATTATACAGCGTTAAAACCCCGATATTCATTTACAAACACACTGTATTACCGTCACAAGTAAACCTAATGAGTAGTGAAAGGAGGTGAAGTGCCACATAAACCTCTCACATAAATGAAAACAACAAACAAAAGGGTGTAGACTATGTTACAACGAAGGAATTCAGCAACCGAAACCTCTAAAACGGAACGCATTAGTCACAACACGTGATGCTTGTATAGAACAAATAGGAGGTACATATGTCTGGAGGTCCCTTCTTTACACCTTGCTCTTGGACACAGACGTTGCAACACGACACAGAAATAAATTTGAATACTCCGAACAGGCAATGACCGGATGGACAGATCATATTTCTACGAAAAAAAGTCTGGAGCATGAGGGATATTTGAACACGGATTGTCCCTCTGCAGTCCAACACCGTGACAACGCAATCACGTCGCCGCGGCTGTTCTAATTCATTCGATGTTGCCCATCTAGAGCCTGGACCATTCAGTATTTGTATTTGGCTTCTTCTTTCGCAGTTCAGTACACCTTCTTCCTGTTTTCATGCTCTTGATTTGTGTTCACTTTTTGACAGACTATCCACTGGGCTATATTACCATTAAATCAGAGGGTGGTGGTGGGGGGAGGGTGATGAGGAGTTCCCCTTGTGCGTGACGCTTGAGATGATGTAAGGAGCAAAGCCACTGAACAGTGGATCACTGGAAACGAGTGATTTGGAGTGATGAATCAGTCCGATGGAATGGTTTGTGTTTGACGAATACCTGGAGAACATGACTTGCCACCATGTGCTGAACCAACAGTGGAGTACAGTGGAGGTGGTGTTTTGGCCAGGGAGTGTTTCTCGTGGTCACTGTGCGTAAAAAAACGTTAAATATGGAAGGATATAAACAAATTTTACAACAGAGTGTACTGCGTACAATAGAGGAACAGTCCAGAATCGATGACTGTATCACCATTACTATGCACTACATTTACATCTACATATATATCTATATGCCTACGCTTTTTAAGTTCCTGGCAGACAGTTCATCGAACCACCTTCACAATAATTCTCTATTATTCCAATCTCGTACAGCACGCGCCAAAAACGATCACCTATATCTTTCCTTGTGAGCTCTGATTTCCCCTATTTTATTATGATGATCGTTTCTCCCTATGTAAGTCGGCGTCAACAAAATATTTTCTCATTTCGAGGAGAAAGTTGTTGGCTGAAAGTTCGCGAGAAGATTTCGCCACAACGAAAAACGCACTCTGTCATAAATCAGCATCCGAGAGGCAATGGTCTGTGGAATAGACCAGCCCACCAGAATTCTCGACCTGGACCTAATGGGACACCGTTGGGATCAATTAGAACGTCGGCTTCGCTAAAGACCCCGCTCCCAACATCACTGCCTTTACCTATATCGGCTGATGTGGAAGAAAGGGTAGCCGTTCATGCACTGATATTCAGACAACTAAGGTAATGAGTGTCCAGATAGTTTAACTCAGATGGTGTATACCAGACACCCACGAGAGTAAAAAAAAAAAACAACTACACGTAATGGCATATCACTTGTGTAGGTGTGATACTGTGAACATCAGCGAAGCGGAACATTGATCCTCTTTGTCACTTTGTAGCTGTGTTATTCTTTGAGAGCTTGTAATTGTCATGATTGTGTCCGTTACATGTGACTGGAGCACTGAATATGTAATACCTCCACGCATAACCGAAGCTCATCGATGATATTTTACACAGGGTGTCTCAAACCTTTTGCGTCTGACTGAAACAAGTGATAGAGGGGATAGTGGTGAAACAGTGAATCAGTGGTCGGAAATGCATATTTATTGTGTTATGAACATACACACCACAGATTATATAACAACAACAACGCAGTTAACTGCTGACCTACCGCAGTGACTTCCTCCTCACCAGATATGCACGCCGTTTGTCTGCCATGGGTGGCCACCCACCCCGTGCCTACTTCTTCGACGACTTCCTTGATCGCCAGTATGGGACACGTCCCTGTTACCTCCTGGAGTTCGCTTTCGGCTCTTGCCCCGGCGGCTTAACTTCACACTACCTGCAACTTTCCCGGTGCGTGTGAAACCTTCACCACCTTGGCTTCGTGCGGCGGCCGTTGTTCACCTTGGACTTCATTCACTTCCTAAGGACACTGCTCCAGCCTCGCTCTATCACCTTCAGTTTCACGACGTTCACACGAAACTTCGCGATAGCACCTTTGTTTACACTGATGGCTCTCGGACTGACTGTGGCGTCGAGTGTGCCTTCGTCATTGGCGCCGATGTTTTTCGGTGTCGGCTTCCGGAACACTGTTCAGTATTCACCAGCAGAGCTCTTCCCCCAGTGTCAGGCCACGCGGTACATCGGGCGTCACAGGCTTTTCAGTTGCGTTATGCGCACAGACTCTCTTAGTGCCCTTCAAAGCTTCTGTGTGTTGTATACTGTCCTTCCCTTAGTGCAACGGGTCCAGGAAAACTGTCACTTTCTCATTCTTGATGGAGCCACTGTGATGTTTATGTGGGTTCCTGGTCACATCGGTCTGACCGCCTCCGCATCGGGCACAGTCCCTTAACGCACGGTTTTTTACTCCTGCGGGAGGACCCCCCAATCTGCAGTGCTTGTGGCGTCCAGGTTACTGTCCGCCACATTTTACTTGACTGTCCTTTATTCTCTGACCAGAGGGCGGTGGTTTCCTTGCCACCAGATTTGCCCACTATTTTGCAAGACGACGCAACGACTGTGGGTAAGGTCTTACGGTTCTGTGTCCTGTCCAATTTGTTGCCTCGGATTTTAGGGAGAGGATTTTAATGTGCTGCTGGGTGACTGGCTCACCCAGGCTTTAGGTAAGAGGTCCACCAGTCACGATTACCTACTTCTTTCACTTCGATTTCTGTTCTCTTTTCCTTGTGTTTCCTTTCCTCTTTTAGTGCGTTTCTTCTCCTCTTGTTTTGCCTCTGTATGTGAGGATTTGGAACTGCATCTGGTCTGTGTCTTTTAGCCGTTCTCCTTGTTCGGTGTCCGTCTTCGTCCCTTCACTGCATGTGTTCCTGTTTCTATGCGTTTGGGCGCTGATGACCACGCTGTTTAGCGCCCGAAAACCTCAAACCACACACACACACACACACACACACACACACAGGAAACGAGGGCGTTGACGCTGTCGCCAAGGTTGCAGTTCTCGTACCTCAGCCCGCTAGTTCTTCCGTTCCCTGCGATGTTCTCTGTGTTGCCGTCTGTCAGCAGGTGGTGTCACTTTGGCATCACCGCTGGTCCTCCCTTCATGGGAACAAGCTCCGGGTTATTAAACATCTGCCAGGGGCTTGGACGATCTCCTCTCGGCCCTTTCGCCACGAGGAGATCATTTTAACTAGGCTGCGTATTGGGCATATTTTTTTTTTAGCCATCGACCTTTGTTAAGTGGTGCTCCCTCAGCACTTTTTGCTCATTGCGTTGAACTCTTGACGGCCCGCGCCGGCCGGTGTGGCCGAGCGGTTCTAGGCGCTTCAGCCTGAAACCGCGCGACTGCTACGGTCGCAGGTTCGAATCCTGCCTCGGGCATGGATGTGTGTGATGTCCTTAGGTTAGTTAGGTTTAAGTAGTTCTAAGTTCTAGGGGACTGATGACCTCAGAAGTTAAGTCCCATAGTGCTCAGAGCCATTTGAACCATTTGACGGCCCGCCATTTCCTCTCGGAATGACCTTTTTTTATCCGCTCACGTTGCCTTTTGTGTTTAGGGTGTGAGTTATCGCCCGTTTTAGCGAACGACGCGAGGGCTGTAGATCGCGTTTTACTTTTTATCCGTCGTAGCAATATGTCGAGGGACATTTAATTTTTACTTCTGGACCTCCGTTTCTCTATGACGTATTTTATAGACCTTTCTTAGGTCCCTGTTTTTATCTGTCTTCTCTTCCTACGATTGAAATTGACGTGGAGTTTCTTTTAACTTCTCAGTTTGTATTCGTGTTCTACAGTTTTGACATGGGTACGTATGACACTAGTTGTTTTTACGCCCTGAAACATAAAAACGACAACAACGTAGTTCATAGTAACTGTTCAAAATGTCGACAGCCAGTCCCAATGGATGCAAGGCAACGACGCGTGAAGTCTGCTGCACTCTCTCAAAGATCCCTGCTCTCTCTTGTAACAGGAGACAGGCAGTTTGAACCCTAGCAAGCAGGTCTTCCATCTGTTTCTAAGGAGATTTCATACACCATTGTCTTGACGCAACAGTGGAGGAAGTCGAGAGGTGTGAAATCCGGTGACCTTGCTGGCTGTGCTATAGGACCTCCCTTTCCGATTCATAGACGAAGGTAGGTCTTGTTCAGGTGGTTGCGGTTGTTAACACCGAAGTGGACTGGCGAACTCCTGGGTTGAAACCACATCCTTGCGCTGGCAACAAGAGGTATAGTGTTCTAGAACTGTGGAAGCACATATCACGGGAACACCATGTAATGTGGACCAGTCAAACGTGGAAGCAGCAAATAAGATCCAGTTAGGTGATCCTGGACTCACCCGTAGGTTGACAAGGTGTCTGGTGCAATGGACTACAGACACCAAGGATAGTGGTGTGTGTTCTACGCAGGTTAATGCGCCATAGTGATGCATGTAGTTGTCAAACGACACAAATGTTATGAACTAAGTTGTGTTTCAGTATCACCCAGAAGATTTGAGACACCCTGTATACTGGCAGCTAGTAGTAGAGCAAAGACAGCACCGCCCAACATTACACTGTTGACAAATTTATTAAAGATGGCTGATCCAACATGGCGGATCCAACATGGCGGTGATAAATATGGGAACTTCACAATGATCTCATGGTGGGAGTTCAAATTTTTGGCGGGAAGATAGGTCAATAGGGCTACCTCCACTAACCTAACCCCTCCCCTCCCCTGCCTCCTCCCCTGCCTCTGGAAAACGGTGGAAAGTTCAAATTCCAGCAGGACAATGCAACACACCACAGCTACCTCGCTACCTCCACTAACCCAACAAAATGGCGAGAAAAAAGGTCACATGGGCTACCTTCACTAGCCTGTCATCCAACTGCCACCTTTTCCTAGGAATTAGTGGGGAAAAGACTCAGCCAGTGCTGGTTGGATGGAAGAATGTCTCTATTTTCAGTCTTTATTTAAACAATTTGAGGCAGTAGCTCCATCCAGTGTGTTGACCACGAGGTCTGGAGTCCAACTGACCTCATGCACAGTACTGCCACCAGAGGGCACTGTCATCCCATGGCAGTCTGGGGTGGGGAGGTAGGTGGGAAAAGGACTCAGCCTCTGCTGGGCTGCTGGATAGGATCGGCCTAAGTCTTTATTTCGCATGCAGTGTTTATTTAAACAATTTGAGGCAGTTGCTCCATCCAGTGTGTCCACCATGAGGTCCAGAGTCCAACTGATGCAGTACACATTACTGCCACCAGAGGGCATTGTCATCCCTGCCATGATGTAATCCAAGATGGCGGTCTGGGAGGAAAATGACGGGAAAGGACTCAGCCTGCACTGGGTTTCTGGATGGAGAAAGGAGTGTACTCTACTTAGGGATGAATTTCATGTAGTTTATTTATTACACTGATGTGCCTGCGGTCACAATATACAGTTTAGAGACCTGGAAACTACTCATAAACTGTCGAAATAATGGAGTACACTGATGTACAGACACGCAAATAACTCGTAAATTACCGAAATAATGTTGTACACAGCATACAGACCTGCAAACTACTCATAAATCACCGATATAATGCAGTACACTGATGTACAGACACAAAAACTACTCGGAAATTGTCAAAAGATAATGGCTGTGTAACGCTATCCAAAGACACTCACAACACAGTGTTGCAACATGGGCACGCATCGATGCTGCCACGAGCCATCACCAGACACCTGCCAGTGCCGGGAGCCATCACTCTCGTGCCGCTGCTGCCTACAGCAAGCAGGTGAAAGTCGTGTCTACAGTTAGAGTTCTTTGTGTTATACTGACGTCACATGTCTATGTAAATGAGAGCCAAGTCACCCTCAGAGCCACACATGTGTGTTTTCCGTTGCTGATGCAAAACCTCTCCACCTGTGGATACTGATGTCACAGGTTGCACTATAGAAATCTGTTCCAGAATAACATCGACTGCTTTCTCCCTCACAGTCCTAACCCGACATGTGAGCTGCGTTTAACTGTGCACACATGCTTACCTGCCCAACGTGCCTGACACTTCACCGTGAAATGCTCATGTGGCGACTCACCATCTAAAAGGTTCTCAGTGTCATAGGGTCGTTACATGGCTATGTAAAATAAGAGCCAGGTCAACCTCCTGTAAATTGTAAAGTGCTGCAGAAATAGTTAACGATCACTTTTTTAAGAGCTTTCATGATGTCTCACCTTATCTGCATGGAAATTCTTGTCCTAACAGAACCTGTCTGCGAAAAGGGCGCAGGTTCCTGATGGTCATAATGAGGCACCCCGTCCATCACGTGTTACCCTTCCTGCTTTCAACAAACATCTCCAAAACGCAAATGTCCTCACTGTTATATAGAGGCTCCTATGCCCCTACACAAAGGATGTCTTGTGAATGAATGGAGCATTCTGATTGGTTCTTAATGAATTTACCCACCAAATTACTGATGCTGGCGGTGTGGAAGCACTGACCGCCATCTTTCTTCTCGAGACAAGACTTTCAGTGGCAAAAAACTATTTTGTACGGATCATCATATTGCACTGGCAGCTAAACACTGGCAGTTAAACCCTGTAAAAGTGATCTACAGATCGTCAAACAGATCCCACGTATTCACCGTGTATTAACTCTTAGTCCAAATTCCCATTTGCCGCACACTACCAAAGCAGCGTCCCCTAGCTCAATTTCCTCTTTTTGCTCGTCGGATAACGCGAAGTCCAGCAGGAAATCGGTCAAACACTGGTATGCACTGAATTATCATACTAGGCTTCACAACGCATATACAGCGTCGTTGTAATTAAACTTTCCCTGTTTGACGCATTATAACATGGAAACAAATTACCGTACGAGTACTAAACATGGCAGCATTGATGTCCAGGATATGGGGTGTATGATTTCCAGCCGTCATAGCGCCACCGTCCAGTTCCAGTATGGCCGGCCGCACTGGCCGAGCGGTTCTAGGCGCTTCTGTCTGGAACGGCGCGACCGCTACGGTCGCAGGTTCGAATCCTGCCTCGGGCATGGATGTGTGTGATGTCCTTAGGCTAGTTAGGTTTAAGTAGTTCTAAGTTCTAGGGGACTGATGACCTCAGATGTTTAAGTCCCATAGTGCTCAGAGCTATTTGAACCATTTGTCACGCCATTTGTCACGTGATCAGTCATCGTGATGCATAGTCTCACACACCTGACCAGTCACAGTGCAGTTCGTAACGTGTCAGCATGGGCTTTGACAAAAGAACGGTAATGCTGCAGGTGAACTTAGAGAATATCGCCGGCTCAAAGGATTACGGCTGAAGAAGTTAGAATAAACTGGAGAACTAAACCTCGCTCAGGGAAGAGGCCGACGACCGTTTGCATCACAAGCAGTTGATGAAATCGTTGTTGCTACGGCAGACAATGTTGCGCACAATTCCCAATCGATAGGCAGTGCTCGTGCTGTGTCACGACAGCTGAACATCCTGTGGTCCACTGTACGGAAGGTGCTTCGAAACATTTTCAAATGGTATCCGTACAAGATCCATATCGTACAGCAGCTTGCACAGCAGGACGCAAGACGACGTGTTGACTTCGCTCTCCACTTCTCCCAAGGTCTGAAGTTGACGAGGGCTGCCCCTGAGCCGTCCTATGGACAGACGAAGCTCATTATTTCTCTGACACATGAGGTTGAAAGGTATGTGCTGAGAGTCGATCAGGATAGAGCCAGTGAAAAATGTTCATAGTTCCCAACCGCAAGGTTGGACGAGTAGTACATCTTCTAGTAGTAAGATCTTTGACAGCTAACAGAGCTAGGTGCACGCGGTAAAAGTTTGAGTAGTGGTGAGGAGATGCGCACAGACAGCAGGAGGCAGCCGGGTCGTGACAGCACAAAAGTAAGAATTGGCGCTACGTACATAATAAGCTACATATTGAGCGAAACTCAGCACATACCTGGGGAAACTAGAAAGAATAATTAATAAAATAGGTTTTCTTTGGTTAAATAATGTCTAAAAGCTAGATAGAAATCCCACTGTTGATGCAATAAGCGTTTTGTGAAACTTTCTCGTAATTCCATGCTATAGATGTTTTTTTCAGTTTTTCACATGTGCCTTAAAAGTTTGAACAATAAATATTTTTTAGATAAAATTAGAGTTTCATCTCACACCTTATGTCGTTCTACGCATCCTGTGCTTGCATTGAACGATAAGGTACATTAAAGTAAAGTTCCCATGAGTAAAGCTAATAATTTCATTTATCAGAGTAAAATAATCTATATGCCATTGCACAGTTGGCAAATTATTCAGATCAGGACAGAATTTTTATTAAGTAACAAACAGGGCCAAAATGAGTAAAGTTATCTAGAATGACAATTTTATGTCATTGCACTACGGCTGCGTTGAATATATGATTTATTATCGGCTAAACGGGAAGGAGTGCACGAGCTAAGTCCACAGACGCAGTCAGATGTAGGTTGGTGACTTTCATTTATTTTTACCACTAAACTTTCATGCAGCCAGATGTGTATTTTGAGTATTAATTTTCCAATAATATTTTCATGCAGTCAGATAAAGTTTAGTTCAGTTAAATACGCAGTCAGATGCAAGTTTTATTAAAGACTAAAGCAGTCACATGCAGTTCAGTCTAGTTTAAATAGAGAAGTTTTATTAACAACACTTTCAAGGTGAACACACAGAATTGCCGAATGTGGGATCTTCCCCTCCAGTCACTGTATGACTACCTCTGTATGGTGAATGTGTCACCGTATTTGGCACGTGAAGCACATTTATCTATTTGGTTAGTGGTGGTAGTGCCTAAATTTGTTTTCTGTTCCTTTTGTTCACTTCCTTCATTGCCTTCATTTACTTTATGCCTGAATTTCTTATAATATTTCCTCTTTCACTAGAGCACCCATATCCGGTGGCAAGTGGGAGGGGGGGGGAGAGGGGAAAGCATAACCCGCACCCCTCCCCACCCCCAAAAAAAATCTCTCGGCTAAAGCAAAAAAGAAAGGTAGTCAGGTGTTTTTCCTTAAAAACATGATTCAAAAGTTTCTATTGCGCAGATTTTTAATGGGGTCGGAACTGGAACATTTTATGACTACTCTAGTTGTCAATCGTCTTCCAAAATATTAAAAATACTCCATATCCCAAGGTATAGCCCCCCCCCCCTTCCCCTTCCCCAGGCAACTATCGTATGGGCGCCCTGGTGGACCTTCAGTGTTGTACTACAGACTTCCGACGAAATTCATGATGAAAAATGACATTTCGCATTTCTGTTGAAGTGCAGCAGTGTTATAGTCCTTTTATGAGGGGTAAAAGACGAAATAAAAAGAAATTAACAATAAACTTTAGTATCGCTGTTCCCAACACACTGATGTTTAGCTAACTAAGAAATGATTATTAAGACAGATACACACGGTCTAATAACAACAAAATATTGATGGAATCACAAAAGAATAGAGAAAAATGGCGTCCGTTTGACAGCTTCTCAAAGGTGTATTAAACGTAGTTATAGAGATAGGACGTACCAAATACGACATGTAGAAGCAATGACGATTTTGGTTAACGGTATAGTTCTGCAGAATATTTCAGGTAAGATACAGTTGACACAGATACAAAATACGTCATAATTTGTGAACAAATACAAAATTCATGTTGTCTTCTTTACTGTCGATTGCTTTGACTGCCCATTCGGATCTAAGAAAATTGTCTGTGAAGGCACAGAGCTGCCTCTAACTGTAATATCGTAGCAATTAATACAGGGAAAGGAATATTTAAGATTTACACAATACTTTTTTTTAAATCTATATATATATATATATATATATATATATATATATATATATATATATAAAAGGCAATCTCCTGACTGACTGAGGGACTTTTAATATCTTTTGTGTGGGATCTAAAATTTAAAAACCTCTCTCACACCGGCCTGATTTAGCTTCACTGATCAGGATAGTAAAAACATGCGTATATTAAGGGGATTTTCATTGAGAAAGCAGGCTTATCACATTCACACAGTTCAATACTGTTCTATCCTGTTTAAATTGAGCTTAACTTAAATTCCATAAGGCAGTGAAGCAATTTCGAAGTCTCGGTGCGACGAAAATTGTCAGTCGATCTCCTGGAAACATTTGTAATAATTATTAACTTTCGGTGCTCACATGGGGAAGACCGGAGATCTGCTGGTAAGACCGTGTTAGCCTATTTATTTGAAGTAACTGGATATCTTGAGCATACAAAACGGCAGGTTCGTCCAGTGTAAATCAGACGTTCCCCACTGATCCCGTGCAACACAGCGTAGTAAGCAGACACTGTCAATAATAATCAGTTAAATAATACGCGAACACTCTTACTTTAGTTTAGTTCATGTATTAAATTCCCTCTCATACAGAATCTCATCAAGATGGCGACTAGCTCAACAATACATACATATACATCCTTCTTTCACGACTACTCGGCAAGAAGACCCCTATTCTTTTCATAAGAGAAAACATAGATAGCAGAGAAGCTATTCCATGGAGTAAATGGACGCTCCAAGGAATAATTGGGCTTGAAACTACTTTGCATTGATAATCGGTAAGATAAGAAGAGAGATTTCGAGATATGTACTGAGTTATATAATTTATAAAATTTCTGAAAATATCGCGGAGAGACCGCTGCAAGAGACGTTACAGACTGACTCACCATACCGCGATCCAAACCGCTAACGACAGAAACTTGAAATTTAGAGAAGGCGTGGATTTTCTACTGTAGGCGTCACTTAAGAAGGGATTTTTCGAAATTACAACCCAAAGGAGGTGAAATAGGGGCTGAAGCTCTTTTTTTTTAATGTCACTATTAAGGTAGTTTGGAAGCTAGACCGTCGAAAATTGGTATTTGGCTCTCGGCCAAAAATACATGTTTGAGTATTTTTGGAAATTTAACCCTATGGGGGTGAAACAGTGGCTGAAAGCTTTTTTTGAAAATATATCATTATTAAATAACTACTAAAGGACTTTAAAGCCACATCTATGAACACTCGGTTACAAGTAAAAAAATAAGTGTTTCAGTATTTTTGGAAATTGAACCCCTAAGAGAGTAAAACAGAGCTGAGATTATTTATGACAGTATTTTATTGGGAAAGCATTTTTAGAGCTAAATCTATGAAAAGTTAAATTTGGCTTCTCAGTTAGAAATTTAAAAAAAAACGTATTTTACTCTGTTGAAAATTCAACCGCTATTGGGATGAAACGGAGGTTAAAAGTTTTTATAGAACTATTTCATTTTTCAATCATTTTTGAAACAAACTCTACGAAAATTTGTATTTCCCTTTTCAGTTAGAAATTAAACATACGCATGTTACTGTTTTTGTAAATTCAACCCCTAAGGGGGTGAAATAAGGGGTGAAACGTTCTATGAAAATATTTCATTGCGAAAGCATTGTTAAAGCTAAATCTTTGAAAACTGGCGTTTGGCTTATCGTTTAGAGATAAAAAATATCGTGTTCTACTGTTTTTGGAAGTTCATCCTCTAAGGGGATGAAACAGGGTCAGACTGATTCGCTGACTCATTATTGAAATTTGGAGAAGCTGTGGCTCTCATACTGTAGGCGTCGCTCAAGAAGGAGTTTTCAAAATTCCACTCCTAAGGGGATGAAATTGGGGGTGAAGGTTATTTTTTGAAACAAATGTCGCTATTTAGGCAACTTGGAAGCTAGATCTACTTATTCGTATTTGGTTTCTCGGTCAGAAATAAAGAAGTACGTGTTCCAGGATTTTCGAAAATTTAACCGTATGGAAGTGAAACAGGTGGTGAAAGCTAATTTTTGAAAATGAATAACTACTAAGGAACTACAACATGATCTTTAAGACTACATCTATGATAACTAGTATTTGACTTCTCGGTTAGAAATTAAAAAAAAAAAAAAGTGTTTCAGTTTGTCTGTAAATATAGCCCCTAAGGGAGAGCAATACGAAATGAAAACTTTTAAGAAAATATTCTGTTCTATTAAAAAAAGTTTAAAGTTAAATTTATGAAAATTCATATTTCACTTGTCGGTTGGCTATAAAGAAATATTCCTTTGGAGATGAAAGTTGTTATGCAAATCTCTCCACAAGAACGCAAAAGGCGTAATGATGATGTTTGGTTTGTAGGGCGCTCAACTGCACGGTCATCAGTGCCCGTACAAAGTCCCAATTTTTTACGGTCCAATTTTTACACAGTCCGGTCGAGTCACTGTTACGAATGATGATGGTGATGAAATGATGAGAACAATACAAACACTCACTCCTTGGCCAGAAAAAAATCCCCAACCCGGCCGGGAATCGAACCCGGGCAAAAAGGCGTAAAACAAAAACTTTGGACAGCATCTACCAGAATCGCATTTCGGTCAGCAGTACATATGGAAAAGATCTTGCTTGTATGGGATTCATTAATTTGAAAAGCTTAGAAGATGTTGCAATTTGTGAACAACATAAAAATTCGATTAAATAAAAACAGGACAAGAAGAGCCTTGCAGGCCGTACAGTCTACGCGAGCGAAGCAGAGAGCGATAACCTAGTCATAAATAAGCATTGAAACAGCACTGAATGTTAAACTTCCTGTGGTAGATTAAAACTGTGTGCCGGACCGAGACTCGAACTCGAGACCTTTGCCTTTCGCGGGCAAGTGCTCTACCGACTGAGCTACCCAAGCACGACTCACGCCCCCTCCTCACAGCTTTAATTCCGCCATTGCCTTGTCTCCTACCTTCCAAACTTTAGTTGGTAGAGCACTTGCCCGCGAAAGGCAAAGGTCCCGAGTTCGAGTCTCGGTCCGGCACACAGTTTTACTCTGTCAGGAAGTTTCACACTCCGCTGTTGAGTTAAAATTTCATTCTAGCATTGAATGTGTTGTGCTCCACAGAAATATGAATGCTAATCTCAGCCCTGTGGACGGTAGAGCTCTCAACTTGTTTCTTACGCTTTTGGCCCACTCTGCTCGGCAACCTCGACCTTTGTGAACGTCAGCATGATTATTTTGCTGGCATTAAAGTTTATAGGGCATGCAGCGTATTTCTTGTAATTACAGGGAAGTAAACCTGTCGTAAAGGCACCGACTGCAAACCCAAGTAGTACATTGTTTTTATGTTTTCTACGTCTTTATGACGTCTGAAACGGTACATACATTTTTCATTGCCTCGGGCGGAGAATGTGGGAGCATTTAGTTGCACAGCAAGTGTTGCAGAATCTACTGCTCGAACGAGAGGGGTCAAGCCACGACGGTGAAGACGTAGACGCGCGAGATTTCCTGCTAGATGTCCTTCTGCAGACATACCCTGACTGCCCTCTAGCTCTCAGGCCCCTGCAGTGATGACAGAAAGTCCAGCGCAGCTGACGTCCCCTCGCCATTGGCCGGTTCCGAGCTGACGAGTTTTCCGCAAGCGTCACGTAACCCGTCGTGGAAACACCCACAGTGTGTTCTGCAACCAGCCGCAGCTACAAACAATAAGAGGCACTCGTATTGACCTCACCACATGTCATGTCCTGAGCCTCAACATCCAAGGATATTCCAAACAAATGTAGCCATCGAAACGGTTGTAACTAATGCACAGAAGTACATTGTAATAATTATAGAGATTGTAAAAGAACGTTCCAAATTTAGATGGTTACGAAAGCGCAGTGAATGGGAAGGTTCACACATTTTTAAATCAATATCTTCCAAACCAGTGCACTGGCCGTGCTGAACATGACGCAATTGTGTTCTTCTCTTGACCATCTAAGTCTCCAGGCACGATACCTGCGGATTTCTTTTTCCTGTCTTGTGTCGAGGACATTCTGCACGGACCTCCTCTGCCGAAAATATTTCCACAACTCAAAATGTGCATTTCCAGTGCGGCCGCTTCGGCGAGTCCACGTACACTTTTGAATGTAAGACGTGAAATGGGTTATCACCGAGCAAAGTGGCGCAGTGGTTAGCACCCTGGACTCGCATTCGGGAGGACAGCGGTTCAAACCCGCGTCCGGCCATCCAGATTTAGGTTTTCCTTGATTTACCTAAATCGCTCCACGCAAATGCCGGGATATTTCCTTTGAAAGTGGGCGGCCGATTTCTTTCCCCATCCCTGGTACAATCCGAGCTTGTGCTCCATCTATAATGACCTCGGTGTCGACGGGACGTTAAACCCAATCTTCCTTCCTTCCTTCTGGATTAACGCTTAGATGTTTTCCTTCTGACCTTCTGGAATGACGCAGAACACCTATAAAGTACATTAAAATTATTTTTCATCTTTCTTTTACGTTTAGTGTACTTCTGATCGCTGTATTACTATGCGTTAAATAGTTGTTCTGAATTGTTCTGTTTGCATTTAACAATATGAACATCTAGACGTAAACGGACTCAGAGTAAATAATGAGATCTTTCTCCAACTAGCACAAAATTTTGACAGTTCCAGGTGAATAAATATTATGAACTACAGATAATATAAGGAAATTTTTGTTTCATACAGCAAACAGACCCGTAAGTAATCAGTAAAGGAGATATTACGACTGCTTACAACGGATTAGAAACATAATGTAAGGCTAAAGTGAGCTGTAAAATTACGTAACATAACACCAATTACATTTAAGATGCATAGTGATTATGCATATGTAAAAAAAAGTCGTAAAATACACTCCTGGAAATTGAAATAAGAACACCGTGAATTCATTGTCCCAGGAAGGGGAAACTTTATTGACACATTCCTGGGGTCAGATACATCACATGATCACACTGACAGAACCACAGGCACATAGACACAGGCAACAGAGCATGCACAATGTCGGCACTAGTACAGTGTATATCCACCTTTCGCAGCAATGCAGGCTGCTATTCTCCCATGGAGACGATCGTAGAGATGCTGCATGTAGTCCTGTGGAACGGTTTGCCATGCCATTTCCACCTGACGCCTCAGTTGGACCAGCGTTCGTGCTGGACGTGCAGACCGCGTGAGACGACGCTTCATCCAGTCCCAAACATGCTCAATGGGGGACAGATCCGGAGATCTTGCTGGCCAGGGTAGTTGACTTACACCTTCTACAGCACGTTGGGTGGCACGGGATACATGCGGACGTGCATTGTCCTGTTGGAACAGCAAGTTCCCTTGCCGGCCTAGGAATGGTAGAACGATGGGATCGATGACGGTTTGGATGTACCGTGCACTATTCAGTGTACCCTCGACGATCACCAGTGGTGTACGGCCAGTGTAGGAGATCGCTCCACACACCATGATGCCGGGTGTTGGCCCTGTGTGCCTCGGTCGTATGCAGTCCTGATTGTGGCGCTCACCTGCACGGCGCCAAACACGCATACGACCATCATTGGCACCAAGGCAGAAGCGACTCTCATCGCTGAAGACGACACGTCGCCATTCGTCCCTCCATTCACGCCTGTCGCGACACCACTGGAGGCGGGCTGCACGATGTTGGGGCGTGAGCGGAAGACGGCCTAACGGTGTGCGGGACCGTAGCCCAGCTTCATGGAGACGGTTGCGAATGGTCCTCGCCGATACCCCAGGAGCAACAGTGTCCCTAATTTGCTGGGAAGTGGCGGTGCGGTCCCCTACGGCACTGCGTAGGATCCTACGGTCTTGGCGTGCATCCGTGCGTCGCTGCGGTCCGGTCCCAGGTCGACGGGCACGTGCACCTTCCGCCGACCACTGGCGACAACATCGATGTACTGTGGAGACCTCACGCCCCACGTGTTGAGCAATTCGGCGGTACGTCCACCCGGCCTCCCTCATGCCCACTATACGCCCTCGCTCAAAGTCCGTCAACTTCACATACGGTTCACGTCCACGCTGTCGCGGCATGCTATCAGTGTTAAAGACTGCGATGGAGCTCCGTATGCCACGGCAAACTGGCTGACACTGACGGCGGCGGTGCACAAATGCTGCGCAGCTAGCGCCATTCGACGGCCAACAGCGCGGTTCCTGGTGTGTCCGCTGTGCCGTGCGTGTGATCATTGCTTGTACAGCCCTCTCGCAGTGTCCGGAGCAAGTATGGTGGGTCTGACACACCGGCGTCATGTGTTCTTTTTTCCATTTCCAGGAGTGTATATTCACCAAAAAATTGTTCTTCTTCATTGGAAAAGTACCTGCAATATATCTTGCTAATATTGTAAGGAACTGTTCAGATTGATCAGTAACAAAGTAGCCAAAGTGGATAGTATGTCGCTGTGTCATAAACACTAAATGCATGTAGTCTACAAATTATACCATGCAGTACATGAAACAAGTGTTTTTAACCTAAACAGACTATTGTGTTCTTTTTTTAAACTTTACTTTTCCGTGTTCGGAAAATTTCTTTTAAAGTTTTTTAGCCCAGCATCGGGCTACGTCTAGTTCTTCATCCTTGGCAAGCCACAGTTCGTCAAAGATACAATTTGTGGCGTAGTTAAGGCACTGTAGAAGACGTTACATGTCATAGATTTCACCATAGTCGGATTTGTTGTCTGGTTCGTCTTTGAATCGCACTTTATAATGTCTGTTTTAATTTCATTTATCTTAATCGATGTATTTAGGAAGCCTGCAGCAGAGTCATTCGTGATTTAAATAATGAGAAACTGCACCAGCTACGTAGTTTTTCATGCTTAGTATGACATCTTCGAGAATGTGTTATTGTTAAGTGCATTTGTTCGAATAAGTATTTTTTGTGACATCTGCATGCATGATTTTGTACCTCTCTTGCACCATAGTCGTCTTTTTGCGGTTATGTTGCAGTGGGAAATTCGGAAAAAATAAATCTTGGCATGTTTTTTATACGCCAATGTTGGAAATTGTATTTTTGACTGTCTACTTACAGGCGTTGTGAATCCTTCATTGCACAGAGAATCACAAATACACAAATCATCTATACACTGTTCTATTTTGTAATCAAAACATGTTAATGACTGGAAGTTTTCACAAAGATTTTTTATACAATCAGATGTGTTACATTTTCTGTGGATTACGTTGTTTACATGTAAAACAAATTACAAAATTTAACATTACTGAATTATAAATTACCGATTATGTTTCTATTGTATTTTGTTGTAAAAGTTGGATAGGAACTATGAGAAAATGAATATGTTTACGAAAATTACTACAGTTGTCATATACAGGAGAAACATTTGAAAAAATTAACTAATCCACTGCTTAGTTTGTCAATGAGAATTTTTGCCCTTGTTTTTTGTCGTGAACAAAAATTTCCAGTTTCTCCACTAAATTCATTATATTTGGTTTTTGGAAATGGTAGAGTATATTAAGATCTTCTTCTATGTTTCTGAGTGGGTGTCCGTTGCTCTTTACGTGTGTTGCACTGCTGTTTGGTTACAGGTGATGTGTTAAATAAATCTAACATGAAGGTTCCTGTCAGTACGTCCTAAGTAGCAGCTCGAGCAAGTTTTCCCTGTGATTTTGCGTGTTCCTGAGTCTGAGAATTTATCATTTTTATTTTTATTTTTTTTTTGTGTCTACTGATTTCT